>NC_092233.1:26576680-26871680 GCF_036320965.1 Panulirus ornatus | reverse complement strand
TGTGATGTCTCTATGGTTGTTTAATTTGTTTATGGATGGGGTTGTTAGGGAGGTGAATGCAAGAGTTTTGGAAAGAGGGGCAAGTATGAAGTCTGTTGGGGATGAGAGAGCTTGGGAAGTGAGTCAGTTGTTGTTCGCTGATGATACAGCGCTGGTGGCTGATTCATGTGAGAAACTGCAGAAGCTGGTGACTGAGTTTGGTAAAGTGTGTGAAAGAAGAAAGTTAAGAGTAAATGTGAATAAGAGCAAGGTTATTAGGTACAGTAGGGTTGAGGGTCAAGTCAATTGGGAGGTGAGTTTGAATGGAGAAAAACTGGAGGAAGTGAAGTGTTTTAGATATCTGGGAGTGGATCTGGCAGCGGATGGAACCATGGAAGCGGAAGTGGATCATAGGGTGGGGGAGGGGGCGAAAATTCTGGGAGCCTTGAAGAATGTGTGGAAGTCGAGAACATTATTTCGGAAAGCAAAAATGGCTATGTTTGAAGGAATAGTGGTTCCAACAATGTTGTATGGTTGCGGGGCGTGAACTATGGATAGAGTTGTGCGCAGGAGGATGGATGTGCTGGAAATGAGATGTTTGAGGACAATGTGTGGTGTGAGGTGGTTTGATCGAGTAAGTAACGTAAGGGTAAGAGAGATGTGTGGAAATAAAAAGAGCGTGGTTGAGAGAGCAGAAGAGGGTGTTTTGAAATGGTTTGGTCACATGGAGAGAATGAGTGAGGAAAGATTGACCAAGAGGATATATGTGTCGGAGGTGGAGGGAACGAGGAGAAGAGGGAGACCAAATTGGAGGTGGAAAGATGGAGTGAAAAAGATTTTGTGTGATCGGGGCCTGAACATGCAGGAGGGTGAAAGGAGGGCAAAGAATAGAGTGAATTGGAGCGATGTGGTATACCGGGGTTGACGTGCTGTCAGTGGATTGAATCAAGGCATGTGTATGTGGGTGGGTTGGGCCATTTCTTTCGTCTGTTTCCTTGCGCTACCTCGCAAACGCGGGAGACAGCGACAAAGCAAAAAAAAAAAAAAAATATATATATATATATATATATATATATATATATATATATATATACACACATCATCAGAGCATCAGATTAGGGAAGAGCAGTGTGGTTTCAGAAGTGGTATAGGATGTATGGATCAGGTGTTTGCTTTGAAGAATGTATGTGAGAAATACTTAGAAAAGCAAATGGATTTGTATGTAGCATTTATGGATCTGGAGAAGGCATATGATAGAGTTGATAGAGATGCTCTGTGGAAGGTATTAAGAATATATGGTGTGGGAGGCAAGTTGTTAGAAGCAGTGAAAAGTTTTTATCGAGGATGTAATGCATGTCTACGTGTAGGAAGAGAGGAAAGTGATTGGTTTTCAGTGAATGTAGGTTTGCGGCAGGGGTGTGTGATGTCTCCATGGTTGTTTAATTTATTTATGGATGGGGTTGTTAGGGAGGTGAATGCAAGAGTTTTGGAAAGAGGGGCAAGTATGAAGTCTGTTGGGGATGAGAGAGCTTAGGAAGTGAGTCAGTTGTTGTTCGCTGATGATACAGCGCTGGTGGCTGATTCATGTGAGAAACTGCAGAAGCTGGTGACTGAGTATGGTAAAGTGTGTGAAAGAAGAAAGTTAAGAGTAAATGTGAATAAGAACAAGGTTATTAGGTACAGTAGGGTTGAGGGTCAAGTCAATTGAGGGGTAAGTTTGAATGGAGAAAACCTGGAGGAAGTAAAGTGTTTTAGATATCTGGGAGTGGATCTGGCAGCGGATGGAACCATGGAAGCGGAAGTGGATCATAGGGTGGGGGAGGGGGCGAAAATTCTGGGAGCCTTGAAGAATGTGTGGAAGTCGAGAACATTATCTCGGAAAGCAAAAATGGGTATATTTGAAGGAATAGTGGTTCCAACAATGTTGTATGGTTGCGAGGCGTGCGCTATGGATAGAGTTGTGCGCAGGAGGATGGATGTGCTGGAAATGAGATGTTTGAGGACAATGTGTGGTGTGAGGTGGTTTGATCGAGTAAGTAACGTAAGGGTAAGAGAGATGTGTGGAAATAAAAAGAGCGTGGTTGAGAGAGCAGAAGAGGGTGTTTTGAAATGATTTGGGGACATGGAGAGAATGAGTGAGGAAAGATTGACCAAGAGGATATATGTGTCGGAGGTGGAGGGAACGAGAAGTGGGAGACCAAATTAGAGGTGGAAAGATGGAGTGAAAAAGATTTTGTGTGATCGGGGCCTGAACATGCAGGAGGGGGAAAGGAGGGCAAGGAATAGAGTGAATTGGATCGATGTGGTATACCGGGGTTGACGTGCTGTCAATGGATTGAATCAGGGCATGTGAAGCGTCTGGGGTAAACCATGGAAAGCTGTGTAGGTATGTATATTTGCGTGTGTGGACGTATGTATATACATGTGTATGGGGGTGGGTTGGGCCATTTCTTTCGTCTGTTTCCTTGCGCTACCTCGCAAACGCGGGAGACAGCGACAAAGAAAAAAAAATATACACACACACACACACACATATATATATATATATATATATATATATATATATATATATATATATATATATATATATATATATATATATATATTTTTCATACTATTCGCCATTTCCCGCGATAGCGAGGTAGCGTAAAGAACAGAGGACTGGGCCTTTGAGGGAATACCCTCACCTGGCCCCCTTCTCTGTTCCTTCTTTTGGAAAAAAAAAAAAAAAAAAAAAAAAACAACGAGAGGGGAGGATTTCCAGCCCCCCGCTCCCTTCCCTTTTAGTCGCCTTCTACGACACGCAGGGAATACGTGGGAAGTATTCTTTCTCCCCTATCCCCAGGGATATATATATATATATATATATATATATATATATATATATATATATATATATATATATATATATTATCCCTGGGGATAGGGGAGAAAGAACACTTCCCACGCATTCCTCACGTGTCGTAGGCGATAAAAGGGGACGGGAGCGGGTGGCTAGAAACCCTCCCCTCCTTGTATTTTAACTTTCTAAAAGGGGAAACAGGAGTCACACGGCAGGTGCTCATCCTCCTCGAAGGCTCAGATTGGGCTGTCTAAATGTGTGGATATAACGAAGATGAGAAAAAAGGAGAGATAGGTAGTATGTTTGAGGAAAGGAACCTGGATGTTTTGGCTCTGAGTAAAACGAAGCTCAAGGGTAAAGAGGAAGAGTGGTTTGGGAACGTCTTGGGAGTAAAGTCAGGGGTTAGTGAGAGGACAAGAGCAAGGGAAGGAATAGCTCTGCTCCTGAAACAGGAGTGGTGGGAGTATGTGTTAGAGTGCAAGAAAGTAAACTAGACTGATATGGGTAAAACTGAAAGTGGATGGAGATGGGTGATTGTTGGTGCATATGCACCTGGGCATGAGAAGAAAGATCATGAGAGGCAAGTGTTTTGGGAGCAGCTGAGTGAGTGTGTTAGTAGTTTTGATGAAGACCGGGTTATAGTGATGGGTGATTTGAATGCAAAGGTGAATAATGTGGCAGTTGAGGGAATAATTGGTGTACATGGGGTGTTCAGTGTTGTAAATGGAAATGGTGAAGAGCTTGTAGATTTATGTGCTGAAAAAGGACTGGTGACTGGGAATTCCTGGTTTAAAAAGAGAGATATACATAAGTATACCTATGTTAGTAGGAGAGATGGCCAGAGAGCGTTATTGGATTACGTGTTAATTGATAGACACACGAAAGAGAGACTTTTGGATGTTAATGTGCTGAGAGGTGCAACTGGAGGGATGTCTGATCATTATCTTGTGGAGGTGAAGGTGAAGATTTGTAGAGGTTTTCAGAAAAGAAGGGAGAATGTTGGGGTGAAGAGAGTGGCGAGAGTAAGTGAGCTTGAGAAGGACACTTGTGTGAGGAGGTACCAGGAGAGACTGAGTACAGAATGAAAAAAGGTGAGAATAAAGGATGTAAGGGGAGTGGGGGAGGAACGGGATGTATTTAGGGAAGAAGTGATGGCTTGCGCAAAAGATGCTTATGGCATGAGAAGCGTGGGAGGTGGGCAGATCAGAAGGGGTAGTGAGTGGTGGGATGAAGAAGTAAGATTATCAGTGAATGAGAAGAGAGAGGTATTTGGATGATTTTTGCAGGGAAATAATGCAAATGACTGGGAGATGTATAAAAGAAAGAGGCAGAAGGTCAAGAGAAGGGTGCAAGAGGTGAAAAAGAGGGCAAATGAGAGTTGGGGTGAGAGAGTATCATCAAATTTTAGGGAGAATAAAAAGATAGTTTTGGAAGGAGGTAAATAAAGTGCGTAAGACTAGGGAACAAATGGGAACATCAGAAGGGGGTTAATGGGGAGGTGATAACAAGTAGTGGTGATGTGAGATGGAGATGGAGTGAGTATTTTGAAGGTTTGATGAATGTATTTGATGATAGAGTGGCAGATATAGGGTGTTTTGGTCGAGGTGGTGTGCAAAGTGAGAGAGTTAGGATGAATGATTTGGTAAACAGAGAAGAGGTAGTAAAAGCTTTGCGGAAGATGAAAGCCGGCAAGGCAGCGGGTTTGGATGGTATTGCAGTGCAATTTATTAAAAGAGGTGGTGACTGTATTGTTGACTGGTTGGTAAGGGTATTCAATGTATGTATGACTCATTGTGAGGCGCCTGAGGATTGGCGGAATGCTTGCATAGTGCCATTGTACAAAGGCAAAGGCGATAAAAGTGAATGCTCAAATTCCAGAGGTATAAGTTTGTTGCGTATTCCTGGTAAATTATATGGGAGGATATTGACTGAGAGGGTGAAGGCATGTACAGAGCATCAGACTGGGGAAGAGCAGTGTGGTTTCAGAAGTGGTAGAGGATGTGAGGATCAGGTGTTTGAAGAATGTATGAGAGAAATACTTAGAAAAGCAAATGGATTTGTATGAAGCATTTATGGATTTCGAGAAGGCATACGATAGAGATGCTCTTGGAAGGCATTAAGAATATATGGTGCGGGAGGAAAGTCCTTAGAAGTAGGAAGAGAGGAAAGTGATAGGTTCGCAATGGATGTTTGTTTGCGGCAGGGGTACGTGATGTTTCCATGGTTGTTTAATTTGTTTATGGATGGGGTTATCAGGGAGGTGAATGCAAGAGTTTTGGAAAGAGGGGCAAGTATACAGTCTGTTGTGGATGAGAGAGCTTGGGAAGTGAGTCAGTTGCTGTTCGCTAATGATACAGCGCTGGTGGCTGATTCGGGTGAGAAACTGCAGAAGCTAGTGACTGAGTTTGGTAAAGTGTGTGAAAGAAGAAAGCTGAGAGTAAATGTGAATAAGAGCAAGGTCATTTGGTACAGTAGGGTTGATGGACAAGTCAATTTGGAGGTAAGTTTGAATGGAGAAAAACTGGAGGAAGTGAAGTGTTTTAGATATCTGGGAGTGGATTTGGCAGCGGATGGATCCATGGAAGCGGAAGTGAATCATAGGATGAGGGAGTGAGCGAAAGTTCTGGTAGCGTTGAAAAATGTGTAGAAGTCGAGAGCGTTATCTTGGAAAGCAAAAATGGGTATGTTTGAAGGAATAGGGGTTCAAACAATGTTATATGGTTGCGAGGCGTGGGCTATAGATAGAGTAGTACGGAGGAGGGTGGGTGTGCTGGAAATGAGATGTTTGAGGACAGTGTGTGGTGTGAGGTGGTTTGATCGAGTAAGTAATGAAAGGGTTAGAGAGATGTTTGGTAATAAAAAGTGTGGTTAAGGGAGAAGAAGAGGGTGTTTTGAAATGGTTTCATCACATGGAGAGAATGAGTGAGAAAAGATTGACAAAGAGGATATATGTGTCAGAGGTGGAGGGAACGAGGAATAGTGGGAGACCAAATTGGAGGTGGAAAGTTGGAATGAAAAAGATTTTCAGTAATCGGGGCTTGAACATGCCGAAGGGTGAAAGGCGTGCAAGGAATAGAGTGAATTGGAACTATGTGGTATACCGGGGTCAACATGCTGTCAATGGATTGAACCAGGGCATGTGAAGCGTCCGGGGTAAACCATGGAAAGTTTTGTGGGGCCTGAATGTGGAAAGGGAGCGTGGTGTCGGTGCAGTATACCTGACAGCTAGAGACCGAGTGTTAGTGGTTAGTGGAAGTGGTTATATCCCCAGGATATAACCACTTCCCAAGCTCTCTCATCCACAACAGACTGTATCCTTGCCCCTCTTTCCAAAACTCTTGCATTCATCTCCCTAACAACCCCATCCATAAATAAATTAAACAACCATGGAGACATCACACACCCCTGCCGCAAACCTACATTCACTGAGAACCAATCACTTTCCTCTCTTCCTACACGTACACATGCCTTACATCCTCGATAAAAACTTTTCATTGCTTCTAACAACTTGCCTCCCACACCATATATTCTTAATACCTTCCACAGAGCATCTCTATCAACTCTATCATATGCCTTCTCCAGATCCATAAATGCTACATACAAATCCAATTGCTTTTCTAAGTATTTCTCACATACATTCTTCAAAGCAAACACCTGATCCACACATCCTCTACCACTTTGAAACCACACTGCTCTTCCCCAATCTGATGCTCTGTACATGCCTTCACCCTCTCAATCAATACCTTCCCATATAATTTCCCAGGAATACTCAACAGACTTATACCTCTGTAATTTGAGCACTCACTTTTATCTCCTTTGCCTTTGTACAATGGCACTATGCAAGCATTCCGTCAATCCTCAGGCACCTCACTATGAGACATACATACATTAAATAACCTCAGCAACCAGTCAACAATAAAGTCACCCTCTTTTTTAATATATATATATATATATATATATATATATATATATATATATATATATATATATATATATATATATATTATCCCTGGGGATAGGGGAGAAAGAATACTTCCCACGTATTCCCTGCGTGTCGTAGAAGGCGACTAAAAGGGGAGGGAGCGGGGGGCTGGAAATCCTCCCCTTTCATTTTTTTTAACTTTCCAAAAGAAGGAACAGAGAAGGGGGCCAGGTGAGGATATTCCCTCAAAGGCCCAGTCCTCTGTTCTTGATGCTACCTCGCTAACGCGGGAAATGGCGAATAGTTTGAAAAAGAAAAGAAATATATATATATATATATATATATATATATATATATATATATATATATATATATATATATATATACATATATAGAGTTGTGCGGAGGAGGGTGGATGTGCTGGAAATGAGATGTTTGAGGACAATATGTGGTGTGAGGTGGTTTGATCGAGTAAGTAATAATAGGGTAAGAGAGATGTGTAGTAATAAAAAGAGCATGGTTGAGAGAGCAGAAAAGGGTGCTTTGAAATGGTTTGGTCACATGGAGAGAGGAGTGAGGAAAGATTGACAAAGAGGATATATGTGTCAGAGGTGGAGGGAACGAGAAGTGGGTGACCAAACTGGAGGTGGAAAGATGGAGTGAAATAGATTTTGAGTGATCGGGGCCTGAACCTGCAGGAGGGTGACAGGCTTGCAAGGTATAGAGTGAATTGGAACGATGTGGTATACCGGGGTCGATGTGCTGTCAATGGATTGAACCAGGGCATGTGAAGCGTCTGGGGTAAACCATGTAAAGTTCTGTGGGGCCTGGATGTGGAAAGGGAGCTGTGGTTTCGGTGCATTATTACATGACAGCTCGTGACTGAGTGTGAACGAATGTGGCCTTTGTTGTCTTTTCCTAGCGCTACCTCGCACACATGAGGGGGGGAGGGGGTTGTTATTTCATGTGTGGCGAGGTGGCGATGGGAATGAATAAAGGCAGACAGTATGAATTATGTACATGTGTACATATGTATATATCTGTGTGTATATATATATATATATATATATATATATATATATATATATATATATATATATATATATATATATATATTTTGCTTTGCTTTGTCGCTGTCTCCCGCGTTTGCGAGGTAGCGCAAGGAAACAGACGAAAGAAATGGCCCAACCCACCCCCATACACATGCCTTGATTCAATCCACTGACAGCACGTCAACCCCGGTATACCACATCGCTCCAATTCACTCTATTCTTTGCCCTCCTTTCACCCTCCTGCATGTTCAGGCCCCGATCACACAAAATCTTTTTCACTCCATCTTTCCACCTCCAATTTGGTCTCCCTCTTCTCCTCGTTCCCTCCACCTCCGACACATATATCCTCTTGGTCAATCTTTCCTCACCCATTCTCTCCATGTGACCAAACCATTTCAAAACACCCTCTTCTGCTCTCTCAACCACGCTTTTTATTTCCACACATCTCTCTTACCCTTACGTTACTTACTCGATCAAACCACCTCACACCACACATTGTCCTCAAACATCTCATTTCCAGCACATCCATCCTCCTGCGCACAACTCTATCCATAGTCCACGCCTCGCAACCATACAACATTGTTGGAACCACTATTCCTTCAAACATACCCATTTTTGCTTTCCGAGATAATGTTCTCGACTTCCACACATTCTTCAAGGCTCCCAGAATTTTCGCCCCCTCCCCCACCCTATGATCCACTTCCGCTTCCATGGTTCCATCCGCTGCCAGATCCACTCCCAGATATCTAAAACACTTCACTTCCTCCAGTTTTTCTCCATTCAAACTCACCTCCCAATTGAATTGACCCTCAACCCTACTGTACCTAATAACCTTGCTCTTATTCACATTTACTCTTAACTTTCTTCTTTCACACACTTTACCAAACTCAGTCACCAGCTTCTGCAGTTTCTCACATGAATCAGCCACCAGCGCTGTATCATCAGCGAACAACAACTGACTCACTTCCCAAGCTCTCTCATCCCCAACAGACTTCATACTTGCCCCTCTTTCCAAAACTCTTGCATTTACCTCCCTAACAACCCCATCCATAAACAAATTAAACAACCATGGAGACATCACACACCCCTGCCGCAAACCTACATTCACTGAGAACCAATCACTTTCCTCTCTTCCTACACGTACACATGCCTTACATCCTCGATAAAAACTTTTCACTGCTTCTAACAACTTGCCTCCTACACCATATATTCTTAATATATATATATATATATATATATATATATATATATATATATATATATATATATATTTTTTTTTTTTTTTTTTTTTCAAACTATTCGCCGTTTCCCGCGTTAGCGAGGTAACGTTAAGAACAGACAACTGGGCCATTGAGGGAATATCCTCACCTGGCCCCCTTCTCTGTTCCTTCTTTTGGAAAATTAAAAAAAAATTGAAAGGGGAGGATTTCCAGACCCCCGCTCCCTCCCCTTTTAGTCGCCTTCTACGACACGCAGGGAATACGTGGGAAGTATTCTTTCTCCCCTATCCCCAGGGATAATATATATATTAATATATATATATATATATATATATATATATATATATATATATATATATATATATATATATATACGTTGAGATGTATAGGTATGTGTATTTGCGTGTGTGGATGTGTATGTATATACATGTGTATGTGGGTGGGTTGGGCCGTTCTTTCGTCTGTTTCCTTGCGCTACCTCGCTAACGCGGGAGACAGCGACAAAGTAATATAATAATAATAATAAATATATATTCATATTATTTGCATTTCCTGCCTTTGCGAGGTAGCGTTAAGAACAGAGGACTGAGCCTTTGAGGGAATATCCTCACCTGGCCCCCTCTGTTCTTTCTTTTGGAAAACTAAAAATGAGAGGGGAGGATTTCCGGCACCCTGCTCCCTTCCCTTTCAGTCGCCTTCCACGATAAGCACGGAATACGTGGGAAGTATTCTTTCTCCCCATGTAAATACAAATGGAAACCAAATATCAATATTCTGTTGGAAGTACAAGTTGCACAGAACAATCGTATGTCTAATACTACATTGACCTATATGTCAATCTCACAAGAAACGGTTGAACGAGTATTTTCCGTTCTCTTTTTGGGATGAAATATTGATTTAATCTCAGATAAAATGTGTTCAGCATTTACCCTTTGGTTTACTTTTGATTTCAAGGAATATGGCTTACCTTCCCTATGATTAAACTTTACATCTGATTAACGTTCTTAAGTACTGAACCTGAGCAAACAATGATGCATGACATTTGCCATCTTCCATTCCCTTGACACTTTACCTTCCCTTTGCTAATAACTTGAACTTGTCAAGTGACCTGACAAGTACATCTCCAAACATTTGCAGCACATATGGAGAAACCATCACGATCGTGTGCCTTATGTATGTCAAGATCCATAAATATTTTTTGTCTTTCCTAAAAAGGTCAAAGATTTCCAAGCCTTTCTCTTCAATGTGACAAACACTTTTCAACTTGCCATTCGATCATCTTTACACCACTCTTTACGATTCTTCCCCATGAATCCCTTTGCTAATTAACCTCCATTTTTACTTGACAATTTACTTTTCATTTTCTCTGTTCCTCCCTTCTTATCCTGTTCATTCATTCCTCGCTCTCTTATACCTTTCAAATGCTGGCTGGCTGTAGTGTCGTCAATAACTCCATATTGCAATACATTCAAAAGCTCTTTTGCCATCCTTTATTGGGCCACAAATCTCTTATTTCCAGTCCTCTTTGTATCCATGTTACTTTTACCGGATGTAAATATCAGAAAGCCTCCTACTGCAATGACCTGCGTCATGTATGGCTGCTAAACTCCACCTCAATTTATGTTTTCACAGAAATTCTTTCGTTCTGTGTAGTTTCCACGATTCTATCAAAACAGTGTTACATAACCACTTTTTCCAACTGGTGTATCATATATAATATTCTCAATATCCCCAGCACTATGTCAAGATAAGATCTGATTCTTGTGTGCTGCTCAGAGATATACCGACACCAGATTTTTCCTCTATACGCTCTAGGAACTTGTGCTTCCACGACTCTTCGTATTAACGGAAATCTAAATTCTCTTAATCTAACGCTCTCTGAATATTCCTTCGTTATTGTTTGTATATTTATCCTGGTTCAGTAAAACTCTCTCAAGGATCCTAATTATAAATATCACTATACTCTTCTTTCCAACATTTATCCATCCCTTTATGTAATGTTGGAATGGGCCATCATTAAATATCTCCTGAAATATAAGGCTTAAGAGGAACAGTCTCCCTCTTATCTCTCTTATTCCACGTTAACACGTATTCCTTTGAACATAGGCCAGATCTTGTCTTCACTACTCCAACCATGTTAGGTTTATTTTCTTAAAATCGATCCTTGAAATCAAGCCATCTACCACTTACTACCAGTCCATCTGCATTTGTATTCATTATCTCCAGTCTGACATTATTGTGTGTGATGACTATTGTGTTACAGGGAAATAGTTTTCACTAAAGCTACCCCGTTTCTTGTATATATGTAACATGACTTTACTTGTATAAGTATGCACACATCCGCCTGAACCAAAGTGTGTTTGTACGTAATAATTACCTATCTAAATAGTATGGAGAGGGTATTATATTCGTGGGGACCCAACTTTTAAACCATCTCTATCATCAAACAATCTAAACTTCTGTATGTTCTCTACAGTTACTACATTCTCATTCACTTTATTCCACTCATCCACTGGTCTTTTACTTTAAAGGCACTTTTTTACACCCTTTCTAACAAGTTTCACCTTTAATTTCATGTTACGACCTCCGACTGTTCTATTTCAACATCTTTTTCCCAGAACTGTGCGCTATTCATATCATAAAGTTGATGTAAAACTTTAAGGTTGTGATCGGGTCATCCCTCACTCTTCTCTCTTCCATGGTGGGCAAATCTAAGGCCTCTAGCCTTTCCCTGTAACTCAGCTTTCTTAATTCTGGTGCCATTTCTGTCACCCTCCTCTGTTTATCTTTAGGTAAGGTGACCAAACTTGAAAAGCATGTTCTATTTCAACCTTATGTAGGATGCAAACTAGTGATAGGTTAAGTACAATGCTACTTTCCTAGTCTCTCACTCAGATTCCAATACCTTATTTCTCGCTATATAATATTCGTACTGAAGCCTTTGAATGTGTCCCATCCTCATTACTTTACATCTAACTGGACTGTATATACATTCATCTACCATGTACCAGACCAATTTTGGAGTGCTGAGGACTCCTTGCAAGTTGAAGCAATCATATGCACTTTTCAATTCCAACATGGGATATGCAGCATTTGCAAACATCTTGGGTTAGACTTCATACTTTCTAGCAAGTCATTCACATATATCAAGATTACTGATCCTGGAACAGAAACATGCAGCATTGTACAAGTAATCACACCCCATTCCAAGAAGGTTGCTCTGACATGCACCTTTTGTTCCTTTCCACCAATACAGTCTTCAAGCCATTTAAGAGTCTACTCCTTATTCTGGCCTAATGATATAGTCATGGAGACTAATATGTACTTCAGCATTATGCCTTTATCCAGCAGCATCTTGACCACTATATCAATAAATCTGTATGCATTTGCACACATCTTCAATACATATGGTGAAATCACACCAGGGGAATGGACCTTGCATGAGGTCAGGACTCTTTAGTATTATGTTGTCTTTTCTATGTATCTCAGTGCTATCTAAAACCTCCTCCCTATTTTGTTTCACTGGTGTTGGGTCAATAGAGTTTTCTACTTGGGAAACATTTGAACATGTCCTTCAGTTCCTCGCATATCCTTACATAATCCTCTGCCACTCCTACTTCCGAATCCCTTAGCATGATTAGCTGGTCTTTTACTGACAATTCATTCCTGATGAATTTATGTAAAATTCTGGATTGTTTGTCTGTGTGTGTGTGTCTGTGTGTAACCTCGTAAGAACCTATCTCTTGAGCATTTTCTGCTATTATACCTAGATATATGTATGCTGTCGGTATCAACAATGTCCTCGGTAATTTTATAACTTTCATTCACCACTACTATACCAAAATAGCTTACTTTACATCCTTTTCAACAAGTTTTTTACATAATTTCATGTTAGCCATCTGAATGCTTTATCCTTACATCTCCCAAATAATTATTCGCTGTCCATGTCATCGATGTTTTAAAAACTTAAAAACATGTGATCAAGTCACCCCTTACTCTTCTCTCTTTCAAAGTTGGCAAATTTAAAGCTCTAAGCCTTTTTCCGTAACTTAGATCTCTTAATTCTGGTCCCATCTTTGTTGCCCTCCTCTGGACCTTCTCTAACAGCTCTTTGTGCTACTTTAGGTGCAGAGATCAAACTTTGAGAATTTTTTCTAGTTTTTGCCTTATGTAGGATATGGAAAGCTTAATGAATATTTCCTTATACAAATACTTGAAAGCTACTTTGATAGTTGCCAGAAAAAAGTTCTCCTTTATTATTCTCCTCGTGTGGAACTCTGGTAACAGGTTAGTGATGATGTTGACTCCCAAGCCCCTCTCATACACTGCATCCTTAGGCTTATTTCCAACTAGATAAGACTCAAAGTGAGATCTTTCACTGTGACCCATCCACACTGCCTTACATTTGCTCAAGTTGGATTTCATCAAAACATTATCAGACCATCTTTCGAGTCTGTCTAGGTCCCCTTGAAGGTATATGTAACTCTGCTTGCTTTTCGCTTCCCTCATGACTTTTGCATCATCTGCAAACATATTCAGGCAAGTTATTCACAAAGAACAAGGAGAGCAACAGTCCCAAAAAAGAACCCAGGGGTATTCCATTGGTTATCTCCACCCATTCATAGAAGGTTCCTCTGACATAGGTCCTTTGTTCCCTTCCACTAAGATAATCTTCTATCCAATGAAGAAGTGTCCCCCTTCTTCCTGCCTGGTATTCCAGCTTCTAAATCAGTCATCGATGCAGTTCACAGAAATCAGTCGTCAATGCATCACAGTGTCAAATGCTTCCTGACAGTCATGATACAAACATCTACCCAGCCTTCCCATTTGTCTAAGACAGAATTCATGATGTAGTTATACAAAAGTGCTTAAAACTTTAAACTTTCCATTTCCTTGTGGTTTTACTTCCACTCTTATACAAATCAAAGGTTTGTGACACATGACCTCCTTTCCCTGAAACCTTGTTGCCACTCACTTAGGTAACTTCAACTCTGCAGAAAGTCATCCATTTGCTTTCTGATCAACTTTTCCAGCTCCTTACAGATCACACTTTCTTATGGTAAGTGGTTTACCATTTCCACTCCCTTACCACTTTGTCTTTCTACACTGATGTCTTGAACGTTATTTTAAGAGGTCTGTAATTACCTATCTGTACCATATTGGCAGGGAGTACTCTTGAGTACTCTCTACTATCATACAACCTCTTGAATTTATATATCTGCAGTAAACATGTCCCCAGTCAATCTGTTCACCCCTTTACATTTCTCTCTTCCAAGGTGGGTAAATTTAAAGCCTTCAGACTTTCCCTGCAGCTTAGTTCTCTTAATCTCTGGTACTATCTTTGTGATGACCATCTGTGATTGCTACTTATGTGTACTGGGTAAAGAGTGTTACTGCCCCAACTCTAAGCCCCATATTTATATATGTCTATACTCCCATGTATGTATGTGCACACACACACACTCTTCCAACCTAAACCAGGTGCCAGCCCTGAAGGGAGGATGAACACCCGGATTAGGTGTGGGCCAATTGCCGTGCTCAGGATTTTAATCCATGCAGACCCTAAACTGGGCCGTGCAGATTCATGGCAAGTAACTCTCAACTACTACACCCTGGGGGCCCATGTGTGTGTTTGTGTGTAATTACCTATTTTTACGGTACAGACTGTACAAGGAGGGAGTTTTAAACTCAAGGGCCCCATCTCTTGAACACTTTCTACTATAAAACAACCTTTTGAATTCAAGAATGCTGTTTGCATTTATCCTGTCCTCAGTCATTCTGTTCCATTCATACACCACTCTTACAGTATATTTCTTTACATCCTTATTTAGAAGTTTCTAGTTTAATGTTATGTCCTCTAGTTGATCTATCCTTACAGCTCTCAAAGTACTGCTCGCTATCAAGTTCGCTAATCTTTTTTAAAACATAAAGGTTGTGATCAGGTCATCTCTCAGTCTTCTCTTTCACAGTGGGTAAATTTAAAGCTGCCATCTTTTTCTTAAAATTTAGTTCTCTTAATTCTGGTACCATCTTTGTTGCCCTCCTCTGGACCTTCTCTATAAGTTCTTCATGCTTCTTTAGGTATGGTGACCAAACTTGAGAAGCATGCTCATATGTAGGACATGCATAGCTTGCTAAATATTTCATTATCCATATACTCAAAAGCTGTTTTGATATTTGCCAGCAAACAGTTTGCCTCCTTAAACTATTCTCCAAAATGGGACTCTGGCAATGGTTTGGGGACATTTACTCCCAACCTCCTCTCATACACTGAATCCTGAAGCTTATTTCCTGTTAGGTAATAATCATACTAATGCCATCCATCACTTTATCCCATGGTCATTACTTTACATTTACTTGGATTGAATTTCATTAACCACAGTTTAGACCCACTTTGGAATCAGTTTTGGTCTTCTTGCAAGCTGATGCAATCTTTCTCACTTTTCACTTCCCTCTTGACCTTTGCATCATCTTCAAACACATTCAAGCAGAATTCCATACCTTCATGCATGTCATAAATATATATCAAGAAGGTTAATGGTCCCAGAACCAAACTCTGTGGTGTAAATGTACATGGTCCCAGAACCAAACTCTGTGGTGTAAATGTACAAGTCTCTGTTCCCATAAAGCACTAGAGCTGGTGTGTTACTGTACAAGTCTATGTTTCCCATAATAGACCAGAGATAGTGTGTGTGTGTGTATATTTTTGTCCCCACAGTGCACCAAAGCCAATTCGCATGTGTATAATTCTATTTTTCCCAGAGTACTTTAAAGCTAGTGTGTAAGTGTACATGTCTGTCCCCCACAGTGCACCAGAAGCCACCCTTCTCATATATTGCACTCATCGCCATGGCCATCAGGAGTTCCCCAGAGCAGAAGGTGACACTAGCAGGCATCTACAGGTTCATTATGGATCGATTCCCTTACTACAGGTAAACAAGTGTATATGTGCATCTCTGCAGTTTTGCTATTACCCATTTGTATTAACTGGAACTGGATGTTTTATTTGTGGGGCTCCATGCTTTATCCATGCATTTCTAGCATACACACTTTTCAGTCTTCCACTGCTATTTGCATTACAATGACTAAGTTTAGCTTGCTCTATGTTAACAACATTTTTGTTGAAATGCTTCCTCACATCCTTCCCTACTTAATTCTTGCCAACTTCCAATTATGTCCTCTTGTTCTGGGTTTTCTTCTGGCTTTGTATAATATCTCTAGGTTCATGTCTGCATGAGCTCCAAGAAACTTATATGTGTTTATCACATTTTCCCTTTTCCCATTTTCTTCCAAAGTGGGCAAATCATGGGCTTTCCACTTCTCTATGTAATTCACTACCCTTATTTCAGGTATCATTCCTTTAGCATTTCTTTGAACCTTTCCTAGCAGTTGTATGTGACTTCTCAGGTGAGAAGACCAAGTCATTTACTGTAAATTTCATCTTTGGTTGTATGTATCATCATATACATCTTCCTTAACATCTCAAATTGGGAAAGATTCAGACAGCTCAACATACAGTTCACCTCCTTTTTGATCCTCTTCACATGGTGTTTTAGTTCCAAACTTGGTGTGAAGAAAACTTCTATATCTCCTACAAAGTACAATACAACTTCTGTAACTTGTTTCCCCACATACAGTAATCACTGTCTGCTCTATTTAATCCTTTTTCTATCTTCATGACTTTGCATTTTGCAGTTAAACTTCAATGACCTTTTCTCTAGCCAACGGTTGTGTGTTTGTGCATTTGTGTATATGCTTTTTGTGCTTGCTTTTATGTATGCATGCAAATGTGTGTCTTTGAGTGTGCATGTATGTGCACTTATGTCTGGTTCTACCAATCTGTGCAAGTGTCAATTTGAGAATGATTCTATTTTGGTGTGTATATACATGCTTATGTATGTACATGTGTGGTCATATTTTTGTATTAGGTATATTATGTATGAATTAAGAAGAGGGTGTGTGTTAGGATATAGAAGTGTTTGTGTCTTGTCTTTGGTTGCTGGTGTTTATGTTTGAGTGTGTTTATGTTATGCTCATGCCTGTATGTCTCGTAAAAGCATGTGCAGCAAAACTGCAAGTATCTTCTGTGCAAATATTTATGAACTTAGACATTCACAAATCTTGTATATTTCAGAACACTGCAGTGTTCATTCTTCATGATAATAAAAAAGGGTACCTATTAAAATCTAATAATATATATGTAATTAGGTTAGGAGGGTATTTCATATTCTGGGGAAACAGGAGTCATGCATGATACAGTTAAAACACCTATCTAATATTCCAGGCACAACAGACAGGGATGGCAAAACAGCATTCGACACAATCTTAGCCTCAATGACTGCTTTATCAAGGTAAGTGGTTTCCTACCCTCCTCCTCCCTCTCTGTCTTTCACTTCTTCACTATATCTCAAAACACAACATAGTACTTTAAACATAGAGTCATTTCATTTTATTTTCATGCTTTGCATCTGCATACACAGTTATGATCATATGAAAACTTTATGGGTAAGCAAAATTTAAACAAGGAAACATTTTTCTAGATCAAATCATCATTAACAAGTGTCTGTAGCTCATGTTGTAACTGCAAGTTTAGCAACCACTTCTACGAGCAAAAAATAAATCTATGAACAAAAATGCGGAGCCTCTCAAGCAAAACTACTAACAAAATATGTTAGGCCAATTTAGAATATAATTCTCAAGTCTATCCACCTTACCCTTAAAGGACTATATTGATACCTGATTTTGTTTCTAGATGATGATGGGGACAAAAGGAAGTAAAAAATAATAAGGATAAAAAGGGACATTCACAAACTCTAGTGATGATTTGAGACATAATAAAGTGCAACCCAAGTAAAATGCAAAGAGTGTGGGACACAGTAAAAAATAAAAGGCCTTGATACGAATATAATCTAGCATGAATTTAATTCCATGAACCTGAGTATGAAAGGGACTTGGACCTCGGTAATATACCCATCTATCAACAAAACACCATGTCGGAATATTTACTGAGGAGAAAAACCGTCTTCTGTTTAATACCACACAATGACACAAGAAATACAAGACTACGAATCTGCAATTTGTATTAAACCTAAATTTGAAGCTGTCTCTCAAGTTTGGTCACATCACTTAAAGCATGAAGGCCTAACAGAGAAAGTATGATGTATGCAACATTCCCAGAAATATGAAAGCTAGCTTATGGGGAAAGGTTGAAAGCCATAAAGTTACCTCCCTTGTGAGAGAGAATAATATCTGTATATGTGCTCACAATCCTCAGTATCTAAACCTATGTGACATTATCAACAACGAGCAATGCTTTCAGTGATGCAAAGAAAGATTAATAGAAGTCATAGTAACAAATTAAGCAAGAAATTTGTTAGATAAAATTCAAATGAATACTTTTACAGAGAGCTGTGGAGGAATCAAAAAGGCCAAGTTTGAAGATGAAAATGCTGAACAGTTCAGAGAAATTAAAAAAAGCTGTATGACTATATAGTTCAAGGGATGGGACCCCACCAGTTTAATACTTCCAGCTCTTACTGTACAAACTGGTAATTTACTTATATACAAGCATTTGGGAGGAAGTGAGAAAACACTTACGTTGGATTAAAATGGGTTTGAGAAACAATTAAAATGAAGTAGTAAATGCTAAAAGTTAGCACTAAGAAATTCAAAATCCTGTATGACAGACAGAGGTTAAGGGAAAGTGACCTTCACAAGTATACACACAAATCAAGGAGACAATCATATATATATGAACATATACTGGCATAAAAACACTGTTCTGTAAATCCATCCTGAATATTCTAACAGTCAGGCAGCACATTATTACATCCCAAAGACATAGATGGCAAAACCTGTAAGGAGTTAAATGCAATGTTTCAAAATATTTTTGCATTGGAAAAATGTATTTTTTGTGCCTGATTCCTCTGAAATTTCACCAATATGTATTTGGTAAATTTGCAAAGATCTACAGTGATTCACTTATGCTTTCAATTTAGTTAATGTCAAAGGCTCAAGTCATGGATTATAGTCCTTACTGAGGACAAACGCAGGTGAATCTTAAAAATCATGTAAAATGAGGTGAGAAGTTTACCTTCTAAAACAGACAAAAAAGAAGGATGGTAGCTGTTTGGAAATCACAGGAAAGTAAAAGGCTCACAGCTCAACACTGTAAAGGAAGAACCAGGAATGAAAACACTGCACCCTTGAGCTGCCAACAGCCTTTCTTATGAAAAGCACAAGGTGATGGATAAATGGCCTTCATGCATAATCAGCAATGTTTGCAATTATGTTATTGGGAAAATAATTAGGACCCAAATGATAACAATACTCATGTAAGGATTACATATACAATAAATGATACAGGCTACAATCGAGGTCTCCTCTTTCATAACCATTAGACTTTACAGCTAATGGTCATAATTAAGGAATACAACAGTCCATGACAATTATCAAGATAAAAGAAAGTGCTGACCCACAAGGGAAAGAGAGATATATGTATGGATTTGCCCATTTATGCACATGTGGAGAAAGTCAACACAATTTCACACTGGAAATTTCTAATGAAACATAATTCCATCTTGGTATGCAAAGAAAATAACTGAGATGAATGATATTCCTGTCACAAAAACTAATTGCTACTAACTTATGTTAATCATATGTCCTTAATCTTCTCTTGCTGTATCTCAAGATAACACCAAATTCATGAGTTAAATAAGGAATACAAAAGAGTACTTAACGTCATAGTCCAACACCATCTTTAATATACTCATTTCCTTTCCCTCATCTTTAATGTGGTATTGCCATTGCTTTAAAAGCTTAATTACTGACCCAATTTGGCAATCTTTTTTTCTCTGTTTATAAGCTATCTTCCCTGTTGATAATATATCTCCCTAAGTTCCCTCTCAAGAAAATTTTCCAAATTCTTACCTTGAAATGCTGCTGAACATCTTCCCTTGGGAATCCCTCGAATATGTTCTTGAACCGCTTACTAGACCTGGTTAGAGGAAATGCAAAGTTATAGGGAAGAAGGCTTAGCACTGTAAAATAAGTTAATGAATATTTCAAAAGGAAAAGAGATATATAACAGACTTGAGACAGCAGGCAACAAACTTGAATTGTGTCAAAACAATGAAACACATACTGGAAAGACGTAAAGTGATGAGAACATTTGGCTAACAAGAATATATATAATGAATCCACAGATGTTTCAAGAACAAAATATTGGTGATATTCTGAAAGCACTGGATAAAACGGAAATTATTAAGAGTAAAACACATGACAATTACGAAATACCACAAGGGGAAAGGTTACCTATTAAAAGTTATATTCAAAATGAAAAGTAAATACAAAATGCAAAAACCAAAAGCTTATGAAGATGGGAAACACGAGAAGAAGGCGTAAGACAAGGTATCCCTTTCCCACAAGTAGGACACAAATTATTTTTTGCTTTCACCTCCCTCACCGCCCCGGCCATAAAAATGGTGTTATCACTCCCCATTAATGCATATCCATATTCAGCAGGAATCCCTTACCGTCAATTCCTACTGACATACACACCTTGTTCTTGGTAAAAACTCGTCACTGCATTTGGTAACATTTTATATATCTCATATACAGTAAACCCTCGATTTAACGTCCTCCGATACAACGGATTTCGGATTTAACGGACAAATAATAATACCATGATTTAATTATCTAAAAAAGATCAAACGCCGCGCTATTCCTATTTTATATCGTCCTTAGTTTTTGGTAGCATGGGATAGGGTCGCTTTGTTTCGGTCTCGGTCTGCCCAAAGTTCGTGCCGTCAGCATGTATAGAGTCCGTCATTTCAGAATTGTGACTTTATCAAATAATTTTGTAATCCTTACAATTCAAAATGGATTGTAGGAGGTGCAGTGAAAGCCGGTAGTACAGCCTCACTTTATTATAAAGAAGTATCCTTTCACAGCAGAAGTATTCCCACGCCGCTGGGAGCCTACCCACCAACTATCGTTCCATACACTAACACTACATCCTCTCAAGAGATTTTGGTAACTAAATGTGACATTTTGTTTAAAAAAAGGTGAAATTAAAATTCGACATGATATTGGGAAAATATAGTGATCAACAATACATGCGATCAGAACAAAAATGACATAAATTAGTATATTCACATTTAACAGAAGTCCTCGAACATAATCTTGCACGTGTGCGAAGCTTTGTCTCAACGGTGAGGGCGCCGTCTCCTGAGGCTGGACGTCGCCACAATTGGGGACGGAGCCACTGCTGATGGGTATTCACTTTGACCCACGGGTGTCGTGGCGATCGCCAAAACACGGGAGCGTAGGTAACGTCGGTTTCGCAAAGACAGGCGGCCACTGCCGTCCAAGTTTACTGGGTACTGTCTATGCGGCTTCACCTGCACTACTACGCCTGACCTGTCCCACACCCAAGCAATATCCTGCATGCAAACAGGGGTGCCCATGGACAGGTGGGTCAAAGTAGATCCGTTACATGCTGGGCCACCCTACACAGAGTAGCTCTCCTTCGCCTGTTTACCAGATAATGTTGCCAGGGCGCCGGGACATCATCCCCCAACTGTCTCCCTGCAGCCAGCTGTGCGAATGACTTATCCCTTTCTCTTAGGGGGTGTTGAGATATTGGAGCATAGCCTGAGTCGCTTTACTGTTGTGCTCTTCAACACCCGTTTGGCTGCCTTTACCGCCGCCTCGACGCGTCCATTGGACTGGGGAAAGTGGGTCGAGGAGATGCGGTCCATGATTCCCCATTTTTTGTAGAGCTTCCATCTTCTCGCTGTCTAGATTGGTTTCCCCTTCTGAGGCGATTTCCTTGGGTGCTCTTCATCTGACGGTGAGCAGCCTTGCAATAACTTTGGATTTTCCCGCGTAGGTTCGAATCCCACTCAGCGCCATGTAAGAGGTGCAATGAAAACAGGTAGCCCGTCTTCCTTTTATTATAAAGAAGTACCCTTTCACAGGAGAGGGGTGGCATCACCTACATCTCAATCTGACTGCTGCCTCCAACTACCAGGCGAGCTTTCCCTAGCTGCAGGGTGCCCACCGCTCAACTATCGTACCAGACACGAAACCCTAAAATATAGGAGTTATAAGTAAACGTGTGAACTTAAATGTGGCAGAGAAATCGGTTACATTAAATTTAAGGGACTTTCGAGATTAATGGAGACCCCTTTACCATATCACTTAGTTAAATTGAGGGTTTACTGTGTATGGAATGATAGACCAGTTGGATAGGTTGAAAGGAAAACTATAGATACGTTAAAGAATATATATGATAAATAAGTCACTTCAAGACCACAACTTACATAATTCATGCGTCCTTAGTCACTAACACCAAGTTATTCTATGAATTAAATGTATGCCCTCAACATTTACCACACTAATCTATAAATTTCTGATGTCTTCTAATATTACAAACAGCCTCAAATGGACCCAATGGTCTGTTGCTGAACGAATTCTTTTATGTTCCTTTCCTCAAACAAACTAACCCTCCTATTTTCTCATCTTGGTTACATCCACACACATTTAGACACCCCAATCTGAGCCTTCGAGGAGGATGAGCACTCCCCGCATGACTCCTTCTGTTTCCTCATTTAGAAAGTTAAATACAAGGAGGGGGAGGGTTTCCAGCCCCACGCCTTTTACAACATTCGGGGAATACGTTGGAAGTATTCTTTCAATCGTATATATATATATATATATATATATATATATATATATATATATATATATATATATATATTTATATATATATATATATATACAGTACATCATATTTATTTTTATTTATTATACTTAACCGCCGTTTCCTTTATCAACGAGGTAGCGCAAGGTAACATACGAAGAACAACCCAACCACTCATGTACACTTATATACATACATAAACACCCATACACGCACATATACATACATGTACATATCACTGTATACACACATAGACATATATACACACGTATATACTCATACCTGCTGCTTTCATCCATCCTGTCGCTACCCCGCCACACAGGAAATACATATCATCGTAAACATACATATACATAAACAGACGTATGCATATATACACACGTATATACTCATACCTGCTGCCTTCATCCATTCCTGTCGCTACCCCGCCTCACAGGAAATAGCCCCCACCCCCTACAGCGAGGTAAAGCCAGGAAAAGACAGTAAAAGGCCACATTCGCTCACACTTAATCTCTAGCTGTCATGTGTAATGCACCGAAAGCACAGCTTCCTTTCCACATCCAAGCCCCATATACCTTTTCATGGTTTATCCCAGATGCTTCACATGCCCATGTATTCCCTGCATGTTGTAGCAGGCAATTAAAATGGGAGGGGGGGAGCGGGGGCTGGAAATCCTCCCCTCCGTTTCTTTACTTTAAAAAAAAAAGGAACAGAGAAGGGGGCCAAGTGAGGATATTCCCCCTAAGGCTCAGTCCTCTGTTCTTAACGCTACCTCGTTAACGTGGGAAAAGGTGAATGAGCATGAAAAAATATAACCCTGGGGATAGGAAAGAAAAAATACAACCCATGTATTCACTGCATGCAATAGAAGGTAACTAAAAGGGGTGAGCTGGGGGCTGGAAATCCTCCCCTCCTCTTTTACTTTTCCTAAAGAAGGAACAGAGAAGAGTGCCAAGTAAGGATTTTTCCCTCTAAGGCTCAATCATCGGTTCTTGATGCTACCTCACTAATGCAGGAAATGGTGTATGTGTATGAAGAATGTGTGGAAGGAAAGAACATTATCTTGGAGAGCAAAAATGGGTATGTTTGAAGGAATATGAGTTCCAACAATATTTTATGGTTGCAAGGCATGGGCTATAGATAGGGTTGTACAGAGGAGGGGGATGTGTGTTGGAAATGAAATGTTTGAGGACAATATGTGGTGTGAGGTGGTTTCATTAAGTAATGAAAAGGTAAGAGAGATGTGTGGAAATAAAAAGAGTGTGGTTGAAGTAAAAAGAGTGTGGTTGAGAGAGCAGAAGAGGGTGTGTGTTGTAATGGAGTGGGCATATGGAGGGAATGAGTGAGGAAAGATGGAGGGAACAAAGAGAAGCAGGAGACCAAATTGGAGGTGGAAGGATTGTGTGAATAAGATTTTGAGAGATCAGGCCTGAACGTACAGGAGGGTGATAGGCATACAAGGAATAGAGTGAAATGGAACAATGTGATATACTGGGGTCAATGTGCTGTCAATGGACTGAACTAGGGCATGTGAAGCGTCTGGGGTAAACCATGGAAAGGTCTGTGTGGCCTGGATAATGGATAGGGAGTTTAGGTTTCACTGCATTATACATAACAGCTAAAGACTGAGTGTGAACACATGTGGCCTTTTTTGTATATTTTTCCATGCGCTACCTCGCTGAAGCGGGGGTAGCGATGCTGTTTCCTGTGGGGTGAGGTAGCGACAGAAATGGATGAAGGCAAGCAAGTATGAATATGTACATGTGTACATGTCTGTGTATGTTTATGTATGTATAGGTTGATATGTATATGTATGTATATGTGCATGTATGGGTGTTTATATATATGTGTGTATATGAGTGGATTGGCCATTCTTCGTCTGTCTCCTGACGCTACCTCGCCGGCGCAGGAAACAGCAATTAAGTATAATAAAAAAAAAATATAATACTTGATCACCATTTCATGCATCCATCTTTCCACCTCCAATTTGGTTTCCCACTTCTCCTCGTTCCCTCCACCTCTGACAGTGAGGTAGCACCAAGTGACAGACAAGGAAAGACTCGGCCACTCATATACACACATGTATGCATACATGCTCATACATATACATATCAACATACACACATGTACATACATATACACACATACACAGCCATATACATGTATACACATGTACATATTCATACTCACTTGCTTTCATCCATTCCCAGCACCATCCCACTCCACAGGAAACAGCATTGCCACCCCCTGCATCAGCAAAGTAGCACCAGGAAAACAGACAAAAAAGGCCACATTCATTCATGCTCAGCCTCAAACAGACCTTTCCATGGTTTATCCCAGACATTTCACATGCCCTGGTTCATTCCATTGACAGCATGTTGACCCCGGTATACCACATCTTTCCAATTCACTCTATTCCTCATACGCCACTCACCCTCCTTCATGTTCAGGCCCCAATCACTCAAAATCGTTTTCACTCCATCTTTCCACCTCCAATTTGGTCTCCAGCTTCTTGTTCCCTCCACCTCTGACACATATATCCTCTTTGTCATCCTTTCCTCACTCATTCCCTTCATATGTCTAAACCATTTCAAGAAACAGCTCTCTCAACCACACTCTTTCTATTACCACACATCTCTCTTACCCTTTCATTACTTACTCGATCAAACCACCTCGCACCACATACTGTCCTAAAACATTTCATTTCAACACATCCACCCTCCTCCGTACAACCCTATCTATAGCCCATGCCTCGCAACCATATAATACTGTTGGAACTTCTCTTCCCCCAAACATACCTATTTTCGCTCTCCAAGATAACATTCTCTTTCCACACATTCTTCACTTCCCGAACCTTCACCCCCTCCCTCACCCTATGACTCACTTCCATTTCCATGGTTCCATTCGCTGCTACGTCCACTCCCAGATATCTAAAACAACACTTCACTTCCTCCAATTTTTCTCCATTCAAACCCACATCCCAACTAAATCATCCCTCAACCCTGCTTAACCTAATAACCTTGCTCTTATTCACATTTACTCTCAACTTTCTCCTTTCACACACTTTTTCAAACTCAGTCACCAACTTCTGCAGTTTCTCACTTGAATCAGCCGCCAGTACTGTATCATCAGCAAGCAACAACCGACTCACTTCCCAGGTCCTCTTATTCCTAATAGACTGGATACTTGCCCCTCTCTCCAAAACTCTTGCATTTACCTCCCTAACCACCCCATCCATAAACAAATTAAAAAACAATGGGATGACATCTTACACTCCTGCCGCAGATTGACCTTCACTGGGACCCAATCAGTCTCCTCTCTTCCCACTCGAATACATGCCCTACATGCTTGACAGAAACTTCTCACTGCTTCTAGCAGTTTACCTCCCCTACCATACACTCTTAAGACCTTCCACAAAGCATCTCTATCCACCCTGTCATATGCTTTCTCCAGATCCATAAATGTCATATACAAATACATGTTTCTTTAAGTATTTCTCAAATACATTCTTCAAAGCAAACGTATGACCCACACATCCTCTACCACTTCTAAACTAGATGGCTCTTCCTGAATCTGATGTTCTGTATATGCTTTGACCCTCTCAATCAATAATCTCCCATACAATTTTCAAGGAATACTCAACAAACTTATGCCTCTAGTTTGAACACTCACCTTTATCCCCTTTGCCTTTGTGCAATGGCACTATACATGAATTCTGCCAATCCTCAGGCACTTCATCATGATCCATACATAATGAATATCATTACCAACCAATCAACAACACAGTCATCCCCTTTCTTAAAAAATTCAATTGCAATACCATCCAAATCTGCCACCTTGTTGGATTTCATCTTCCAAAAGGCTTTCACCATCTCTTCTCTCTTCACCAAACCACTCTTTCTGACTCTCCCACTTCTCACATCAACCTGACCAAAACAACCTACATCTGCCACTCTATCATTAAACATATTCAACAAACCTTCAAAATACTCACTCCATCTCCTCCTTACTTCATCACTACCTGTTATCACTTCCCCCTTGCCCCCTTCACCGATATTCCTATTTGACCTCTTCTCTTACACACATTATTTACCTCTTTTCAAAACATCTTTTTATTCTCCCCTAAAGTTTAATGATACTTTCTCACCCCAACTCTCATTTGTCCTCTTTTGCAACTCTTGCACCTAATTCTTGACCTGCCACTTTCTCTTATACATCTCTTGGTCATTCACAGTCCATCCTTGCAAGTATCTTCCAAATGCCTCTCTTTTCTCTTTCACTAACAACTTTACTTCTTCATCCCACGACTCACTACCCTTTCTAACCTGCCACCTCCCACAAGCATCTTTTGTACATGCCATTACTGCTTCCCTAAATACATCCCATTCCTCACCCAAACCCCTCACTACATTTGCTCTCAACTCTTGCCATTCTACACTCAATCTCTCTTGGTACTTCCTCACTCGAGTCTCCTTTCCAAGCTCTCTTACTCCCACCATTCTCTTGATTAGGGCCTCAGCTGCCCGTGCTGTCTCAGCTATTATAAAAAACTCCTGTACCACAAAAGACATTGACTCTTCTGTTATGGAATACACAAAGAATCGTAACATTAATATTGGTGAAGGTTTATGCAAACTTGATAGCTTCATCATAGGGAAAATATATAAACACTTCCCTTTCCTGTCCACACACTAATAAAAATTTTATGACAGGCATGATGCCATACCCAAACACCACCATCTGGTAACGCTTGTTTACCAATGGCATCTTAGCTAAGTTTCTTCCTTATACCTCAACTGACTGATCTATGTCTTCTTTCTCATTCTTGTATCTCCTTTGATAATGTGATCATTACACAAAAGTGCACCTGGGAACTTATCATGTTTCCTTTTCCTCATGGTTTTATGCATGTACTAGATCATGTGCAACACTATGATGATACAGCGCTGGTGGCTGATTTGGGTGAGAAACTGCAGAAGTTGGTGACTGAGTTTGGTAAAGTGTGTGAAAGAAGAAAGCTATGAGTAAATGTGAATAAGAGCAAGGTTATTAGGTACAGTAGGGTTGAGGGACAAATCAACTGGGAGGTAAGTTTGAATGGAGAAAAACTGGAGGAAGTGAAGTGTTTTAGATATCTGGGAGTGGATTTGGGAGTGGATGGAACCATGGAAGCAGAAATGAGTCACAGGGTGGGGGAGGGGGCAAAAGTTCTGGACGCATTGAAAAATGTGTGGAAGGTGAGAACAATATTTTGGAAAGCAAAAATGGGCCTGGGAAGTGAGTCAGTTGTTGTTCACCGATGACACAGCTCTAGTGGCTGATTTGTGTGAGAAACTGCAGAGATTAGTGACTGAGTTTGGAAAAGTGTATGAATGGAGAAAGCTGAGAGTAAATGTGAATAAGAGCCAGGTTATTGGGTCGAGTAGGGTTGAGGGACAAGTTAACTGGGATGTAAGTTTGAATGGAGAAAAACTGGAGGAAGTGAAGTGTTTTAGATATCTGGGAGTGGCCTTAGCAGCGAATGAAACCATGTGAGTGGAAGTGAGTCACAGGCTGGGGGAGGGAGCGAAGGTTCTGGGAGAGATGAAGAATGTGCAGAGGGAGAGAACATTGTCTCGGAGAGCAAAAATGGGTATGTTTAAAGGAATAGTAGTTCCAACAATGTTATATGGTTGCGAGGCATGGGCTAAAGATAGGGTTGTACGGAGGAGGGTGGATGTGTTGGAGATGAAATGTTTGAGGACAGTATGTGGTGTGAGGTGGTTTGATCGAGTAAGTAATGAAAGGGTAAGAGAGATGTGTGGTAATAAAAAGAGTGTGGTCGAGAGAGCAGAAGAGGGTGCATTGAAATGGTTTGGTCACATAGAGAGAATGAGTGACGAAAGATTGACAAAGAGGATATATGTGTCAAACGTGGAGGGAACGAGGAGAAGTGGGAGACCAAATTGGAGATGGAAGGATGGAGTGAAAAAGATTTTGAGCCATCGGGGCCTGAACATGCAAGAGGGTGAAAGGTGTGCAAGGAATAGAGTGAATTGGAAGGATGTGGTATACTGGGGTCAACGTGCTGTCAATGGATTGAACCAGGGCATGTGAAGCGTCTGGGGTAAACCATGGAAAGTTTTGTGGGGCCTGGATGTGGAAAGGGAGCTATGGTTTTGGTACATTATACATGACAGCTAGAGACTGAGTGTGAACGAATGTGGCCTTTGTTGTCTTTTCGTAATGCTACCATGCGCGTGTGGGGAGAGGGGGTTATTATTTCATGTGTGGCGGGGTCGCGACGGGAATGAATAAAGGCAGCAAGTGTAAATTATGTACAAGTGTATATATGTATATGTCTGTGTATGTATATATATGTACACGTTGAAATGTATAGGTATGTATATGTGCATGTGTGGACATGTATGCATATACATGTGTATGTGGGTGGGTTGGACCATTCTTTCGTCTGTTTCCTTGCACTACCTCACTAATGCATGAGACAGTGACACACACACAGACATTTACATATATACACATGTACATAATTCATAACGTCTACCCTTATTCAATCCCGTCGCCACCCCATATGCCTCCCACACCATATATTCTTATTACCTCCCACAGAGCATCTCTATCGACTCTATCATATGCTTTCTCCAGATGCATAAATGCTACATACAAATCCATTTGCTTTTCTAAGTATTTTTCACATACATTCTTCAAAGCAAACACCTGATCCACACATCCTCTACCACTTCTGAAACCACACTGCTCTTCCCCAATCTGGTGCTCTGTACATGCCGTCATCCTCTCAATCAATACCTTCCCATATAATTTTCCAGGAATACTCAACAAACTTATACCTCTGTAATTTGAGCACTCACTTTTATCCCCTTTGCCTTTGTACAATGGCACTATGCAAGCATTCCGTCAATCCTCTGGCACCTCACCATGAGTCATACACACTTTAAATACCCTTATCAACTAGTCAACAATACAGTCACCCCTTTTTTAATAAATTCCACTGCAATACCATCCAAACCCGCTGCCTTGCCGGCTTTCATCTTCCGCAAAGCTTTTACTACCTCTTCTCTGTTTACCAAATCATTTTCCCTAACCCTCTCACTTTGCACACCACCTCAACCAAAACACCCTATATCTGCCACTCTATCATCAAACACATTCAACAAATTTTCAAAATACTCATTTCATCTCCTTCTCACATCACCACTACTTGTTATCATCTCCCCATTAGCCCCCTTCACTGATGTTCCCATTTGTTTCCTTGTCTTACGCACTTTATTTACCTCCTTCCAAAACATCTTTTTATTCTCCCTAAAATATATATATATATATATATATATATATATATATATATATATATATATATATATATATATATATATATATAATAAAAAGTATAATAAAAGTATAATAAAAAAATAATATAAAAATATATATATATATATATATATATATATTTTTTTTTTCTTTGTCGCTGTCTCCCGCGTTTGCGAGGTAGCGTAAGGAAACAGACGAAAGAAATGGCCCAACCCACCCCCATACACATGTATATACATACGTCCACACACGCAAATATACATACCTACACAGCTTTCCATGGTTTACCCCAGATGCTTCACATGCTCTGATTCAATCCACTGACAGCACGTCAACCACGGTATACCACATCGATCCAATTCACTCTATTCCTTGCCCGCCTTTCACCCTCCTGCATGTTCAGGCCCCGATCACACAAAATCTTTTTCACTTCATCTTTCCACCTCCAATTTGGTCTCCCACTTCTCCTCATTCCCTCCACCTCCGACACATATATCCTCTTGGTCAATCTTTCCTCACTCATTCTCTCCATGTGCCCAAACCATTTCAAAACACCCTATTCTGCTCTCTCAACCACGCTCTTTTTATTTCCACACATCTCTCTTACCCTTACGTTACTTACTCGATCAAACCACCTCACAGCACACATTGTCCTCAAACATCTCATTTCCAGCACATCCATCCTCCTGCGCACAACTCTATCCATAGCCCACGCCTCGCAACCATACAACATTGTTGGAACCACTATTCCTTCAAACATACCCATTTTTGCTTTCTGAGATAATGTTCTTGACTTCCACACATTCTTCAAGGCTCCCAGAATTTTCGCCCCCTCCCCCACCCTATGATCCACTTCCGCTTCCATGGTTCCATCCGCTGCCAGATCCACTCCCAGATATCTAAAACACTTTACTTCCTCCAGTTTTTCTCCATTCAAACTTACCTCCCAATTGACTTGACCCTCAACCCTACTGTACCTAATAACCTTGCTCTTATTCACATTTACTCTTAACTTTCTTCTTTCACACACTTTACCAAACTCAGTCACCAGCTTCTGCAGTTTCTCACATGAATCAGCCACCAGCGCTGTATCATCAGCGAACAACAACTGACTCACTTCCCAAGCTCTCTCATCCCCAACAGACTTCATACTTGCCCCTCTTTCCAAAACTCTTGCATTCACCTCCCTAATAACCCCATCCATAAACAAATTAAACCACCATGGAGACATCACACACCCCTGCCGCAAACCTACATTCACTGAGAACCAATCACTTTCCTCTCTTCCTACACGTACACATGCCTTACATCCTCGATAAAAACTTTTCACTGCTTCTAACAACTTGCCTCCCACACCATATATTCTTAATACCTTCCGCAGAGCATCTCTATCAACTCTATCATATGCCTTCTCCAGATCCATAAATGCTACATGCAAATCCATTCGCTTTTCTAAGTATTTCTCACATACATTCTTCAAAGCAAACACCTGATCCACACATCCTCTACCACTTCTGAAACCACACTGCTCTTCCCCAATCTGATGCTCTGTACATGCCTTCACCCTCTCAATCAATACCCTCCCATATAATTTACCAGGAATACTCAACAAACTTATACCTCTGTAATTTGAGCACTCACTCTTATCCCCTTTACCTTTGTACAATGGCACTATGCACACATTCCGATAATCCTCAGGCACCTCACCATGAGTCATACATACATTAAATAACCTTACCAACCAGTCAATAATACAGTCACCCCCTTTTTTAATAAATTCCACTGCAATACCATCCAAACCTGCTACCTTGCCGGCTTTCATCTTCCGCAAAGCTTTTACTACCTCTTTGTTTACCAAATCATTTTCCCTAACCCTCTCACTTTGCACACCACCTCGACCAAAACACCCTATATCTGCCACTCTATCATCAAACACATTCAACAAACCTTCAAAATACTCACTCCATCTACTTCTCACATCACCACTACTTGTTATCACCTCCCCATTTGTGCCCTTCACTGAAGTTCCCATTTGCTCCCTTGTCTTACGCACTTTATTTACCTTCTTCCAGAACATCTTTTTATTTTCCCTAAAATTTAATGATACTCTTTCACCCCAACTCTCATTTGCCCTCTTTTTCACCTCTTGCACCTTTCTCTTGACCTCCTGTCTCTTTCTTTTATACATCTCCCACTCAATTGCATTTTTTTCCTGCAAAAATTGTCCAAATGCCTCTCTCTTCTCTTTCACTAATAATCTTACTTCTTCATCCCACCACTCACTACCCTTTCTAATCAACCCACCTCCCACTCTTCTCATGCCACAAGCATCTTTTGCGCAATCCATCACTGATTCCCTAAATACATCCCATTCCTCCCCCACTCCCCTTACTTCCATTGTTCTCACCTTATATATATATATATATATATATATATATATATATATATATATATATATATATATATATATATATATGTATATATATTTTATTTATTTATTTTGCTTTGTCGCTGTCTCCCACATTTGCGAGGTAGCGCAAGGAAAATGACGAAAGAAATGGCCCAACCCACCCCCATACACATGTATATACATACACGTCCACACACGCAAATATACATACCTATACATCGCAATGTACACACATATATACACACACAGACATATACATATATACACATGTACATAATTCATACTGTCTGCCTTTATTTATTCCCATCGCCACCTCGCCACACTTGGAATAACATCCCCCTCCCCCCTCATGTGTGCGAGGTAGCACTAGGAACAGACAACAAAGGCCCCATTCGTTCACATCTAGTCTCTAGCTGTCATGTAATAATGCCCGAAACCACAGCTCCCTTTCCACATCCAGGCCCCACAGAACTTTCCATGGTTTACCCCAGATGCTTCACATGCCCTGATTCAATCCATTGATAGCACGTTGACCCCGGTATACCACATCGATCCAATTCACTCTATTCCTTGCCCGCCTTTCACCCTCCTGCATGTTCAGGCCTCAATCACTCAAAATCTTTTTCACTCCATCTTTCCACCTCCAATTTGGTCTCCCACTTCTCCTCGTTCCCTCCACCTCAGACACATATATCCTCTTGGTCAATCTTTCCTCACTCATTCTCTCCATGTGCCCAAACCCCTCTTCTGCTCTCTCAACCACGCTCTTTTTATTTCCACACATCTCTCTTACCCTTACATTACTTACTCAATCAAACCACCTCACACCACATATTGTCCTCAAACATCTCATTTCCAGCACATCCACCCTCCTGCGCACAACTCTATCCATAGCCCATGCCTCGCAACCATACAACGTTGTTGGAAACACTATTCCTTCAAACATACCCATTTTTGCTTTCCGAGATAATGTTCTCGACTTCCAAACATTCTTTTCGCCTCCTCCCCCACCCTATGATTCACTTCCGCTTCCATGGTTCCATCCGCTGCCAGATCCACTCTCAGATATCTAAAACATTTTACTTCCTCCAGTTTTTCTCCATTCAAACTTACCTCCCAATTGACTTGACCCTCAACCCTACTGTACCTAATATATATATATATATATATATATATATATATATATATATATATATATATATATATATATTCTTTTTTTTTTTTTCTTTGTCACTGTCTCCCGCATTTGCGAGGTAGCGCAGGAAACAGACGAAAGAAATGGCCCAACCCACCCCCATACACATGTATATACATACGTCCACACACGCAAATATACATACCTACACAGCTTTCCATGGTTTACCCCAGACGCTTCACATGCCCTGATTCAATCCACTGACAGCACGTCAACCCCGGTATACCACATCAATCCAACTCACTCTATTCCTTGCCCTTCTTTCACCCTCCTGCATGTTCAGGCCCCGATCACACAAAATCTTTTTCACTCCATCTTTCCACCTCCAATTTGGTCTCCCACTTCTCCTCGTTCCCTCCACCTCCGACACATATATCCTCTTGGTCAATCTTTCCTCACTCATTCTCTCCATGTGCCCAAACCATTTCAAAACACCCTCTTCTGCTCTCTCAACCACGCTCTTTTTATTTCCACACATCTCTCTTACCCTTATGTTACTTACTCGATCAAACCACCTCACACCACACATTGTCCTCAAACATCTCATTTCCAGCACATCCATCCTCCTGCGCACAACTCTATCCATAGCCCACGCCTCGCAACCATACAACATTGTTGGAACCACTATTCCTTCAAACATACCCATTTTTGCTTTCCGAGATAATGCTCTCGACTTCCACACATTCTTGAAGGCTCCCAGGATTTTCGCCCCCTCCCCCACCCTATGATCCACTTCCGCTTCCATGGTTCCATCCGCTGCCAGATCCACTCCCAGATATCTAAAACACTTTACTTCCTCCAGTTTTTCTCCATTCAAACTTACCTCCCAATTGACTTGACCCTCAACCCTACTGTACCTAATAACCTTGCTCTTATTCACATTTACTCTTAACTTTCTTCTTTCACACACTTTACCAAACTCAGTCACCAGCTTCTGCAGTTTCTCACATGAATCAGCCACCAGCGCTGTATCATCAGCGAACAACAACTGACTCACTTCCCAAGCTCTCTCATCCCCAACAGACTTCATACTTGCCCCTCTTTCCAAAACTCTTGCATTCACCTCCCTAATAACCCCATCCATAAACAAATTAAACCACCATGGAGACATCACACACCCCTGCCGCAAACCTACATTCACTGAGAACCAATCACTTTCCTCTCTTCCTACACGTACACATGCCTTACATCCTCGATAAAAACTTTTCACTGCTTCTAACAACTTGCCTCCCACACCATATATTCTTAATACCTTCCGCAGAGCATCTCTATCAACTCTATCATATGCCTTCTCCAGATCCATAAATGCTACATGCAAATCCATTCGCTTTTCTAAGTATTTCTCACATACATTCTTCAAAGCAAACACCTGATCCACACATCCTCTACCACTTCTGAAACCACACTGCTCTTCCCCAATCTGATGCTCTGTACATGCCTTCACCCTCTCAATCAATACCCTCCCATATAATTTACCAGGAATACTCAACAAACTTATACCTCTGTAATTTGAGCACTCACTCTTATCCCCTTTACCTTTGTACAATGGCACTATGCACACATTCCGATAATCCTCAGGCACCTCACCATGAGTCATACATACATTAAATAACCTTACCAACCAGTCAATAATACAGTCACCCCCTTTTTTAATAAATTCCACTGCAATACCATCCAAACCTGCTACCTTGCCGGCTTTCATCTTCCGCAAAGCTTTTACTACCTCTTTGTTTACCAAATCATTTTCCCTAACCCTCTCACTTTGCACACCACCTCGACCAAAACACCCTATATCTGCCACTCTATCATCAAACACATTCAACAAACCTTCAAAATACTCACTCCATCTACTTCTCACATCACCACTACTTGTTATCACCTCCCCATTTGTGCCCTTCACTGAAGTTCCCATTTGCTCCCTTGTCTTACGCACTTTATTTACCTTCTTCCAGAACATCTTTTTATTTTCCCTAAAATTTAATGATACTCTCTCACCGAACTCTCATTTGCCCTCTTTTTCACCTCTTGCACCTTTCTCTTGACCTCCTGTCTCTTTCTTTTATACATCTCCCACTCAATTGCATTTTTTTCCTGCAAAAATTGTCCAAATGCCTCTCTCTTCTCTTTCACTAATAATCTTACTTCTTCATCCCACCACTCACTACCCTTTCTAATCAACCCACCTCCCACTCTTCTCATGCCACAAGCATCTTTGCGCAATCCATCACTGATTCCCTAAATACATCCCATTCCTCCCCACACCCCTTACTTCCATTGTTCTCACCTTATATATATATATATATATATATATATATATATATATATATATATATATATATATATATATATATATTATGTATATATATTTTATTTATTTATTTTGCTTTGTCGCTGTCTCCCACATTTGCGAGGTAGCGCAAGGAAAATGACGAAAGAAATGGCCCAACCCACCCCATACACATGTATATACATACACGTCCACACACGCAAATATACATACCTATACATCGCAATGTACACACATATATACACACACAGACATATACATATATACACATGTACATAATTCATACTGTCTGCCTTTATTTATTCCCATCGCCACCTCGCCACACTTGGAATAACATCCCCCTCCCCCCTCATGTGTGCGAGGTAGCACTAGGAACAGACAACAAAGGCCCCATTCGTTCACATCTAGTCTCTAGCTGTCATGTAATAATGCCCGAAACCACAGCTCCCTTTCCACATCCAGGCCCCACAGAACTTTCCATGGTTTACCCCAGATGCTTCACATGCCCTGATTCAATCCATTGATAGCACGTTGACCCCGGTATACCACATCGATCCAATTCACTCTATTCCTTGCCCGCCTTTCACCCTCCTGCATGTTCAGGCCTCAATCACTCAAAATCTTTTTCACTCCATCTTTCCACCTCCAATTTGGTCTCCCACTTCTCCTCGTTCCCTCCACCTCAGACACATATATCCTCTTGGTCAATCTTTCCTCACTCATTCTCTCCATGTGCCCAAACCCCTCTTCTGCTCTCTCAACCACGCTCTTTTTATTTCCACACATCTCTCTTACCCTTACATTACTTACTCAATCAAACCACCTCACACCACATATTGTCCTCAAACATCTCATTTCCAGCACATCCACCCTCCTGCGCACAACTCTATCCATAGCCCATGCCTCGCAACCATACAACGTTGTTGGAAACACTATTCCTTCAAACATACCCATTTTTGCTTTCCGAGATAATGTTCTCGACTTCCAAACATTCTTTTCGCCTCCTCCCCACCCTATGATTCACTTCCGCTTCCATGGTTCCATCCGCTGCCAGATCCACTCTCAGATATCTAAAACATTTTACTTCCTCCAGTTTTTCTCCATTCAAACTTACCTCCCAATTGACTTGACCCTCAACCCTACTGTACCTAATATATATATATATATATATATATATATATATATTATATATATATATATATATATATTCTTTTTTTTTTTTTTCTTTGTCACTGTCTCCCGCATTTGCGAGGTAGCGCAGGAAACAGACGAAAGAAATGGCCCAACCCACCCCCATACACATGTATATACATACGTCCACACACGCAAATATACATACCTACACAGCTTTCCATGGTTTACCCCCAGACGCTTCACATGCCCTGATTCAATCCACTGACAGCACGTCAACCCCGGTATACCACATCAATCCAACTCACTCTATTCCTTGCCCTTCTTTCACCCTCCTGCATGTTCAGGCCCCGATCACACAAAATCTTTTTCACTCCATCTTTCCACCTCCAATTTGGTCTCCCACTTCTCCTCGTTCCCTCCACCTCCGACACATATATCCTCTTGGTCAATCTTTCCTCACTCATTCTCTCCATGTGCCCAAACCATTTCAAAACACCCTCTTCTGCTCTCTCAACCACGCTCTTTTTATTTCCACACATCTCTCTTACCCTTATGTTACTTACTCGATCAAACCACCTCACACCACACATTGTCCTCAAACATCTCATTTCCAGCACATCCATCCTCCTGCGCACAACTCTATCCATAGCCCACGCCTCGCAACCATACAACATTGTTGGAACCACTATTCCTTCAAACATACCCATTTTTTGCTTTCCGAGATAATGCTCTCGACTTCCACACATTCTTGAAGGCTCCCAGGATTTTCGCCCCCTCCCCCACCCTATGATCCACTTCCGCTTCCATGGTTCCATCCGCTGCCAGATCCACTCCCAGATATCTAAAACACTTTACTTCCTCCAGTTTTTCTCCATTCAAACTTACCTCCCAATTGACTTGACCCTCAACCCTACTGTACCTAATAACCTTGCTCTTATTCACATTTACTCTTAACTTTCTTCTTTCACACACTTTACCAAACTCAGTCACCAGCTTCTGCAGTTTCTCACATGAATCAGCCACCAGCGCTGTATCATCAGCGAACAACAACTGACTCACTTCCCAAGCTCTCTCATCCCCAACAGACTTCATACTTGCCCCTCTTTCCAAAAAGGTGAAAAAGAGGGCAAATGAGAGTTGGGGTGAGAGAGTATCATTAAATTTTAGGGAGAATAAAAAGATGTTCTGGAAGGAGGTAAATAAAGTGCATAAGACAAGGGAGCAAATGGGAACTTCAGTGAAGGGCGCAAATGGGGAGGTGATAACAAGTAGTGGTGATGTGAGAAGGAGATGGAGTGAGTATTTTGAAGGTTTGTTAAATGTGTTTGATGATAGAGTGGCAGATATAGGGTGTTTTGGTCGAGGTGGTGTGCAAAGTGAGAGGGTTAGGGAAAATGATTTGGTAAACAGAGAAGAGGTAGTAAAAGCTTTGCGGAAGATGAAAGCCGGCAAGGCAGCAGGTTTGGATGGTATTGCAGTGGAATTTATTAAAAAAGGGGGTGACTGTATTATTGACTGGTTGGTAAGGTTTAATATATATATATATATATATATATATATATATATATATATATATATATATATATATATATATATATATATATATATATATTCCCTGGGGATAGGGGAGAAAGAATACTTCCCACGTATTCCCTGCGTGTCGTAGAAGGCGACTAAAAGGGGAGGGAGTGGGGGGCTGGAAATCCTCCCCTCTCAATTTTTTTTAATTTTCCAAAAGAAGGAACAGAGAAGGGGGCCAGGAGAGGATATTCCCTCAATGGCCCAGTCCTCAGTTCTTAACACTACCTCGCTAATGCGGGAAATGGCGAATAGTTTGAAAAAAAAAAAATATATATATATATATATCCCTGGGGATAGGGGAGAAAGAATACTTCCCACGTATTCCCTGCGTGTCGTAGAAGGCGACTAAAAGGGGAGGGAGTGGGGGGCTGGAAATCCTCCCCTCTCAATTTTTTTTAATTTTCCAAAAGAAGGAACAGAGAAGGGGGCCAGGTCAGGATATTCCCTCAATGGCCCAGTCCTCTGTTCTTAACGCTACCTCGCTAACGCGGGAAATGGCGAATAGTTTGAAAAAAAAAAAAAAAAAAATATATATATATACTCCCACATAAAGACATATACATATCAACACAGAATGTACATATACATATGCATACACTGACATTACATACACAAACATGTACATATTCATATTTGCTAGTCTTCATCCATTCTTGTCACTACTCCACTCCATAGGAAAACAGCATCGCTATCCCCTGCTTCAGCGAGCCAGCGCCTGAAATACAGACAAAAAGGCCACATTCATTCACAATCAGCCTCTAGCTGTCAAGTGTAATGCACCGAAACCACAGCTTCCTATCCAAGTCCAGGCCCCAAAGACCTTTCCATGGTTTACCCCAGACACTTCACGTGCCCTGGTTCAGTCCACTGACAGCACATCAACCACAGTATACCACATTGTTCCAATTCGCTCATTTCTTGCACGCCTCTCACCCTCCTGTATGTTAAGGACCTGATCGCTCAAAATCTTTTTCACTCCATCCTATCACCTCCAATTTGATTTCCCACTTCTTGTTCCCACTACCTCTGAACGCATATATCCTCTTTGTCAATCTTTCCTCACAAATTCTCTCCATATGTCCAAACCATTTCAACACACCCTCTTCTGCTATCCCAACCATACTTCTTTTTATTTCCACACATTTACTTTACCCTTACATTACTTACTCGAACAAACCACCTCACACCTCATATTGTCCTCAAACATTTCATCTCCAACACATCCACCCTCCTCCGTACAACCCCATCTTTAGCCCATGCCTTGCAACCATATAACATTGTTGGATGGAACTACTATTCCTTTCTCACGTACCCATTTTTGCTCTCCAAGATAACGTTCTTGCTTTCTACACATTCTTCAACGCTCCCAGAACCTTCGCTCTCTCCCTCACCCTATGACTCACTTCCGTTTCCATGGTTCCAACCACTACTAAGTCCACTCCCAGATATCTAAAACACTTCACTTCCTCCACTTTTTCTCCATCCAATCTTACCTCCCAGTTAACTTGTCCCTCAACCCTACTGAACCTAAGAACCTTGTTCTTATTCAGATTTACTCTCAACTTTCTTCTTTCACACACTTTACCAAACTCAGTCACCAACTTCTGCAGTTTTTCACCGGAATGAGCCACCAGCACTATATCATCAGCGAACAACAACTGACTCACTTCCCAAGCCCTCTCATCCACAACAGACTGCATACTTGCCCCTCTCTCCAAAATCTTGCATTCACCTGTCTAGCCACCCCATCCATAGACAAATTAAACAACCATGGAGACATCACGCACCTCTGCCGCAAACCAACATTCACTGGGAACCAATCACTTTCCTCTCTTCCTACTCATACACATGCTTTACATCCTTGGTAGAAACTTTTCACTGCTTCTAGCAACTTACCTCCCACACCATATACTCTTAAAACCTTCCACAAAGTATCTCTATCAACCCTATCATATGCTTTCTCCAGATCCATAAATGCTATGTACAAATTCATCTGTTTTTCTAAGTATTTCTCACATACATTCTTTAAAGCAAACACCTGATCCACACATCCTCTACCACCTCTGAAACCACACTGCTCTTCCCTAATCTGATGCTCTGTACATGCCTTCACCCTCTTAATCTATACCCTCCCATATATTTCCAAGGTATACTCAACAAACTTACGCCTCTGTAATTTGAACACTCATCTTTATCCCCTTTGCCTTTGTAAGTGGCACTAAGCATACATTCTGCCAATCCTCAGGCACTTCACCATGATCCATACATACATTGAATATCCTTACCCACCAATCAACAACATAGTCACCCCCTTTTTTATAAATTCTACTGCAATACCATCCAAACCCGCCACCTTGCCAGCTTTCATCTTCTGCAAAGTTTTCACTACCTCTTCTCTGTTCACCAAACTATTCTCCCTGATCCTCTCACTTCACACACCACCTCAATCAAAACACCCAATATCTGCCACTCTATCATCAAACACATTCAACAAACCTTCAAAATATTCACTCCATCTCCTTCTCTCTCATCACTGCTTGTTATCACTTCCCCATTTGCCTCCTTTACTTTTCTTATGCACTTTATTTACCTCCTTCCAAAATATCTTTTTATCAATCTTCCTAAAATTTAATGATACTCTCTCACCCCTACTCTCATTTACCCTCTTTTTCACCTTTTGCACCTTTCTCTTAACCTCCTGCTGCTTTCTTTTATACATCTCCCAGTCATTTGCACTACTTCCATGCAAAAATCATCCAAACACCTCTCTCTTCTCTTTCACTAACAATCTTCTTCATCCCACCATTCAATACCCTTTGTAATCTGCCCACCACCCACCTTTCTCATGCCACATGCATCTTTTGGACAAACCATCACTGGTTCCCTAAATACATCCCATTCCAACCCCACTCCCCCTTGCGTCATTTGCTTTCACCTTTTGCCATTCTGCACTCAATCTCTCCTGGTATTTCCTCACACAAGTCTCCTTTCCAAGCTCACTTACTCTCACCACTCTCTTCTCCCCAACATTCTCTCTCCTTTTCTGAAAACCTCTACATATCTTCATCTTCACCTCCTCAAGATAGTGATCAGACATCCCTCCAGCTGCCCCTCTCAGCACATTAACATCTTCATACTTGCTTGCCTTCATCCATTCCTGTTGCTACCCTGCCCTGCATGAAACAGCATTGCTACCCCCTGGGTGTGTGTGTGTGTATGTGTGTGTGTGTGTGTGTGTGTGTGTGTTTACTGATAATTGCCCAAGTCAAATTTCTATGAAAGAGTCCTGGTGTTACGATGAATAATAATGTATAAACATATTTTTACATATATGAAGTGGCTTGGGAAAACCATAGGAAGGTCTATGGGGCCCGATTGTGGATAAGGGGCTGTAGTTTTGGGGCATTACACGTGAAAGCTAGAGAATCAGTGTGGGAGAATGAGGCACTTGCTTAGTCCCTACCTTGTGCTAACTAACTAATACAGGATATAGCAAACATTTATGAAAAAAAAATATATATATTTATATTTTCCAAGATTCAGCTTGTGAGTATTTTAATTCATTCATCTAAAATTCATGCTTATGTCATGTGCTGTATTTTTAAGGATCATTTCTTCATTAGTAAGATATGGTTATATGAATTTTCAGACTCTAAAGTGACTAACACAAACATTTTATGAAGAATAAGTCTTAATTGTCTAATTACATCATAGATTTACGTTCTTATTTTTATTGTACTTTGTCGCTGTCTCCCGTGTTAACGAGGTAGCGCAAGGAACCAGATGAAAGAATGGCCCAACACACCCACATACACATGTATATACATACACGTCCACATACTCATACATCTCAACGTATACATATATATACACATGCAGACATACGATGAATAATAATGTATAAACATAGCTATCATGTATAATGCACCGAAACCACAGCTCCCTTTCCACATCCAGGCCCCACAAAACTTTCCATGGTTTAGCCCAGAAGCTTCACATGCCCTGGTTCAATCCATTGACAGCAAGTTGACCCCAGTATACCACATCGTTCCAATTCACTCTATTCCTTGCACACCTTTCACCCCCCTGCATGTTCAGGCCCCAATCACTCAAAATCTTTTTCACTTCATCTTTCCACCTCCAATTTGATCTCCGACTTCTCCTCGTTCCCTCCACTTCTGACAGATATATCCTCTTGGTCAATCTTTCCTCACTCATTCTCTCCATGTGGCCAAACCACTTCAAAACACCCTCTTCTGCTCTCTGAACCACACTCTTTTTATTACCACACATCTCTCTTACCCTTTTATTACTCACTCGATCAAACCACCTCACACCACATATTGTCCTCAAACATCTCATTTCCAGCACATCCACCCTCCTGCGCACAACTCTATCTATAGCCCACGCCTCGCAACCATATAACATTGTTGGAACCACTATTCCTTCAAACATACCCATTTTTGCTTTCCAAGATAACGTTCTCGACTTCCACACATGCTTCAACGCTCCCAGAACTTTCGCCGCCTCCCCCACCCTATGATTCACTTCCGCTTCCATGGTTCCAACTGCTGCCAAATCCGCTCCCAGATGTCTAAAACACTTCACTTCCTCCAGTTTTTCTTCATTCAAACTTACCTCCTAATTGACTTGTCCCTCAACACTACTGTACTTAATAACCTTGTTCTTATTCACATTTACTGACAGCTTTCTTCTTTCACACACTTTACCAAATATTCAGCATTTGAACACATGCAGTTACTAGAACCTAAAGTTTGGCAGATTTCATGATTTAGGTTGCTGTTTTATCTCAACATGAACAGATGTAATAACTTACCTGTTTGCCCTTGATTATATTTCCATTGGGTCTTCAGCTGATTACTGGAGTTGCTCCATTTTACCTTAAAATCATAAGTATTTAAATCTTACACTTTTTTGCAGGTCCCAAGAGAAAAGGGTAGACCTGGAAAAGGAAGCTATTGGGCCCTTGATCCTAGCTGCTCTGACATGTTTGAAAATGGGAATTATCGACGGAGAAAAAGGCGTCCAAGGCAGTCTACATGTACACCAGGATCCTCTAAAGAGGATCCCAATAATGAAGTGAGGAGAGAGGTGACATCATTTCAAAAAGACAGGCAAAAGGTCGCTGATTGCAACATGGCTGCCAGTACACAATCAGGAGCTGCCAGCACTTTGCATTCAGAAAGCCTTTTGGTATCAAGTCCAACCACATTAAGCTTTGAGAAAAATCTTGTAAATGACTGTGTAGGCAGCAGCCTCAAAGACCTTACTATGATATCAGATTTGAATTTTCCAATGAATAGAGAATTCTTAAAGGATGCTCAACAATTAGCAAGAGAAACTGAAGAAAATGCTACAGGTATGCAAATGTGGTCAACAGACACCATGAAACAGAGAGCTTTGATACCTAATATAAAGAAAAATAATAAAATATATGAATCTTCTTATGGAAATGTTAAAAGTGATGACACTAAAAATATGTTCCTAAGCCCATGGTCCATCTTTCAGCACTTACCACAATTACTACCATCCCACCAACACCAGGAAGGAAGCCCAAATATCATTACGCCTATGACATGTGACCCAAGACTGGACAATCCTAACCCTAAGAATATGCAAAAGCAGCCACAAACTGTTCCAGTTCCAATACAGCTCAGAAAGGACATACTTGACACTGAAGCCTCTGTAATTTATGATACAAAAAGCAAGGTCCTCTACAATCAAGATGCAAGTGAAACTGATATTAATCAGGGAGACATTGTAGCACATAAATTCTACAACTCAAGTACACGAGGTCAAAGTTTTCTCATACAAAACCTCATAAGTTAAACCTTGAGAAAAAATATAAAATCTATTGGGAATCTGAAGGACATTGAGTAAGTATATCTATAGAGCAAGTGCTTCCTCAGGAGGCTGGGTATTTCTAGGGAATACAGAAAAAGGTAATTTTACATCAAAAAATGAAGCAAATAGACTAAAATCCTAATTAAAAGAATCATTGATATTTGGTATTTCTCAAATTTACAGTCAAGTTGAATATAAATACATTTCTGTAATATCAAAACTATTCTGCTTCATGTCTAGTGAATATTGTAATGGTAAAATATCATGATTTTAGTCAAGACTCCTATGCAAACTAGACTGAATGTTTCTGTCATCTATTTCATGTTTCACAGTGAATATGTACTTCTCATTTCTAGTATCAAACTCAATACATAACTCATGAAAACAGTGTATCAGGTGTGTAAAAGTACATTATCATATTACTTGTGCATAATTCCTTGAAAATTATGATCATGTCAATTATGTAAGATATCCTAAGATTTTTACAATGCCACAGAGCTCTGCTTTATGCAGTTTAAGAAACTTCCTATAAACCTTTTCCACTGTATGTGCATATGATGTACATGAGAATAATTCTTACTCATTCAGTTATGCCAGCCATTAAATATAAAAGATGAAGAATTGGTTTTGTTTAAAATGTATAAAACTATGATTAAAATATCTTGATTCACCTTCATTTCAATGGCCAATTTTCTTTTTACTGTACATACTGTATTCTTATTATTGACATGTCATCAAGGGAATTTATTTATAATTCACAATTATAATCATTCATAATTTCATTTCCTCTACCACTTCTGAAACCACACTGCTCTTCCCCAATCTGATGCTCTGTACATGCCCTCACCCTCTCAATCAATACCCTCCCATATAATTTACCAGGAATACTCAACAAACTTATACCTCTGTAATTTGAGCACTCACTCTTATCCCCTTTGCCTTTGTACAATGGCACTATGCACTAATTCCGCCAATCCTCAGGCACCTCACCATGAGTCATACATACATTAAATAACCTTACCAACCAGTCAATAATACAGTCACCCCCTTTTTTAATAGATTCCACTGCAATACCATCCAAACCTGCTGCCTTGCCGGCTTTCATCTTCCGCAAAGCTTTTACTACCTCTTCTCTGTTTACCAAATCATTTTCCCTAACCCTCTCACTTTGCACACCACCTCGACCAAAACACCCTATATCTGCCACTCTATCATCAAACACATTCAACCAACCTTCAAAATACTCACTCCATCTCCTTCTCACATCACCACTACTTGTTATTACCTCCCCATTAGCGCCCTTCACTGAAGTTCCCATTTGCTCCCTTGTCTTACGCACTTTATTTACCTCCTTCCAGAACATCTTTTTATTCTCCCTAAAATTTAATGATACTCTCTCACCCCAACTCTCATTTGCCCTCTTTTTCACCTCTTGCACCTTTCTCTTGACCTCCTGTCTCTTTCTTTTATACATCTCCCACTCAATTGCATTTTTTCCCTGCAAAAATCATCCAAATGCCTCTCTCTTCTCTTTCACTAATAATCTTACTTCTTCATCCCACCACTCACTACCCTTTCTAATCAACCCACATCCCATGCTTCTCATGCCACAAGCATCTTTTGTGCACTCCATCACTGATTCCCTAGATACATCCCATTCCTCCCCCACTCCCCTTACTTCCATTGTTCTCACCTTTTTCCATTCTGTATTCAGTCTCTCCTGGTACTTCCTCACACAAGTCTCCTTCCCAAGCTCACTTACTCTCACCACCCTCTTCACCCCAACATTCACTCTAATTTTCTGAAAACCCATACAAATCTTCACCGTAGCCTCCACAAGATAATGATCAGACATCCCTCCAGTTGCACCTCTCAGCACATTAACATCCAAAAGTCTCTCTTTCGCGCACCTGTCAATTAACACGTAATCCAATAACGCTCTCTGGCCATCTCTCCTACTTACATACGTATACTTATGTATATCTCGCTTTTTCAACCAAGTATTCCCAATCACCAGTCCTTTTTCAGCACATAAATCTACAAGCTCTTCACCATTTCCATTTACAACACTGAACACCCCATGTATACCAATTATTCCCTCAACTGCCACACTACTCACCTTTGCATTCATATCACCCATCACTATAACCCGGTCTTGTGCATCAAAACCACTAACACACTCATTCAGCTGCTCCCAAAACGCTTGCCTCTCATGATCTTTCTTCTCATGCCCAGGTGCATATGCACCAATAATCATCCATCTCTCTCCATCAACTTTCAGTTTTACCCATATTAATCGAGAATTTACTTTCTTACATTCTATCACATACTCCCACAACTCCTGTTTCAGGAGTACTGCTACTCCTTCCCTTGCTCTTGTCCTCTCACTAACCCCTGACTTTACTCCCAAGACATTCCCAAACCACTCTTCCCCTTTACCCTTGAGCTTCGTTTCACTCAGAGCCAAAACATCCAGGTTCCTTTCCTCCAACATACTACCTGTCTCTCCTTTTTTCACATCTTGGTTACATCCACACACATTTAGACACCCCAATCTGAGTCTACAAGGAGGATGAGCACTCCCCGCGTGACTCCTTCTGTTTCCCATTTTTAGAAAGTTAAAATACAAGGAGGTGAGGATTTCTGGCCCCCTGCTCCTGTCCCCTCTAGTCGCCTTCTACAACACGTGAGGAATGCATGGGAAGTATTCTTTCACCCCTATCCCCAGGGATGATTGATATATATATATATTTTTCTTTCTTTCAAACTATTTTTTATTATACTTTGTCGCTGTCTCCCGCGTTTGCGAGGTAGCGCAAGGAAACAGACGAAAGAAATGGCCCAACCCCCCCCCATACACATGTATATACATACGTCCACACACGCAAATATACATACCTACACAGCTTCCATGGTTTACCCCAGACGCTTCACATGCCTTGATTCAATCCACTGACAGCACGTCAACCCCGGTATACCACATCGCTCCAATTCACTCTATTCCTTGCCCTCCTTTCACCCTCCTGCATGTTCAGGCCCCGATCACACAAAATCTTTTTCACTCCATCTTTCCACCTCCAATTTGGTCTCCCTCTTCTCCTTGTTCCCTCCACCTCCGACACATATATCCTCTTGGTCAATCTTTCCTCACTCATCCTCTCCATGTGCCCAAACCACTTCAAAACACCCTCTTCTGCTCTCTCAACCGCGCTCTTTTTATTTCCACACATCTCTCTTACCCTTACGTTACTCACTCGATCAAACCACCTCACACCACACATTGTCCTCAAACATCTCATTTCCAGTACATCCATCCTCCTGCGCACAACTCTATCCATAGCCCACGCCTCGCAACCATACAACATTGTTGGAACCACTATTCCTTCAAACGTACCCATTTTTGCTTTCCGAGATAATGTTCTCGACTTCCACACATTCTTCAAGGCCCCCAGGATTTTCGCCCCCTCCCCCACCCTATGATCCACTTCCGCTTCCATGGTTCCATCCGCTGCCAGATCCACTCCCAGATATCTAAAACACTTCACTTCCTCCAGTTTTTCTCCATTCAAACTCACCTCCCAATTGACTTGACCCTCAACCCTACTGTACCTAATAACCTTGCTCTTATTCACATTTACTCTTAACTTTCTTCTTCCACACACTTTTCCAAACTCAGTCACCAGCTTCTGCAGTTTCACACATGAATCAGCCACCAGCGCTGTATCATCAGCGAACAACAACTGACTCACTTCCCAAGCTCTCTCATCCCCAACAGACTTCATACTTGCCCCTCTTTCCAAAACTCTTGCATTTACCTCCCTAACAACCCCATCCATAAACAAATTAAACAACCATGGAGACATCACACACCCCTGCCGCAAACCTACATTCACTGAGAACCAATCACTTTCCTCTCTTCCTACACGTACACATGCCTTACATCCTCGATAAAAACTTTTCACTGCTTCTAACAACTTTCCTCCCACACCATATATTCTTCATACCTTCCATAGAGCATCTCTATCAACTCTATCATATGCCTTCTCCAGATCCATAAATGCTACATACAAATCCATTTGCTTTTCTAAGTATTTCTCACATACATTCTTCAAAGCAAACACCTGATCCACACATCCTCTACCACTTCTGAAACCACACTGCTCTTCCCCAATCTGATGCTCTGTACATGCCTTCACCCTCTCAATCAATACCCTCCCATATAATTTACCAGGAATACTCAACAAACTTATACCTCTGTAATTTGAGCACTCACTCTTATCCCCTTTGCCTTTGTACAATGGCACTATGCACGCATTCCGCCAATCCTCAGGCACCTCACCATGAGTCATACATACATTAAATAACCTTATCAACCAGTCAACAATACAGTCACCCCCTTTTTTAATAAATTCCACTGCAATACCATCCAAACCCACTGCCTTGCCGGCTTTCATCTTCCGCAAAGCTTTCACTACCTCTTCTCTGTTTACCAAATCATTTTCCCTAATCCTCTCACTTTGCACACCACGTCGACCAAAACACCCTATATCTGCCACTCTATCATCAAACACATTCAACCAACCTTCAAAATACTCACTCCATCTCCTTCTCACATCACCACTACTTGTTATCACCTCCCCACTTGCGCCCTTCACCGAAGTTCCCATTTGCTCCCTTGTCTTATGCACTTTATTTACCTCCTTCCAGAACATCTTTTTATTCTCCCTAAAATTTAATGATACTCTCTCACCCCAACCCTCATTTGCCCTTTTTTTTTTTTTTACCTCTTGCACCTTTCTCTTGACCTCCTGTCTCTTTCTTTTATACATCTCCCACTCAATTGCATTTTTTCCCTGCAAAAATCGTCCAAATGCCTCTCTCTTCTCTTTCACTAATACTCTTACTTCTTCATCCCACCACTCACTACCCTTTCTAATCAACCCACCTCCCACTCTTCTCATGCCACAAGCATCTTTTGCGCAATCCATCACTGATTCCCTAAATACATCCCATTCCTCCCCCACTCCCCTTACTTCCATTGTTCTCACCTTTTTCCATTCTGTACTCAGTCTCTCCTGGTACTTCCTCACACAGGTCTCCTTCTCAAGCTCACTTACTCTCACCACCCTCTTCACCCCAACATTCACTCTTCTTTTCTGAAAACCCATACAAATCTTCACCTTAGCCTCCACAAGATAATGATCAGACATCCCTCCAGTTGCACCTCTCAGCACATTAACATCCAAAAGTCTCTCTTTCGCATGCCTGTCAATTAACACGTAATCCAATAACGCTCTCTGGCCATCTCTCCTACTTACATAAGTATACTTATGTATATCTCGCTTTTTAAACCAGGTATTCCCAATCATCAGTCCTTTTTCAGCACATAAATCTACAAGCTCTTCACCATTTCCATTTACAACACTGAACACCCCATGTATACCAATTATTCCCTCAACTGCCACATTACTCACCTTTGCATTCAAATCACCCATCACTATGACCCGGTCTCGTGCATCAAAACCACTAACACACTCATTCAGCTGCTCCCAAAACACTTGCCTCTCTTGATCTTTCTTCTCATGCCCAGGTGCATATGCACCAATAATCACCCACCTCTCTCCATCAACTTTCAGTTTTACCCATATTAATCGAGAATTTACTTTCTTACACTCTATCACATACTCCCACAACTCCTGTTTCAGGAGTATTGCCACTCCTTCCCTTGCTCTTGTCCTCTCACTATATATATATATATATATATATATATATATATATATATATATATATATATATATATATACACACATATACATACATATACACACATACACACACACACATATATATATATATTATTTTTCTTTATTTTTTTATTATACTTTGTCGCTGTCTCCCGCGTTTGCGAGGTAGCGCAAGGAAACAGACGAAAGAAATGGCCCCCCCCCCCATACACATGTATATACATACGTCCACACACGCAAATATACATACCTACACAGCTTTCCATGGTTTACCCCAGACGCTTCACATGCCCTATATATATATATATATATATATATATATATATATATATATATATATATATATATATTTTATATTTATTTATTTATTATACTTTGTCGCTGTCTCCCGCGCTTGCGAGGTAGCGCAAGGAAACAGACGAAAGAAATGGCCCAACCCCCCCCCATACACATGTATATACATACGTCCACACACGCAAATATACATACCTACACAGCTTTCCATGGTTTACCCCAGACGCTTCACATGCCTTGATTCAATCCACTGACAGCACGTCAACCCCGGTATACCACATCGCTCCAATTCACTCTATTCCTTGCCCTCCTTTCACCCTCCTGCATGTTCAGGCCTCGATCACACAAAATCTTTTTCACTCCATCTTTCCACCTCCAATTTGGTCTCCCTCTTCTCCTCGTTCCCTCCACCTCCGACACATATATCCTCTTGGTCAATCTTTCCTCACTCATTCTCTCCATGTGCCTAAACCACTTCAAAACACCCTCTTCTGCTCTCTCAACCACGCTCTTTTTATTTCCACACATCTCTCTTACCCTTACGTTACTCACTCGATCAAACCACCTCACACCACACATTGTCCTCAAACATCTCATTTCCAGCACATCCATCCTCCTGCGCACAACTCTATCCATAGCCCACGCCTCGCAACCATACAACATTGTTGGAACCACTATTCCTTCAAACATACCCATTTTTGCTTTCCGAGATAATGTTCTCGACCTCCACACATTCTTCATATATATATATATATATATATATATATATATATATATATATATATACATATGAAAAATACGTATACTTATGTATATCTCGCTTTTTAAACCAGGTATTCCTAATCACCAGTCCTTTTTCAGCACATAAATCTACAAGCTCTTCACCATTTCCATTTACAACACTGAACACCCCATGTATACCAATTATTCCCTCAACTGCCACATTACTCACCTTTGCATTCAAATCACCCATCACTATAACCCGGTCTCGTGCATCAAAACCACTAACACACTCATTCAGCTGCTCCCAAAACACTTGCCTCTCATGATCTTTCTTCTCATGCCCAGGTGCATATGCACCAATAATCACCCATCTCTCTCCATCAACTTTCAGTTTTACCCATATTAATCGAGAATTTACTTTCTTACATTCTATCACATACTCCCACAACTCCTGTTTCAGGAGTACTGCTACTCCTTCCCTTGCTCTTGTCCTCTCACTAACCCCTGACTTTACTCCCAAGACATTCCCCCAAACCACTCTTCCCCTTTACCCTTGAGCTTCGTTTCACTCAGAGCCAAAACATCCAGGTTCCTTTCCTCAAACACACTACCTATCTCTCCTTAAAAAAGCAAATGGATTTGTATGTAGCATTTATGGATCTGGAGAAGGCATATGATAGAGTTGATAGAGATGCTCTGTGGAAGGTATTAAGAGTATATGGTGTGGGAGGCAAGTTGTTAGCAGTGAAAAGTTTTTATCGAGGATGTAAGGCATGTGTACGTGTAGGAAGAGAGGAAAGTGATTGGTTCTCAGTGAATGTAGGTTTGCGGCAGGGGTGTGTGATGTCTCCATGGTTGTTTAATTTGTTTATGGATGGGGTTGTTAGGGAGGTGAATGCAAGAGTTTTGGAAAGAGGGGCAAGTATGAAGTCTGTTGTGGATGAGAGAGCTTGGGAAGTGAGTCAGTCGTTGTTCGCTGATGATACAGCGCTGGTGGCTGATTCATGTGAGAAACTGCAGAAGCTGGTGACTGAGTTTGGTAAAGCGTGTGAAAGAAGAAAGTTAAGAGTAAATGTGAATAAGAGCAAGGTTATTAGGTACAGTAGGGTTGAGGGTCAAGTCAATTGGGAGGTAAGTTTGAATGGTGAAAAACTGGAGGAAGTAAAGTGTTTTAGATATCTGGGAGTGGATCTGGCAGCGGATGGAACCATGGAAGCGGAAGTGGATCATAGGGTGGGGGAGGGGGCGAAAATCCTGGGAGCCTTGAAGAATGTGTGGAAGTCGAGAACATTATCTCAGAAAGCAAAAATGGGTATGTTTGAAGGAATAGTGGTTCCAACAATTTTGTATGGTTGCGAGGCGTGGGCTATGGATAGAGTTGTGCGCAGGAGGGTGGATGTGCTGGAAATGAGATGTTTGAGGACAATGTGTGGTGTGAGGTGGTTTGATCAAGTAAGTAACGTAAGGGTAAGAGAGATGTGTGGAAATAAAAAGAGCGTGGTTGAGAGAGCAGAAAAGGGTGTTTTGAAATGGTTTGGGCACATGGAGAGAATGAGTGAGGAAAGATTGACCAAGAGGATATATGTGTCGGAAGTGGAGGGAACGAGGAGAAGTGGGAGACCAAATTGGAGGTGGGAAGATGGCGTGAAAAAGATTTTGTGTGATCGGGGCCTGAACATGCAGGAGGGTGAAAGGAGGGCAAGGAATAGAGTGAATTGGATCGATGTGGTATACCGGGGTTGACGTGCTGTCAGTGGATTGAATCAGGGCATGTGAATCGTCTGGGGTAAACCATGGAAAGCTGTGTAGGTATGTATATTTGCGTGTGTGGACGTGTATGTATATACATGTGTATGGGGGTGGGTTGGGCCATTTCTTTCGTCTGTTTCCTTGCGCTACCTCGCAAACGCAGGAGACAAAAAAAAAAAACATGAAAAAATGTAAGAAATAATTTAGAAAACTGAAACTTCTAGCTTGAAATGAAATGAAAAAATGAATGTCACATAATGGTTCAACCTCTGGCTATGGAAAAGGGAAATGTATAATTTATTTACCCAACGTCAATAGTAGTTTTCATCAAGTTAACCACTGTAACATACTCCCTGGTCCACTTCTCTTATCATGAAACTGGAATATTGGCTTATGATGTTTCTCAATTGTCTTCATTACACAAAGTACAACCATATCTTGGATACATGAGGGTAGGTAGTTGGTCATCCGCCATAATAAAGCCTTGACAGACCAAAAGTTTATCTGGACCTCAACTTTTCCAGTACATTCATGAAAAACACCTTTTTGCTTTCCATCTCTATCACTTTGAAAAAAAATGCTTTGTTCATGTTTCAATGAAAGAATAAGCTTCAATGTCTAAGCTACATTCTTTTCCAATTTCACAATTTTCTTGTCAGAGCACCATGTATGAAAACTATCACTCCAGTAACACAACTATAAACATTTACTTCCCCTTTAAAAAAAGTTCTGAGGATGTGTGGATCAGGTGTTTGCTTTGAAGAATGTATGTGAGAAATACTTAGAAAAGCAAATGGATTTGTATGTAGCATTCATGGATCTGGAGAAGGCATATGATAGAGTTGATAGAGATGCTCTGTGGAAGGTATTAAGAATATATGGTGTGGGAGGCAAGTTGTTAGAAGCAGTGAAAAGTTTTTATCGAGGATGTAAGGCATGTGTACGTGTAGGAAGAGAGGAAAGTGATTGGTTCTCAGTGAATGTAGGTTTGCGGCAGGGGTGTGTAATGTCTCCATGGTTGCTTAATTTGTTTATGGATGGGGTTGTTAGGGAGGTGAATGCAAGAGTTTTGGAAAGAGGGGCAAGTGTGAAGTCTGTTGTGGATGAGAGAGCTTGGGAAGTGAGTCAGTTGTTGTTCGCTGATGATACAGCGCTGGTGGCTGATTCATGTGAGAAACTGCAGAAGCTGGTGACTGAGTTTGGTAAAGTGTGTGAAAGAAGAAAGTTAAGAGTAAATGTGAATAAGAGCAAGGTTATTAGGTACAGTAGGGTTGAGGGTCAAGTCAATTGGGAGGTAAGTTTGAATGGAGAAAAACTGGAGGAAGTAAAGTGTTTTAGATATCTGGGAGTGGATCTGGCAGCGGATGGAACCATGGAAGCGGAAGTGAATCACAGGGTGGGGGAGGGGGCGAAAATCCTGGGAGCCTTGAAGAATGTGTGGAAGTCAAGAACATTATCTCGGAAAGCAAAAATGGGTATATTTGAAGGAATAGTGGTTCCAACAATGTTGTATGGTTGCGAAGCATGGGCTATGGATAGAGTTGTGCGCAGGAGGGTGGATGTGCTGGAAATGAGATGTTTGAGGACAATGTGTGGTGTGAGTTGGTTTGATCGAGTAAGTAACGTAAGGGTAAGAGAGATGTGTGGAAATAAAAAGAGCATGGTTGAGAGAGCAGAAGAGGGTGTTTTGAAATGGTTTGGGCGCATGGAGAGAATGAGTGAGGAAAGATTGACCAAGAGGATATATGTGTCGGAGGTGGAGGGAACGAGGAGAAGTGGGAGACCAAATTGGAGGTGGAAAGATGGAGCGAAAAAGATTTTGAGGGATCGGGGCCTGAACATGCAGGAGGGTGAAAGGCAGGCAAGGAATAGAGTGAATTGGATCGATGTGGTATACCGGGGTTGACGTGCTGTCAGTGGATTGAATCAGGGCATGTGAATCGTCTGGGGTAAACCATGGAAAGTTGTGTGGGGCCTGTATGTGGAAAGGGAGCTGTGGTTTCGGGCATTATTGCATGACAGCTAGAGACTGAGTGTGAACGAATGGGGCCTTTGTTGTCTTTTCCTAGCGCTACCTCGCACACATGAGGGGGGAGGGGGATGGTATTCCATGTGTGACGAGGTGGCGATGGGAATAAATAAAGGCAGACAGTGTGAATTGTGTGCATGGGTATATATGTATGTGTCTGTGTGTGTATATATATGTGTACATTGAGATGTATAGGTATGTATATTTGCGTGTGTGGACGTGTATGTATATACATGTGTATGGGGGTGGGTTGGGCCATTTCTTTCATCAGTTTCCTTGCGCTACCTCTCAAACGCGGGAGACAGCGACAAAGCAAAATAAATAATTTTTTTTTTTTTTTTTTTTTATACCTCGTCGCTGTCTCCCGCGGTTGCGAGGTAGCGCAAGGAAACAGACGAAAGAAATGGCCCAACCCCCCCCATACACATGTACATACACACGTCCACACACGCAAATATACATACCTACACAGCTTTCCATGGTTTACCCCGGACGCTTCACATGCCTTGATTCAATCCACTGACAGCACGTCAACCCCTGTATACCACATCGCTCCAATTTACTCTATTCCTTGCCCTCCTTTCACCCTCCTGCATGTTCAGGCCCCGATCACACAAAATCCTTTTCACTCCATCTTTCCACCTCCAATTTGGTCTCCCTCTTCTCCTCGTTCCCTCCACCTCCGACACATATATCCTCTTGGTCAATCTTTCCTCACTCATTCTCTCCATGTGCCCAAACCATTTCAAAACACCCTCTTCTGCTCTCTCAACCACGCTCTTTTTATTTCCACACATCTCTCTTACCCTTACGTTACTTACTCGATCAAACCACCTCACACCACACATTGTCCTCAAACATCTCATTTCCAGCACATCCATCCTCCTGCGCACAACTCTATCCATAGCCCACGCCTCGCAACCATACAACATTGTTGGAACCACTATTCCTTCAAACATACCCATTTTTGCTTTCCGAGATAATGTTCTCGACTTCCACACATTCTTCAAGGCTCCCAAAATTTTCGCCCCCTCCCCCACCCTATGATCCACTTCCGCTTCCATGGTTCCATCCGCTGACAGATCCACTCCCAGATATCTAAAACAAGAAAATAGTGAAGTTGGAGAAAAATGTAGCTTAGACATTGAAGCTTATTGATTCAGTGGTTAAATTGATGAGAACTGCTATTGACGTTTGTGTGAATAAATTGTGCATTTCCTTTTCCATAGCCAGAGGTTGAACCATTATGTGACGTTCATTTTTTTCATTCATTTCAAGCTAAAAGTTTGTTTTCTAAATTGTTTCTTACATTTTTCATATGTATATATATGTGTGTGTGTGTGTGTGTGTGTATGTGCGTATGTGTGTGTATGTGTGTGTGTGTGTGTGTGTATATATATATGTATATTATCCCTGGGGATGGGGTGAAAGAATACTTCCCACGTATTCCTCGCGTGTCGTAGAAAGCGACTAGAGGGGACGGGAGCGGGGGGCCGGAAATCCTCCCCTCCTTGTATTAACTTTCTAAAATGGGAAACAGAAGAAGGAGTCACGCGGGGAGTGCTCATCCTCCTCGAAGGCTCAGAGTGGGGTGCCTAAATGTGTGTGGATGTAACCAAGATGTGAAAAAAGGAGAGATAGGTAGTATGTTTGAGGAAAGGAACCTGGATGTTTTGGCTCTGAGTGAAACGAAGCTCAAGGGTAAAGGGGAAGAGTGGTTTGGAAATGTCTGGGGAGTGAAGTCAGGGGTTAGTGAGAGGACAAGAGCAAGGGAAGGGGTAGCAATACTCCTGAAACAGGAGTTGTGGGAGTATGTGATAGAATGTAAGAAAGTAAATTCTCGATTAATATGGGTAAAATTGAAAGTTGATGGAGAGAGGTGGGTGATTATTGGTGCATATGCACCTGGGCATGAGAAGAAAGATCATGAGAGGCAAGTGTTTTGGGAGCAGCTAAATGAGTGTGTTAGCGGTTTTGATGCACGAGACCGGGTTATAGTGATGGGTGATTTGAATGCAAAGGTGAGTAATGTGGCAGTTGAGGGAATAATTGGTGTGCATGGGGTGTTCAGTGTTGTAAATGGAAATGGTGAGGAGCTTGTAGATTTATGTGCTGAAATAAATATATAACTAATTTCATTTCCATGAAGCTTCAATTGTATACAAAAAATTTTGAAGGAATACAAGAGAATGGAAACAGTGAGTGACAACTGGGTCCTTTCAAAGATGTTTGTGATGTTGGAAAGATGAGAAACAAAGATTCATGTGGTAAGAGCAGAAATGCAAACAGATGACCTCAGGAGACATACCTGTTAACTTTACACTCTCTCTATATATAACAGTTGCAAAAAAAATCAGTCGTGGATCTGAAACAAAGAATTTGTCAAGGCCATTCGTACATGTATATATGATGTTGCTTTAAGCTACTATCTATCTATCTACATCTCTGACACCTGTTCCAATTGGACCTCCCTCAAAGGGGTGGCCATAACAATAGTCTCCATAACTAAAGAACACCAGTGCCACTTCTTAGCCTTTAGTGCCTCACCTTTAACAGGCCACTGGCAGAGGGCAAGTCTAGCGTAGTGTTTGCAGAGGCTTACCATGGAGTAATCTGTTGGGCTTGGTTGTTGATGTGAACAATGTGAACAGCTAAAGACTGGATATGTGCAAATGAGACAATGTGTTCATTCATTTCTAATGTTACCTTCTGATGATGAGAATTAGAATTACGAACCAAAGAATAAAATTCTTAAAGCTCTATACATTTTTGATTTTCAAAATATCTATATCAGTCACCAATCCTTCAACTAAATTCAAAGCAGCACCTAAATACAAACAACTGTAATATCTCCTTCAGTCCTTCCTACCATATTTGCTCTCAAACAGAACCACCTTTGTTCTGTTTTATGTTGAATTTTCTTTTGTTACTAACTCCCTTAAAGCATTTCATTACTGACTAGTTCTTCTAACAACTGTTATTGCTGCAGTGTCAACTTTTGTGTTAAAGGATGTAGTTAGACACAGTTCTTTCTTAAGCAAAACCTTAAATACAAAGCCAAAATAAACAGAGAAGTAACTAATTTTGGGGTTTTTAAGGTGGTGGAATATTTTCCTTTTAAAAAGAGGCAGATCTTAATTGCCTACTCTATTAGACTAGTCAATAATCCCATATGTTGACAATTCTGTTGAAAAAAGTACGTCTCATTTAAAGTAAAATGTACACCCAGGAGTAAAATAAAAAAGTTAAGAGTAAAATGTTTAACACGTGAAATCAGACAAATAAAACCTTAAATAGCTGGTTAAATCAAAATTATCAAAGCCTTTGATACTTTTGGATTCTTGTTTCAAATATGAACCTTTTCTTTTCTATACATAACTACTGAAATTTACTCATCCATGAATCATCTTAGAAGCTTATGTCTGTACTTTCTTCAAAGGCTTAACATATTCATTCAACATGGTGACACACCAGTGAAGTGTAAAAGAAATGGGGATGATTCTTAGCTTTCAAATTCAAATGCCCTACTTATAAAGACTTGGCTTTTATTTGCCTTATTATTTCTATGCAGTGATGGCTTGTGCAAAAGATGCTTGTGGCATGAGAAGCATGGGAGGTGGGCAGATTAGAAAGGGTAGTGAGTGGTGGGATGAAGAAGTAAGATTATTAGTGAAAGAGAAGAGAGAGGCATTTGGACAATTTTTGCAGGGAAATAATGCAAATGACTGGGATATGTATAAAAGAAAGAGGCAGGAGGTCAAGAGAAAGTTGCAAGAGTTGAAAAACAGGGCAAATGAGAGTTGGGGTGAGAGAGTATCATTAAATTTTAGGGAGAATAACAAGATGTTTTGGAAGGAGGTAAATAGGGGCCGTAAGACAAAGGAACAAATGGGAACTTCAGTGAAGGGGGCTAGTGGGAAGGTGATAACAAGTAGTGGTGATGTGAGAAGGAGATGGAGTGAGTATTTTGAAGGTTTGCTGAATGTGTTTGATGATAGAGTGGCAGATATAGGGTGCTTTGGTCGAGGTGGTGTGCAAAGTGAGAGGATTAGGGAGAATGATTTGGTAAACAGAGAAAAGGTAGTAAAAGCTTTGCGGAAGATGAAAGCTGACAAGGCAGCGGGTTTGGATGGTATTGCAGTGGAATTTATAAAAAAAGGGGGTGACTGTATTGTTGACTGGTTGGTAAGGTTATTTAATGTATATATGACTCATGGTGAGGTGCCTGAGGATTGGCGGAATGCTTACATAGTGCCATTGTACAAAGGCAAAGGGGATAAAAGTGAGCGCTCAAATTACAGAGGTATAAGTTTGTTGAGTATTCCTGGAAAATTATATGGGAGGGTATTGATTGAGAGGGTGAAGGCATGTACAAAGCATCAGATTGGGGAAAAGCAGTGTGGTTTCAGAAGTGGTAGAGGATGTGTGGATCAGGTGTTTGCTTTGAAGAATGTATGAGAAATACTTAGAAAAGCAAATGGATTTGTATGTAGCATCTATGTATCTTTGTACAATGGCACTATGCACGCATTCCGCCAATCCTCAGGCACCTCACCATGAGTCATACATACATTAAATAACCTTACCAACCAGTCAATAATACAGTCACCCCCTTTTTTAGTAAATTCCACTGCAATACCATCCAAACCTGCTGCCTTGCCGGCTTTAATCTTCCGCAAAGCTTTTACTACCTCTTCTCTGAATACCAAATCATTTTCCCTAACCCTCTCACTTTGCACACCACCTTGACCAAAACACCCTATATCTGCCACTCTATCATCAAACACATTCAACAAACCTTCAAAATACTCACTCCATCTCCTTCTCACATCACCACTACTTGTTATCACCTCCCCATTTGCTCCCTTCACTGAAGTTCCCATTTGCTCCCTTGTCTTACGCACTTTATTTACCTCCTTCCAGAACATCTTTTTATTCTCCCTAAAATTTAATGATACTCTCTCACCCCAACTCTCATTTGCCCTCTTTTTCACCTCTTGCACCTTTCTCTTGACCTCCTGCCTCTTTCTTTTATACATCTCCCACTCAATTGCATTTTTTCCCTACAAAAATCGTCCAAATGCCTCTCTCTTCTCTTTCACTAATAATCTTACTTCTTCATCCCACCACTCACTACCCTTTCTAATCAACCCACCTCCCACTCTTCTCATGCCACAAGCATCTTTTGCGCAATCCATCACTGATTCCCTAAAAACATCCCATTCCTCCCCCATAAGAGTGAGTGCTCAAATTACAGAGGTATAAGTTTGTTGAGTATTCCTGGTAAATTATATGGGAGGGTATTGATTGAGAGGGTGAAGGCATGTACAGAGCATCAGATTGGGGAAGAGCAGTGTGGTTTCAGAAGTGGTAGAGGATGTGTGGATCAGGTGTTTGCTTTGAAGAATGTATGTGAGAAATACTTAGAAAAGCAAATGGATTTGTATGTAGCATTTATGGATCTGGAGAAGGCATATGATAGAGTTGATAGAGATGCTCTGTGGAAGGTATTTAGAATATATGGTGTGGGAGGCAAGTTGTTAGAAGCAGTGAAAAGTTTTTATCGAGGATGTAAGGCATGTGTACGTGTAGGAAGAGAGGAAAGTGATTGGTTCTCAGTGAATGTAGGTTTGCGGCAGGGGTGTGTGATGTCTCCATGGTTGTTTAATTTGTTTATGGATGGGGTTGTTAGGGAGGTAAATGCAAGAGTTTTGGAAAGAGGGGCAAGTATGAAGTATGTTGGGGATGAGAGAGCTTGGGAAGTGAGTCAGTTGTTGTTTGCTGATGATACAGCACTGGTGGTTGATTCATGTGAGAAACTGCAGAAGCTGGTGACTGAGTTTGGTAAAGTGTGTGAAAGAAGAAAGTTAAGAGTAAATGTGAATAAGAGCAAGGTTATTAGGTACAGTAGGGTTGAGGGTCAAGTCAATTGGGAGGTGAGTTTGAATGGAGAAAAACTGGAGGAAGTGAAGTGTTTTAGATATCTGGGAGTGGATCTGGCAGTGGATGGAACCATGGAAGTGGAAGTGGATCATAGGGTGGGGGAGGGGGCGAAAATCCTGGGAGCCTTGAAGAATGTGTGGAAGTCGAGAACATTATCTCGGAAAGCAAACATGGGTATGTTTGAAGGAATAGTGGTTCCAACAATGTTGTATGGTTGCGAGGCGTGGGCTATGGATAGAGTTGTGCGCAGGAGGGTGGATGTGCTGGAAATGAGATGTTTGAGGACAATGTGTGGTGTGAGGTGGTTTGATCGAGTAAGTAACGTAAGGGTATGAGAGATGTGTGGAAATAAAAAGAGCGTGGTTGAGAGAGCAGAAAGGGTGTTTTGAAGTGGTTTGGGCACATGGAGAGAATGAGTGAGGAAAGATTGAACAAGAGGATATATGTGTCGGAGGTGGAGGGAACGAGGAGAAGTGGGAGACCAAATTGGAGGTGGAAAGATGGAGTGAAAAAGATTTTGTGTGATCGGGGCCTGAAAATGCAGGAGGGTGAAAGGAGGGCAAGGAATAGAGTGAATTGGAGCGATGTGGTATACCGGGGTTGACGTGCTGTCAGTGGATTGAATCAGGGCATGTGAAGCATCTGGGGTAAACCATGGAAAGCTGTGTAGGTATGTATATTTGCGTGTGTGGACGTATGTATATACATGTGTATGGGGGTGGTTTGGGCCATTTCTTTCGTCTGTTTCCTTGCGCTACCTCGCAAACACGGGAGACAGCAACAAAGCAAAAAAAAGAAAAAAAAAAATCTATGTATCTGGAGAAGGCATATGATAGAGTTGGTAGAGATGCTCTGTGGAAGGTATTAAGAATATGTGGTGTGGGAGGCAAGTTGTTAGATGCAGTGAAAAGTTTTTATCGAGGATGTAAGGCATGTGTACATGTAGGAAGACAGGAAAGTGACTGGATCTCAGTGAATGTTGGTTTGCGGCAGGGGTGTGTGATGTCTCCATGGTTGTTTAATTTGTTTATGGATGGGGTTGTTAGGGAGGTGAATGCAAGAGTTTTGGAAAGAAGGGCAAGTATGCAGTCTGTTGTGGATGAGAGAGCTTGGGAAGTGAGTCAGTTGTTGTTCGCTGATGATACAGCACTGGTGGCTGATTCATGTGAGAAACTGCAGATGCTGGTGACTGAGTTTGGTAAAGTGTGTGAAAGAAGAAAGCTGAGAGTAAATGTGAATAAGAGCAAGGTTATTAGGTACAGTAGGGTTGAGGGACAAGTCAATCGGGAGGTAAGTTTGAATGGAGAAAAACTGGAGGAAGTGAAATGTTTTAGATATCTGGGAGTGGATTTGGCAGCAGATGGAACCATGGAAGCGGAAGTGAATCATAGGGTGGGGGAGGCGGCGAAAGTTCTGGGAGCGTTGAAGAATGTGTGGAAGTCAAGAATGTTATCACGGAAAGCAAAAATGGGTATGTTTGAAGAAATAGTGGTTCCAACAATGTTATATGGCTGCGAGGCGTGGGCTATAGTTAGAGTTGTGCGCAGGAGGGTGGATGTGCTGGAAATGAGATGTTTGAGGACAATATGTGGTGCGAGTTGGTTTGATCGAGTTAGTAATAATAGGGTAAGAGAGATGTGAGGTAATAAAAAGAGTGTGGTTGAGAGAGCAGAAGAGGGTGTTTTGAAATGGTTTGGTCACATGGAGAGAATGAGTGAGGAAAGATGAACCAAGAGGATATATGTGTCAGAGGTGGAGGGAACGAGGAGAAGTGGGAGACCAAATTGGAGGTGGAAAGATGGAGTGAAAAAGATTTTGAGTGATCGGGGCCTGAACATGCAGGAGGGTGAAAGGCGTGCAAGGAACAGAGTGAATTGGAACGATGTGGTATACCGTGGTCGACGTGCTGTCAATGGATTGAACCAGGGCGTGTGAAGTGTCTGGGGTAAACCATGGAAAGTTCTGTGGGGCCTGGATGTGGAAAGGGAGCTGTGGTTTTCATGCATTATACATGACAGCTGGAGACTGAGTGTGAACGAATGTGGCCTTTGTTGTCTTTTCCTAGCGCTACCTCATGCACATGCAGGGGGAGGGGGTTGTTATTTTATGTGAGGCGGGGTGGCGATGGGAATGAATAAAGGCAGACAGTATGAATTATGTACATGTGTATATATGTATATGTCTGTGTGTATATATATGTATATGTTGAGATGTATAGGTATGTATATTTGCGTGTGTGGACGTGTATGTATATACATGTGTATGTGGGTGGGTTGGGCCATTCTTTTGTCTGTTTCCTTGCGCTACCTCGCTAACGCAGGAGACAACGACAAAGTAAATTTCTATACACTGCTTACTTGTCTTTACATAAAAAATTACTACACCCGACTCTTTTTACTCATTTAACTTTTGTAGCTCAGTTGAATTTATACTATAGCTAGCCTCCTCGTTTTACCACCAAAGCACAAAACTTTGCACTTAGTAATAAGAGAATTCATTGGCCACCTAAGAATCCAGTTTATCAGTGTCACCTTGCAGCTACAGACATTCCTTTTGTTTGGCTATATTTCCCAGTTTGGTGACATTTTACAACACAGCCCATTACCAATATTCTCAATATGTGTGAATAAGAAAGTTGGTCCCCACATTGATTCATATGGCATACCTCTTGTTACATGTACCCATTCAATTTTTTGTTTCCTGCCAAACAACCAATGATTTAGCCAGTCAGGTACAAACCCATTTATGCTGAGCAACTCAAATCTTGCTCATAATCTTTGATGCAGGACATCATTGATTAGTTCATAAGAATCTAATCATTTGATATCAACCACTTTGCTTTCACTATTTATGCTGAACATACATAAGCCATGCTGCAAATCCTTGTGATTCTCTATATTATTTACAGTCTTGTCTTGATTGATGGTCTTCATAAGGGTCGCCAATTACACATGTCATGCTAATTGAGTGACAATTTCCAGTTAGAGGCCTATCCTCATTTTTCAATATCAGTAGCAAGTGACTTATTGAAAAGAGCAGTCAAGAACTTAACTATCTGTTTTAGCTTTTTACATTGTTCAGTATTGAAGAGTATCTAAAAACAATTTGCTGATGATCACTCACATAATACTTCTCTCTAAATGCAACATTTCAGAAAAGATCTTCACTTGTATGTAAATATAAGGCTAATATGTTCACATCATGACTTGGTTTCTCAAGGAACTGTAAGTTTACATGAAGTCCACTCAAATTCATAAGGCCAGTCAGGTGGAAGCATTCAAATCAGTAGCTAGGACTGTGTTTTTCTCTCACCACCAGAGGGGTCTTATGATACCTCCTCAGTGCCTGAATTTGACATCTGAAAGCGGTGCCCTGGCAGCCTTTGTCTAGCAATTGCTTATACAACACAGTGAAAATCCTCAAAGAACTTGATGCTGGAGCTGGAACTTCTACAGTCCAAGGACTATGCATAAAGAGTCCAGAGGGTTTTGGGATGTGTCTTTCATGACTCGATGTACATATAAAATATATCTTAAAAGATTCCTCTATAATATTTTTGTGGATAAGTTAGCTTTAAGAGCAATACTTGGTGTGTAACTTGGGCATCTGGTTCTTAACCCTGTATTCAAAGTGAAAACTACAGAAATTAAATTTACTCTATAATATTTCTCAGTCCCTCTCTCATATTTTCTTCCAATACCTGATTGTCATTTCCCACATCAGCAAGATAGTAGAAGGAAAAGACTAAGAAAGGCCACATTCGCTCACATCCACTCACTAGCTGTTATGTGTAATACCCCTAAACTGCAGCCCCTATGTAAAACCAGGCCCCACGGACCTTTTCTATAGTTCATCCCACCTACTTCACATCACCTGGTTCAGTCCATTGGCAGCATAGTGACCCCTGTATACCGCAGTGTTCAAATTCACTCTATCCCATGCCCGTCTTTCTCCCTCCCACACGTTCAAGCCTCGATCATTCAATATCTTTTTCACTCTAGCCTTCCATCTCCAATCTAGTCTCCTCCTTCTCCTTGTTCCCTCCACTTCTGACACATACATCCTCTTTTGTTAACCTCTCCTCACTCATTCTCTCTGTATGTCCAAACAATTTCAGCACATATTCAGCTCTTTCAACCACTCTTTTTATTACCACATCTCTCTCTCCTATCCTTTTTATTACTTATTTGATCAAACCACCTTACACCACATACTATCCTCAAACATTTCATTATGAAAACCTTCACTCTCTTCTGCACATCCTCATCTACAACCCATGCCTCACACCTATATAACATTCTTGGGATTACCATACCTTCAAACAATTTTGTCCTCCCTGAACAACCTCCCATTCAATACATTCCTCAATGCTCCCAGAACCTTCACCTCTCATCCACCCTATTAACCTTGCTTTTATTTACATTTAGTCTCAACTTTCTCCTTCCATACAATCTTCCAAACTCAGTCACCAACTTGGGTAGTTTCTCAAATGAATCTGCTTCCAGTGCTATGTAATCAGCAAACAACAACTGACACTTCCCAGACCCCCTTCATCCCCTACAGACTGCATAACTGCCTCTCTCTCCAAAACTCTTGCATTTACCTCTCTACCAAATTCATAAACAAATTAAACAGCCATAGTAGCATCGCACACCCTTGCCACAGACCACCCTTACTTGGAACTACTCATTCTCCTCTCTTCCTACCCATACACATGCCTTCCACCCTTGATAAAAGCTTCTAAATGCTGCTAGCAGCTTTCTTCCCAAACCATATATTCTTAACAGCTTCTACAAGATATCTCTATCAACCCTATCATATGCTTTCTCCAGATCCATGAATGCTACATACAAATACTTCCGTATCTCTAAGTAGTTCACTCACACATTCTTCAAAGCAAACACCAGATCCACACATCCTCTATCACTTCTGAAAGTACACTAATCCTCCCCAATCTGATGCTGTGTACATGCCTTGACCCTCTCAATCTCCACTCTCCTATACAACTTACCAGTAACACTCAAGAAACTTATACCTCTTCAATTTAACTACTCACCTTTATCCTCCTTTCCTTTAACAGCAACACTATACATGCATTCCTCCAATCCTCAGGTACCTCACCTTGAAGCATTCTTGCACTGAAAATCCTAACTAACCAATCAACAATACAGTCACCCCCTTTCTTAAGATAAAATATTCTAATACAGGAATACTTCTTTATAGTTATCATACCATTCATCAATGTATATGGTTTATAACTGATATAATTCACCTCTCTTCAGTTGTAAGCCAATGACTTCAAAATGATTTAGAAATGGGTCAAATCTTGGTTTGGTTTTGATTTCACTGAACTTTTGTGTACTTTCCATTACTGATCACTTGATATTCTAATTTCCATCACAATGATTCTCAAGTCAATAATGCTTCAATCTATCTGCAAAAAAGGATATGAAATGAAACAGTATTTTCAGCTATTATAAACATCTAAGTATATTCTAGAGAGTTTCCTATTTTTGGTAAAAAATGGTATGATATCTAGTTATAAGCTCGCCTATGTACTTCACCATTACCTTAATTCTATACTAAAACAAGATTGTACAAAATGGCCACATGAAACTCAAAGATTGCATCAATTAAATATCAACTTAAACCTATAATTTGTTACATGAGTGACATCTGAATCAGCTGTTCAGATGAAAATCAAGGCTATCACTACTAGTTCTGTCTTATGCTTTGTAAATTTTACAGTAAATGACTTAAAGTCATTCATTATAAAGCAGCAAGATACATTGTACTGTGCTTAAATAAAATATAAGTGCAAACCATAAAGACCACTTCACAGCTCATATTTGGTGGCATTGACACAGGCATGAAATCATCTGAGAGTATCTGCTTTTGATAATTAGCAACCTAAATGCTATTTCATGTATCCTGTGTCACTGTCAGATATATATATGAATTCACACTATAGTACCTCTTATTGCATTACAAGTGTGGAAACATATCTACAGGAATATTAGATAGAGTCTCATATATGCTTAATTTGTGCAAATGTATCTAAAATTCTAAGCTGCCTTCATAATATCTAAATTACCTCTGATATGAATATCACACTAGCATAACATACACCGTTGAGTTCACTTAATAATGTAGCATCACTTAAGAAAATTATTCAAACCATATGGTAGTTATTATATAACTGTAATCAAGTGCTCCTTTAACATAATATCCTAAACTTTTTTGGAGTTCTCCAAGACCAATGAAAGACCTTCTTCCTGTCTTCCAATTTTGCTACAAAATCAATTAAAATATGATTTGCAGTGAAACAAACAATCCAAAAACTGCTGAGAATTCCTCATGGCATCATTGCACCACAATTACTTTCACAAATCAGGTTGAAAGTTTATGGAAATTTTCCAATTATCTAGACTTTCCTGAATGAGAACTAAAATTTGCAAATTCTAAGGTATTCAAAGAATTTTAGATTGTTTATGAATCATGTATAACAGATAGATATTAGCATTTTTTCATTCAAAAGCATTCATTATGTTAAGACATTCTGCCTATCATTTATATGACATAATGTATATCCTACAATGCAAATGAGGTAGAATCTAACTAAAATGCTTTAGTCATGAAACATTACCTTTGTATTCAAGTTTACTGTTTAATATTAAAGACCCCATGGCAATGCTTCAAATATTTGTAAACAGTTCTGCAAGACTGCTTTCCTTACTTCAAGAACCAAGCTCTATAAGTATAAATAATTTTCATAATTTAAGTTGATAATGCAAACATTGCCACCATGACATACAAGAGCAAAACTGAGAAAAACAGAGAGAAAGAAAAGAGATAAAGAGAAAATAATCAAGTCTGTTAAACAGTGGGGTTTGAGCATTCCTGGTTTCCAGTCAGCATGACAACAATGCATGACCATAAAATCTGAGCCATTACTGGGATAAAGGAGGCCATAAAAGAATCAACTTCCCTATGAATCCATTACTTCTCCTGTAACAGACCTTCCTTTGGTAATGAAGACAAAACAATCTAGTTCTTACTCTTAAAATGTATAGGTACTAACCATCTCCAAAACTTGATGGTTAGTACCGAGGTATATTTAAATGCAAATGTTCCAGTTCATTATGCGAAAAGCATTACTTTGTGATTGTGATAATGTCAAGGCTTTAAGGTAATTTTGAGAATATAATACAACAAATTCCACTTTCATCTGATTATAGTATCTTATTCCATTGGTAAAATAATATAATTCATCTGATTATCTTAGTCTAAAGCCATGCCTGTTGAGATACATGATAAACAGCCTTAAAATTACATTTCTGAGCAATTAAACCACCTAAGTTACCAAAAAGACTACATTATTCAGAAGTAAACAAACATTAACAAGAAAATATGAGTATCACAATCAAAATTCAAAGCACATCACAACCATAAAAAAAGAAATGATAACTTCAAACTTTTCAATTTTGTTTGTTATCTTGAGGTTGGAAAATCCTCATTAAAAACTTATCATAAATAATGAAAAAATTCACATATTTCAGCAATGCTCTTATGCTAAAGCTACTTCTGAGGGTACAGACAATCAAGCTTATCAATCAATATCATTTACACTTGTGCAGGATTATGAGCATAGCTCCTACTTACAGCATTGCATTTAAACTCACCTATCCTAATAACAATGCTATTCTGATGACAACCCAGCAGCTATTTCTACAAACATCTTCCTGACCAATTTAATTCTATACAGCAAAATAAAACAGTGAAGAGAAATCATTTACTATTCTTTGAATAAAACAGAACCAAATGAAAGAAAAAGACTGGCAACACTGATACACAAGGGAATGAATTTCACTTTAATATGTTTTCCTGGTCCTATAAGACAGACTTCAACAAACTACTCTAGTAGTGTAAAGTACCTTCCAAAGTAATATAAAGATTAACTGGTCATACTTTTAACATTTTGCACTCTGGTGTATTTTATAATGTCTTAACAGCTACTAACATATGAACTGCACAGCATAAGCTCTAAGAACTCTGCAATAATTTTAGCAGTTCAACTGCATTTAAATAAAACTTTTACAGTACAGAAACACATTAATAACTTAAGTTATTTATAATAACAAAATCCACACAATACACATCTAACTAAAATTACTATTGACTTCAGCTACATGAACTAAATCCAATCAATCCCTGAAGTATAACATTTACCCATATGCTGAGGAGGAGTACATATATTGCAAAAGACATTTCACATTGACAGTTTAACTCGCCCAAAATATAATCTTTTACAACAGAAATGCATAAATAACGAAGCAAAATTACTTACGATTACATAAAAAATGCAGTCTAATACTTTCTCATTAAAATCACAATAAATTCTAGCTATATGCAACAACTGCAGCCTCTTTAGGCAAAATGATCAGCTAGAGTAAGGTGAAAATGAAAGCTATGCTTTATAAAAACTACTTCACTGAGGTATCTAGATCTAGGAGCTTCACTCAGCTGTACTTAGCTGAGTGTGCACAATTCATTGTAAGCATATCTTCTCATGATTATTTTATCACCTGTTCCTGTTACATTTTGATCAGTTCACTGATCAGGCTCAACATTGTGCAACTAATCCAAGGGAGAGCACGTGAATTAGTAGGGAAAGTTTAAAAAAAATATATTGTTGCAAGCATCAAAATTTTGGTTATGGCTGAGAGGTTGTTATAGGTGATATCATCTAAATGAGATTTCTTGAAATCATGCGAATAGAAAGAAGTCTAGACCTTTTTCTTCTTTACGGCCTGACAACTAAGTGTGAAAATAATCAATAAAAAAAAAATCTTATTTCTCTTAATACCATAAGTCTATAACCATAAGCACAAGCTGAGGAGATGTCAAGCCAAAAAGGTGGCCATAAACTTGCATGAAATCTTTCTCATGCAAATAAGCAACCTTTGAAAATAACATCTTTGTGACATACTAATGCTGCAACTACCCTAAAGTATAAACATATGTAAATAATCTCCTAAAGGAGTTTCTAGTGTTACTAGGACAGCTGTAATGATATTCATCATCACTAAACATTACAAATATTTCATGTAGTGTATATATACACCCTTCCCTAACATTGCATTGGCTTATTATATATATATTCTGCACTAGAATGGATCACTTTAGATTCTCACAGAGATATATAGTCATGAAGAAACTAGTTTCGTAGAGTCTACGCAAGAAAATTTCTAGTATGAACATGTCACTGAACACAATTGAGTCAGAATTAGAAGGATTGTTACATCAGCAATACCAGACCTCATCTTTAGGTATAATGAAACACTGAAAATATCATACATGACACACCACTAGAAAAATTACCATGTAGTACTTGAATTTGCCCAAATGATTAGTAATGACATAAAACAAAATTAGAAAGGAAACAACTCAAAGAAGGGATACAACTACTTCGAGCTACAAAATTTCTTTGAGAACATGAATTGGGAAATGGAGTTCCAGGGCCAAAATACAGTAAACATTATGGAAAGTTTTACTAATCAATGACAAGGGTATCTTTGGCATTAACTTGAAAAAAAAAAAATGATGGTAACAATCAACAAAGAGAAAAAGCACTGAGGGATGGGCTTTGGAGAAGGTATAGGCAGCACAACAGCCAGCCAGCATCTGAAAGGAATTAGAGGATGATAAATGAGTATAACATGAGGAAGGATTGGAAAAATCTGAAAAACTATCATGAACAAGGCAGGGTATAATCCAACAAAACTATTTCATTTATTCATCACTGGTAAACTGTTAGTCAAAAAAGCACCAAATCAGATTGAAGGATTCAGGGGGAAAGGTTGTTGAGAATGAAGAATAATATGAAAAACTGAGTGCATGAAAAAAAAGTGCATTAGCTGTAGAGCACACTATAACCCTTGGCAACACCAGTAAAATGGTATGGCAAGGAGGAATTGAAAAACTTGAATTCTTAAAAGGGACATAGCTGACTACTGGAAAGTCCTGATCCATATAAGGCACATGGTTCAGATAAATTCTCACGTGATATGAAGAGCAAGTGTGCAGAATCACTTGACAAGTCACTGAATATGTTGCTCAAAAAAAAAAAAAGAAGAAAATAGTTCAGTGCCAAATGCATGGAAGACAGCAAATGTCACTTAATTCTAAGAAAAGTGATCACACTGATTGCACCGGGGACCGATAAGTTCAGTCTGTAAAAATGCTAAAAAGCAAATCAGAAAGCAAATGGATGAGCACTTGAAAAGGAAAAACTACCACAGCAAGAGAGAATATGAGTTTTGGGAAAAGAGTTATGCACCAGGTCTTCTAGACTTCTATAACAGAGTTCTTGGACTGTCAATCGTTCATCATAAAAGTAGACAGTTTACAATGGAGTGAAAATTATCTTTGTGTATAAGAACAAAGGAGAGATGTCAAAGGACATTTATCTATGCAGGTTAAGTTCAACAGTGGTGTGCTAGAGGGTTCAGTCTTGGAACCATTGCTATTCTTGATTTAAATAAATCACTTGTCAGAAGAATCAGATTCCTACCTGATATTGCTTGTGGTTGATGATAAAGTCATAAGAAAGGTAAGGGATAATGACTGCATCAATTCAAAATGGGACCTATACAGCTTCAGAGTTGGTCTGGTACATTTTATAAAGTTCAACCCTAGTACATGCAAAACAAGGAAGATGGAACACAATGAAAGAAGGCCTTGATAAGAATATATTCTAAAAGAAAAAAGTTACATGAAACTGAGCATTAATGAGACCAACCAGCCAATCATCAGAATGCTGAGTCAAGAGAATTCTTATTAAGAGAAATTGCCTGCTAGTTTAAAGCTTCAAAAGTCTGGTTGTCCTACTTAAAGAAACATAAAAACCTAACAGAAAACATGAGTGAAATAAATACGACAGCTAGGTTACAGGGAGAGACTTGAGTGGAAGAATTGATTACAACTTTTGAATTTTTAAAGCAGCTAGACACTGTTGACAGTGAACAGCTTTCACAAGATGCCAAGCACAGTAGTGGCTGGATTCAACTGATATCTTATATATTCCTTACTTGATATTCTTTATAAACTATTTTTAATTTTCAACATCAAATCACTCATTCATCTATTTACTTTTGTACTATTTCTCCTGCAGCCAGCATCTCTACTTATGTACTGCTGTAACAATCTGGTGTCAGTCTTTCATAAACATGAAATAAATTACAACATAAAGATGTAATATTGCTCCAATAGTCATCTGCTGAGCATACTATCACAGTGGTAACGGGTAAAACCTCCACATCACTATGATGAGATGGTTGCCACAATATTACAATCCAACTTTAATCATTCCCATAGTCAATCTTTCTTTTCTCATCATCTCCAGCTGCTTTAACCATTACACCATACCCTAGTCAGTCCTCTCAGTCACACCATTTCTTAACTGTCATTCCTTACTTAACCAACCCTCCTAACACCACATATCATCCTCAAGCATTTTGCTTCCATCACATCCGACCTCTTCCTTTCTTTAGCCATCAAGGGTTTAGACTTACATCTACACAAAACTGATGGGGCTACTATATCTTCAAACATAACCACTCTTCCCTTTGCGACACTGATGTCTCCTTCTACATGCTACTTAATGCACCTAAGACCTTAGACCCTCTTTTAACCCTGAATCACATCTGCCCTCACAACCCCAGAGTTCCATCTGCTACCACATCCAATCTCAAGTACCTAAAGCACTCAATTTCCTCCAGGTTCTCCCAATTTATACTTATACTCAAACAATCTTATATCTTCCTCATTTTCTTTCAAATTTTCCCTTTCATAAACTCTCCTAAACTCTGTACCAGCTCCTGGAGCTTCCCTCTGGAGTCTGCCACCACAATCATGTCATCAATAAACATAAAATATCATCTCACCATACTGTAGACCTGCCTCTTGCTCCAGGACTTTCCTATTCACCTCCCTCCCTACTCTCACTATGAACAGATTAAGCTACCATGTACAGACCCACCTCCTTCCTTCCTACGACACACCGTACCTTACTCTCCCAGTGAAAAACCTTCGTCAAATTAGGTAAATATCTACGTGCCCCATATATTTGCAGCACTTTCCACAATGAATTTCTGTCAACCCTATCATATGCTTTCTCCATTTCCATATATGCCACGTACAATTCGTTCTTTCTCCAAGTTTTCTCAAACTCATTATTCAAAGCGAATACTTGATCCACAGAACTTTTACCTCTCTTGGTGCCACATTTCTCTCCTCCACTCAAATGTACTAAGCATGCCAGTGTTTCAGCCACCAGTCTCTAAGATATCAAGCTTAGTGCACTCAACAGACTTACGGCTCCGTAATTTGAACAATCATTTTTGTCTCACTTACCTTTATATGAGGACACTAATCATGCTTTCCACCAGCCCTTATGTATCTCACCTTGGGTCATATGTACACTGAGCAGTTTCATTTGCTTTAATCATATGACATTCTTCACTTAACCTCTCTTGGCATATCTGCATACAAGCCACTTTTTTAAACTTGCTTACTTTAACCACTTCTTCCAAATGTCATTTCCTCCTTTTCTAATCCGACACAAACATTCGCACAAACCTCCACATAAACATAATCAGAAATTTCATCTGGGCTCCTCTCAGCACATTCATATCCAACAACCTCTCTCTCTGTCAATTACAACAGAATCCACTGGAGCCTCAGCCCTACTTGCCAAAGTAAACTTTATATGCACCTTTCTTTATCTAATGTATTCCTGATCACTAGCGCTCCTCTAACATGCAACTCCACAAGCTCTTATCCATTTTCAATTACACCAGAGAACCCATATCCCCCAATTATACCTTCAACTGCCACATGAGCCACCATTCCACTCATATCCCACTGTGCCAAGATTTGACCTCCTTGAATGAAAACTGCCAAAGCACTCACTCAGCTCCTCTTTAAAAGCATTTCTTTCATCTTCACCCACATCTTGTAGACTACTTTCATTCTAACCCGTATCAACCTTGAGCTTGATCCTTACACTTTTAAAACAACAGAGTCCTGCAATTCCTTTTTCATTAAAAGCACCACTCCCTCTTAGCCACTGACCTCTCACTAGTGCCAGACTTTACCCCAAATCATTCTAAAACCCACTTTCTCTTCAATTTTGTTTCACTTAATAGCAATCATCTATCTACCAATCTATCTATCTTTCCATCAATCGTAATCACTCCCTTTCCATTCCATGGTGTGGATCAGGTATGTACTGCCTCTAAAAACACTTACACATCCTCATCCTATACCGAGGGTGTTAAGAGTGAAATGTCAATCTCCACATTTATAAAAATGCTACTTACTTTCTCAATGTGCACACAAAACTAACTCATCAAATGAACCCATAGACTTCATTCACACCAACCCCAAACAAAATGTTTCCATTGCATCTGATCCCCCATCATTTCTTTAGCATATTCATCTTGTCCTAAGGAATTCTTTCACTGCATCTATCTATTCCTTGATCTACTTTTCTTGTACCTTTCCTTTTTAACATATTTGTTTTACCAAATAACTTTATGATCAACCTATCTCCTACCTTACTTCTCTTAATTCTAAACATACAGTGGAAGTTACAAATCTTGCTACTCTTACTTACTCTTACTTCTAACCTTTCCTTTCCTATATAAACATACATTTCACAACTATAAATAAAAAATGGGACTAGAGCCCCATCGTACATGCTTCCTGCACACACTACACTGAAAATTTTTCCCATGCACCACAGCTTTTGGTACATCTCCTACTTTTCTCCCTTGCATGACTCTACCCTCAACTTCAACTTCCCCACTACCATCCTTACTAAGAGCACCACATGTATCTAAATTCATACATATTGGCCACATCATTATCTCATATACTGATATAACAATCTAATCTCCCATCTATTTCAAAACTAGAGCCTTACTTTTATCTGCTTTCACTTTCAGCATTGTCCTCCTGCACAAATCATCAAAGCCATCCACCGTTTTTTCAAACTCTTCTGATTAGGATAATAACACAATATCATCTACTAACAGCAGATGTGAAAACTTTCAATTTGTTTTTCCAAGTTTAAATATTACACCAAAATTAATCCACCTAACTCTCATCTCACTAAAACTATTAAATAACCAAGGTGATGTTGCACAACTTTAAAACACTCCCACATTCATTCTAAATCACTAATACCACAACATGCAAACATGTACTATATCCATTATAAAGCTCTGAAAGGCCTTCAAGACTTCCGTGTACATCATAAAGATTCAGAACTTCCAAGGCAGCTTTCCTATTCATCTTGTCAAATGCATTTTCTAAATCAATAAATTCTGCATTCACTCCTTTTTTTTCCATAGCCACTCAAAAGCAGTTACAGAGGTAACACTAATAATTAACAATAGGTAGAAAATAGGGGTGTGGAGGGGAGTAATATAAAAATTATGACTAGCACAAACTTCATGACCACACACCAATACATTTCCAATGTGTTCCAAATTCGGTTTGTTAGTATTCAGCGTTTTTAGTCATCATGCCCTCTCTAATCCTAATCAAACCTGACAATCAAGATTAGATAGGATTCCTGTCGAATGATTTTGCCAGTACATTAATGTCCACATATAAAAGAATGTAGAAGAATGGAGAAGAATGTAGCTTAGACATTGAAGCTTATTGATTCATTGGTGAAATTGATGAGAACTGCTATTGACGTTTGTGTGAATAAATTGTACATTTCCTTTTCCATAGCCAGAGGTTGATCCATTATGTGACGTTCATTTTTTTTTTTTTTTTTTTTTTTTTTTTTCATTCTTTTCAAGCTAAAAGTTTGTTTTCTAAATTGTTTCTTACATTTTTCATATGTATATATATGTATGTGTGTGTGTGTGTGTATGTGCGTATGTGTGTGTGTGTGTGTGTGTGTGTGTATATATATATATGTATATTATCCCTGGGGATAGGGGTGAAAGAATACTTCCCACGTATTCCTCGCGTGTCGTAGAAAGCGACTAGAGGGGACGGGAGCGGGGGGCCAGAAATCCTCCCCTCCTTGTATTAACTTTCTAAAATGGGAAACAGAAGAAGGAGTCACGCGGGGAGTGCTCATCCTCCTCGAAGGCTCAGAGTGGGGTGCCTAAATGTGTGTGGATGTAACCAAGATGTGAAAAAAGGAGAGATAGGTAGTATGTTTGAGGAAAGGAACCTGGATGTTTTGGCTCTGAGTGAAACGAAGCTAAAGGGTAAAGGGGAAGAGTGGTTTGGAAATGGCTGGGGAGTGAAGTCAGGGGTTAGTGAGAGGACAAGAGCAAGGGAAGGAGTAGCAATACTCCTGAAACAGGAGTTGTGGGAGTATGTGATAGAATGTAAGAAAGTAAATTCTCGATTAATATGGGTAAAATTGAAAGTTGATGGAGAGAGGTGGGTGATTATTGGTGCATATGCACCTGGGCATGAGAAGAAAGATCATGAGAGGCAAGTGTTTTGGGAGCAGCTAAATGAGTGTGTTAGCGGTTTTGATGCACGAGACCGGGTTATAGTGATGGGTGATTTGAATGCAAAGGTGAGTAATGTGGCAGTTGAGGGAATAATTGGTATGCATGGGGTGTTCAGTGTTGTAAATGGAAATGGTGAAGAGCTTGTAGATTTATGTGCTGAAAAAGGACTGATGATTGGGAATACCTGGTTTAAAAAGCGAGATATACATAAGTATACTTATGTAAGTAGGAGAGATGGCCAGAGAGCGTTATTGGATTACGTGTTAATTGACAGGCGTGCGAAAGAGAGACTTTTGGATGTCAATGTGCTGAGAGGTGCAACTGGAGGGATGTCTGATCATTATCTTGTGGAGGCTAAGGTGAAGATTAGTATGGGTTTTCAGAAAAGAAGAGTGAATGTTGGGGTGAAGAAGGTGGTGAGAGTAAGTGAGCTTGGGAAGGAGACCTGTGTGAGGAAGTATCAGGAGAGACTGTGTACAGAATGGAAAAAGGTGAGAACAATGGAAGTAAGGGGAGTGGGGGAGGAATGGGATGTATTTAGGGAATCAGTGATGGATTGCGCAAAAGATGCTTGTGGCATGAGAAGAGTGGGAGGTGGGCTGTTTAGAAAGGGTAGTGAGTGGTGGGATGAAGAAGTAAGAGTATTAGTGAAAGAGAAGAGGGAGGCATTTGGACGATTTTTGCAGGGAAAAAATGCAATTGAGTGGGAGAAGTATAAAAGAAAGAGACAAGAGGTCAAGAGAAAGGTGCAAGAGGTGAAAAAAAGGGCAAATGAGAGTTGGGGTGAGAGACTATCAGTAAATTTTAGGGAGAATAAAAAGATGTTCTGGAAGGAGGTAAATAGGGTGCGTAAGACAAGGGAGCAAATGGGAACTTCAGTGAAGGGCGTAAATGGGGAGGTGATAACAAGTAGTGGTGATGTGAGAAGGAGATGGAATGAGTATTTTGAAGGTTTGTTGAATGTGTCTGATGACAGAGTGGCAGATATAGGGTGTTTTGGTCGAGGTGGTGTGCAAAGTGAGAGGGTTAGGGAAAATGATTTGGTAAACAGAGAAGAGGTAGTAAAAGCTTTGCGGAAGATGAAAGCCGGCAAGGCAGCAGGTTTGGATGGTATTGCAGTGGAATTTATAAAAAAAGGGGGTGACTGTATTGTTGACTGGTTGGTAAGGTTATTTAATGTATGTATGACTCATGGTGAGGTGCCTGAGGATTGGCGGAATGCGTGCATAGTGCCATTGTACAAAGGCAAAGGGGATAAGAGTGAGTGCTCAAATTACAGAGGTATAAGTTTGTTGAGTATTCCTGGTAAATTATATGGGAGGGTATTGATTGAGAGGGTGAAGGCATGTACAGAGCATCAGATTGGGGAAGAGCAGTGTGGTTTCAGAAGTGGTAGAGGATGTGTGGATCAGGTGTTTGCTTTGAGGAATGTATGTGAGAAATACTTAGAAAAGCAAATGGATTTGTATGTAGCATTTATGGATCTGGAGAAGGCATATGATAGAGTTGATAGAGATGCTCTGTGGAAGGTATTAAGAATATATGGTGTGGGAGGCAAGTTGTTAGAAGCAGTGAAAAGTTTTTATCGAGGATGTAAGGCATGTGTACGTGTAGGAAGAGAGGAAAGTGATTGGTTCTCAGTGAATGTAGGTTTGCGGCAGGGGTGTGTGATGTCTCCATGGTTGTTTAATTTGTTTATGGATGGGGTTGTTAGGGAGGTAAATGCAAGAGTCTTGGAAAGAGGGGCAAGTATGAAGTCTGTTGGGGATGAGAGAGCTTGGGAAGTGAGTCAGTTGTTGTTCGCTGATGATACAGCGCTGGTGGCGGATTCATGTGAGAAACTGCAGAAGCTGGTGACGGAGTTTGGTAAAGTGTGTGGAAGAAGAAAGTTAAGAGTAAATGTGAATAAGAGCAAGGTTATTAGGTACAGTAGGGTTGAGGGTCAAGTCAATTGGGAGGTGAGTTTGAATGGAGAAAAACTGGAGGAAGTGAAGTGTTTTAGATATCTGGGAGTGGATCTGGCAGCGGATGGAACCATGGAAGCGGAAGTGGATCATAGGGTGGGGGAGGGGGCAAAAATTTTGGGAGCCTTGAAAAATGTGTGGAAGTCGAGAACATTATCCCGGAAAGCAAAAATGGGTATGTTTGAAGGAATAGTGGTTCCAACAATGTTGTATGGTTGCGAGGCGTGGGCTATGGATAGAGTTGTGCGCAGGAGGATGGATGTGCTGGAAATGAGATGTTTGAGGACAATGTGTGGTGTGAGGTGGTTTGATCGAGTAAGTAACGTAAGGGTAAGAGAGATGTGTGGAAATAAAAAGAGCGTGGTTGAGAGAGCAGAAGAGGGTGTTTTGAAGTGGTTTGGGCACATGGAGAGAATGAGTGAGGAAAGATTGACCAAGAGGATATATGTGTCGGAGGTGGAGGGAACGAGGAGAAGAGGGAGACCAAATTGGAGGTGGAAAGATGGAGTGAAAAGGATTTTGTGTGATCGGGGCCTGAACATGCAGGAGGGTGAAAGGAGGGCAAGGAATAGAGTGAATTGGAGCGATGTGGTATACAGGGGTTGACGTGCTGTCAGTGGATTGAATCAAGGCATGTGAAGCGTCCGGGGTAAACCATGGAAAGCTGTGTAGGTATGTATATTTGCGTGTGTGGACGTATGTATGTACATGTGTATGGGGGGGGGTTGGGCCATTTCTTTCGGCTGTTTCCTTGCGCTACCTCGCAAACGCGGGAGACAGCGACGAGGTATAAAAAAAAAAAAAAATATAAAATGCATGAAATAAACAAGATACTGAATAAAATCAATATGAATAACAATATAAAGAACATAGAAAACAATACAAAAATATTTCAAAATAAAGATACAGGTACACCATCAATTTTCCAGCACTCTTGGTTCCAAAGCCATGTCGGATTAACCATTTTGCCAGGCCAAACATGGTCATGTAATGATAATTCATCAACACACCTCTAACCCACTAATCATACATCTCTCATGTGTCTAAAGCATACCATGGACTGCTGGAAATTTAAATAAAAAAAATATTTAATGTTTGAGCACCTTAAGATGGTAAACCTGTCCTTAGATTGTTTGAATCCTGCAGGGTCTTTTTCATCTTCTATCGTTAGTGTTTTCCTAGGAGTGCATCGTCTGCATTATACACCTGCTCAGGACTGAAGTGCTCGTCAGCTACAAGTTTCACAAATTCGTCCACATACTCAGCAGCTTCTTCGTGGTTTGTAGACCACTTTTCTCTGCACACTTTATTCATGGAAATTCCATGACACTTCTAGAATCTCTGAAGCCATCCTTCACTATAGTCGCGCTCATGTGGTAATTTAAGTTCTTTATGGAACAACTTAGCCTGGTCCATTATCATGCTACTTGACAAGGGCACTCCATCACTCTAACGATGTCGAGACCATTCCATCATCACTCGATCATGCTCAGTACTCTTACCATCTTTCATAGTTTTTCTAATTGTCAGTTGCTTCTTGGAATCGCTGGTTCGCATAGAATTTCAATATTTTCTCCCTCTGCTTCTTTATATAATAAACAATTGATGAACCAATACTGTAGATGTCACACAGCTTACACACCGAAACACCATGGTCCATTTTTTTCAACGGATCTACTTTTTCTTGGAACAGTATAGACTGGTGTTTACATTTGACACTACGATTGACACTCTCATATGTTTTAGAAGCCATAGCTAGGGTTAAATCTAAGCAAAATAAGCTAAGAATCTCACAGAATGGCGGTATCACCACCAAGTGCAAAGTAGAGTGTAAATAGCACGCCCTACACACAATGCCATCTGTGGCCGCCCAGTAAACTAGTCTAGTGGCCGCTGTAATTTCAAGTTCCCTCATAATTTTGTCCAGACTAAAGGAGGTGCTGAACCATCAGTTGCTGGAAGTTCAGTGGTATACCTGTACCAGTACAAAATATGAAAGTAAAACAAAAGATACCTAAATAAAAGTAATGGTAACAATAAAAATACCAATTGTAAAAATGAAACACCAAACAACAAAAGAAAATATCAGAAGTAGTCTGATCCAGAAAACACCACATCACCCACTCTTCATACCAACCAGTACTTGAAACTATCCCAACATCAAGAGTTTTGATGTGTTCTACAGTCATTCTTTACTGATGAATAAGTGATAATATTTCTGGGCTGCATTATGAATCATCTATGCATGAGCTTAATGTTTGCATTTGTGAGACAGGAATGAAAATACTGGGTCTGTGTGGTGCTGAGCGCAATGAGTTCATTTTACATGGATTAGATTTGCACAGACTTTTCTTTGCACATTTATCCAATGGAAAGCAAAGGAAGAGTGTATAACCATACATTTCAATAAATATGACTCCCTGCACTTAAGACATATTGAGGTCTGGGTACAATAAGGACAAATACACCAATAAGAGACTAGGATTTCAGTATTACAACAATATAGTAGATACCTATAAGTCTTTGTCAATATCTAAGAATGCCTATACTTCACTAATCATAAAAGCTCACATGCATCATTATCTAAAACAGATTTCCAACATTCTGAATGGAGTAGTATATGAAAATCATGTTCAAATTATCTTGTAACAATACAGTTCTTCAAACTTCTGAGTTGATTACTAAAAAGAAAGATTGACATCTGTTGAGTTAGACTATACATTGGTTTGGCTAAATACAAGTGAATGAGTTGCCTTCTTGCTTTATGAGATATGAAGCTATCAAAATATGAAAAAAATTCAGGATCTCACTTGTACATGAAGATGACAAAGTATATGAGAAAAACTGCAAATGGGAAATACAGAATACCAAACTCCTTTAGGTATGCTGTACTGAGGATATGTCTCTATAGGACTGCCATTGGCATACAAACAATTTTTCTACTTTTATCATAAAATGCCTTTCCCTATTCTAATTGCAGGGTAGTAAAAAAAAAAAAATTCTTCTAAAACCTGCTAGTTCTTAATTACCTTCTCTTTTTAACATCAAAGTCTCAAAGCAACACTCAAAACATGTGCTCAAGAGTTCAGCACATAAGTCTGAGTATCCTAAAAATGAGGCAGTCTTTCAATTGTTTTTGTAAGAAGAAATATGAGATGCAGAAAGAATACCAGTCATATCTAAGTATACATAAAAAGATACAAATATCTACAAATGCATCTGAAAAGAGAAGCAGTAATTTGCACAGAAAACTAGTATATACTACAGTCGTGACATTTCACACAATAAGGCCAACGAAATCACGTGGATTTCAATAAGAACTAGTAAAATAGGGTTCCCATTGTTTACCTTTTTTTTTTTGCTGAGCTTAACTTTTAGCTTAGTGAAGCATTTCCCCAATTCCCTCCCCCAAATTTCATTTGTTTATTTTTTGTGAGTGTTAACTCTTCTCTTTTTGTGTTTAGAGGTAAGTGCATGTTTATCGGTGTTTCTGATGCTGCTGGACCACTGGTACACCTTACAAAGGCTGACCGCAGGAGAACTCAACCCAGCTTAGTGTGTCTGACCCTACTTTGGGCCCTTTTCTGTCTGATCAGCTACCTTGTATTTTTTTTAGAGAAGAGGTAAGGTGTTGAAATTACCTTTAGTGTGGGGTGGTACACCAACCCAGAATCTGGGGCCTAGCCCCACTGGTATGGACTCTTGTAAGCCAACCACTACTCCCAAAGGGGTAGTAGTGGTGACCGACCCATGCTGGACAAAAAGTCCAAAAATGCGGTATTCGTGATGATACATGCGAACGGTGTAATGACTCTAGCTTCCCTCAGCCCTTTCCTCATCAAGAACGTGATTGATGGCCAGGCTGGTGCAATTGAAAAGGTAAGGAAACTGGCTAGTGGTGACCTTCTTGTCAAAGTCGATAAATCAAGTTGAGGACCTACTAAGCTGAGAAAGCTCCATTCATATGATGTTGTGGCTTCCATTCCATTGACCATGAATTTATGCAGAGAAATAATCTTCTTTCCTGATGTCATGGACACGAGTGAGGACGAAAACATGAAGGAACTTGCAGACAAGGAAGTGATCGCTGTTCGTTTTGTTACAAAATCTACTGATGGCGAGCAATGTAGAACTCCCCCTGATCACTCTAACATTCAGAGAGTCAAACTGCCAAAAGATATTGCCATAGAATATGATAAGGTAGCTGTAAGACCTTATATACCAAACCCCTTCCAATGTTTTAAATGCCAAAGGTATGGCCATGGTGAAAAGTCTTGTACTCTTTCATCTCAATATGGAAAGTGCTCCAGTGGGCCACGTTGCAGACAAATGTATGGCCAAGGTAGTAGGTTGCATTAACTGTGGGGGCAACCACCCAAGCTTATACCAAGAATGTCCTCAGTACAAGTTTGGGAAGGAAGTTTGCACATTTAAGGCAAAGGAGAACATTTCATATGGTGAAGCAAGGAAGAGGGTGAAGGAGACTCATGAGACTCCTAAACCTTACGAGTCCTATGCTATGGCATTGAAAAGTAAGCTGGTCATGGTCACAATTGCCACGCAAACAACGCGAACTGCTGAACCACGCTCCACCACTCCAGATGAACCCATAACGAATCAGACTGACACTGACTCTGACGATACTCTCCACAAAGACTTGTATCTAAAGGTACCTGCTCTGTTTGCCCAAACAAGTGAAAGAGGACAAGACAAAATTTATAAAACTTTCAAAAGAAACTATCTCACATGTCGTCATTCCTGTGGCTCCAATGAGGAGGGCTTCCTCAATGAAGTCTTCCTCGGTGGAATCAGTGGATGACAATACTGTCTCCACTATCAGGAGCCAATCCTATTCCCCCTTGAACTCACCCAAGTCCAAAAGAAGGGCTCACAAGGCTGGCCAGCTAAAGAAATCTTAAACCAACGCATCTAATATCATTCAGTGGAATTGTAGAGGCCTTAGGCATAAGCAAGCACAACTGTCACTGTTGCTTGCAATGTATGGGCCATCCATTATTTGTCTACAAGAGACTAATCTGAACTGCACGGTCAAAGATCGTGCTGTTTTGGATAACTATAACCCATATAAAAGAGATGAAGATCATGTGGTAGCCATTTATGTACACCAAGGCTTACCTCCTACAGGAGTGACTTTAGATTCTACACTCAAAAGCTGTTGCATGTACCTGGCCATTTGTTGAATTTACTGTCCCGATTCCAATGCACTTGATGATGATGAGTTCACTTCGCTTTTCAGTCAATTACCCTGCAAAAAACTAATTCTTGGAGACTTCAATGCTCATCATCATCAGTGGGGAAGTATCCAGGCAGACTCTCATGGGAAACAAATGGTAAATTATATCATCAATTCTAATCTCACTCTTCTGAACAATGGTAGTGGAACTCATGTAGATTATCAGACAGGAAACATTTCAGCCATTGACCTATCTTTGTCATCCAAAGATATACTAAATGACATCACCTGGGATACTTATGACAACCCCTTGGGAAGTGACCACATCCCAATCTGTCTGTCTTATACATGCGACAATATCATCAGACCATCTCTGTTTAGATTTAATTATAAGAAAGCAGATTGGGGTTCATACTCAAGACCAGCCATCCTAGATATGTCTGGAGATGACACTGACTCAAAGGTCAATATTGTAACTAATACCATCCTCAGGGATGCTAAGGTCTCTACTCCTAAGACCCCTACAATATCCAAAAAGCATAGAGTTCCTTGGTGGACACCAGATTGCCGAAATGCACTGCATGAGTGCAATAGGAGATATAGGATTTTCGACAGAGCCCTCAGATAACAACTTCATTGCATATAAACAAGTGAGGGATCAGGCAAGAAGAACAATAAGACAAACCAAAAGAGACTCCTGGTGTGGTTATGTTTCAACTGTCAATAAGGACACACCCAGCATCCCACAATTAAGAAAACGACAAAAAAAATACAAACCTTCCATACCCCAACTTACCACACAAGACAGCATCATCGATGACACAGTTAACATAGTCAACACTATCGCCAGGGAATTCTCAGACATAAGTAGTTCGGCCAGTTACAATCGACAGTCTTTACACTAAAAATGTCAGGCCAAGCAAACACTGAATGACTTTGCTACAGAAGATGAAAATATACAATACAATAATTCCTTTACCCTTAAGGAATTACTTCTTGCCTTGAAATCCTGTAAAGGTTCCAGCCCAGGGCCCAGCGGGATAACCTACGAGATGATTCAGCATCTTAGTCAGGCCAACCTGACTATGCTGTTAGCATTGTACAATGAGATTTGGACGTCTAGAACGTTTCTAAACTCATGGCACTTTGCACATGTCATCACCATCCCAAAAGGTTCTGGACGCCTTATGAACATCAATTCGTTTCCACCTATTGCACTGACAAGCTGTATTTGTAAGGTCATGGAAAAAATATTCAATAAAAGGCTTATTTTTTCATTAAAATCACAGAACTTATTAAATGATCAACAGTGTGCATTCCATAAACACAGAAGCACAATGGATCATTTAATAAATCTAGAACATAAAATTTCAGACACTTTCAGACAGAAAGAATTTTTTAATTGTAGTTTTCCTAGAGTTGGAAGAAGTCTTTGACATGACATGGCAAAACTGAATCTTAAGCAACTTAATGCTATTGGATTAAGAGGTTCTTTACATATATTTGTTCAAAATTTTTTACGTGACAGAACATAGGCTGTCAAGATTGCTGGATCTAACGTAATCTCAGACGCATTTGTCCATGAAAATAGGGTGCTGTAAGGCAGCGTCCTGAACCCAACATTATCTAATATTATGATTAATGATATTCTGTCTCGTTTCTGTCCCTCGAAACCTTAAATATTCACTTTATGCTGATAATTGTGCAATGTGGCATTCCTTGCCTAATGCACAGTTTCTGGCTGAATGGGTTAAAATTGCACTTGAATCCATTCAACAATGGGCACTGCAATGGGGAGTTAGACTCTCACCAGATAAAAGTGTCAAAGTTGGTTTTACCCATAAAATTAAAATCTCGAATTTGCAGCTAAAATTAGGCAACAACTTGATTTCCTTCTGCAATAATGTAAGGTTTGCTGAATCAAGCTTTGACCAAAGATTAGATTGGAAAAAGCATATAGATTATTTGATTATAAATTCAAAAGTGGTAGAGGATGTGTGGATCAGGTGTTTGCTTTAAAGAATGTATTCATATTTATTTATTTTGCTTTGTCGCTGTCTCCCGCGTTTGTGAGGTAGCGCAAGGAAACAGACAAAAGAAATGGCCCACCCCACCCCCATACACATGTATATACATACACGTCCACACACGCAAATATACATACTCATACATCTCAATGTACACATATATATAAACACACAGACACATACATATATACCCATGCACACAATTCACACTGTCTGCCTTTATTCATTCCCATCCCCACCTCGCCAAACATGGAATACCATCCCCCTCCCCCCTCATGTGTGCGAGGTAGCACTAGGAAAAGACAACAAAGGCCCCATTCGTTCACACTCAGTCTTTAGCTGTCATACAACAAAGCCCGAAACCACAGCTCCCTTTCCACATCCAGGCCCCACACAACTTTCCATGGTTTACCCCAGACGCTTCACATGCCTTGATTCAATCCACTGACAGCACGTCAACACTGGTATACCACATCGATCCAATTCACTCTATTCCTTGCCCATCTTTCACCCTCCTGCATGTTCAGACCCTGATCACAAAAAATCTTTTTCACTCCATCTTTCCACCTCCAATTTGGTCTCCCACTTCTCCTCGTTCCCTCCACCTCCAACACATATATCCTCTTGGTCAATCTTTCCTCACTCATTCTCTCCATGTGCCCAAACCATTTCAAAACACCCTCTTCTGCTCTCTCAACCACGCTCTTTTTATTTCCACACATCTCTCTTACCCTTACAACTTACCTCACACCACACATTGTCCTCATACATCTCATTTCCAGCACATCCACCCTCCTGCGCACAACTCTATCCATAGCCCACGCCTCGCTGATAATTGTTGGAACCACTATTCCTTCAAACATACTCATTTTTGCTTTCCGAGATAATGTTCTCGACTTCCACACATTCTTCAAGGCTCCCAGGATTTTCGCCCCCTCCCCCACCCTATGATTCACTTCCGCTTTCATGGTTCCATCCGCTGCCAGATCCACTCCCAGATATCTAAAACATTTTATTTCCTCCAGTTTTTCTCCATTCAAGCTTACCTCCCAATTGAATTGACCCTCAACCCTACTGTACCTAATAACCTTGCTCTTATTCACATTTACTTAACTTTCTTCTTTCACACACTTTACCAAACTCAGCCACCAGCTTCTGCAGTTTCTCACATGAATCAGCCACCAGCGCTGTATCATCAGCGAACAACAACTGACTCACTTCCCAAGCTCTCTCATTCACAACAGACTTCATACTTGCCTATCTTTCCAAAACTCTTGCATTTACCTCCCTAACAACCCCATCCATAAACAAATTAAACAACCATGGAGACATCACACACCCCTGCCGAAAACCTACATTCACTGAGAACCAATCACTTTCCTCTCTTCCTACACGTACACATGCCTTACATCCTCGATAAAAACTTTTCACTTCTTCTAACAACTTGCCTCCCACACCATATATTCTTAATACCTTCCACAGAGCATCTCTATCAACTCTATCATATGCCTTCTCCAGATCCATAAATGCTACATACAAATCCATTTGCTTTTCTAAGTATTTCTCACATACATTCTTCAAAGCAAACACCTGATCCACACATCCTCTACCACTTCTGAAACCACACTGCTCTTCCCCAATCTGATGCTCTGTACATGCCTTCACCCTCTCAATCAATACCCTCCCATATAATTTACCAGAAATACTCAACAAACTTATACCTCTGTAATTTGAGCACTCACTCTTATCCCCTTTGCCTCTGTACAATGGCACTATGCACGCATTCTGCCAATCCTCAGGCACCTCACCATGAGCCATACATACATTAAATAACCTTACCAACCAGTCAACAATACAGTCACCCCCTTTTTAAATAAATTCCACTGCAATACCATCCAAACCTGCTACCTTGCCGGCTTTCATCTTCCGCAAAGCTTTTACTACCTCTTCTCTGTTTACCAAATCATTTTCCCTAACCCTCTCACTCTGCACATCACCTCGACCAAAACACCCTATATCTGCAACTCTACCATCAAACACATTCAACAAACCTTCAAAATACTCACTCCATCTCCTTCTCACATCACCACTACTTGTTATCACCTCCCCATTAGCGCCCTTCACTGAAGTTCCCATTTGCTCCCTTGTCTTACGCACTTTATTTACCTCCTTCCAGAACATCTTTTTATTCTCCCTAAAATTTAATGATACTCTCTCATCCCAACTCTCATTTGCCCTCTTTTTCACCTCTTGCACCTTTCTCTTGACCTCCTGTCTCTTTCTTTTATACATCTCCCACTCAATTTCATTTTTTCCCTGCAAAAATCGTCCAAATGCCTCTCTCTTCTCTTTCACTAATAATCTTACTTCTTCATCCCACCACTCACTACCCTTTCTAATCAACCCACCTCCCACGCTTCTCATGCCACAAGCATCTTTTGCACAATCCATCACTGATTCCCTAAATACATCCCATTCCTCCCCCACTCCCTTACTTCCATTGTTCTCACCTTTTTCCATTCTGTACTCAGTCTCTCCTGGTACTTCCTCACACAAGTCTCCTTCCCAAGCTCACTTACTCTCACCACCCTCTTCACCCCAACATTCACTCTTCTTTTCTGAAAACCCAAACAACTCTTCACCTTAGCCTCTACAAGATAATGATCAGACATCCCTCCAGTTGCACCTCTCAGCACATTAACATCCAAAAGTCTCTCTTTCGCGTGCCTGTCAATTAAAACGTGATCCAATAACGCTCTGGCCATCTCTCCTACTTACATACGTATACTTATGTATATCTCGCTTTTTAAACCAGGTATTCCCAATCACCAGTCCTTTTTCAGCACATAATTCTACAAGCTCTTCACCATTTCCATTTACAACACTGAACACCCTATGTATACCAATTATGCCCTCAACTGCCACATTACTCACCTTTGCATTCAAATCACCCATCACTATAACCCGGTCTCGTGCATCAAAACCACTAACACACTCATTCAGCTGCTCCCAAAACACTTACCTCTCATGATCTTTCTTCTCATGCCCAGGAGCATATGCACCAATATAATCACCCATCTCTCTCCATCAACTTTCAGTTTTCCCCATATTAATCGAGAATTTACTTTCTTACATTCTATCACATACTCCCACAACTCCTGTTTCAGGAGTACTGCTACTCCTTCCCTTGCTCTTGTCCTCTCACTAACCCCTGACTTTACTCCCAAGACATTCCCAAACCACTCTTCCCCTTTACCCTTGAGCTTCGTTTCACTCAGAGCCAAAACATCCAGGTTCCTTTCCTCAAACATACTACCTATCTCTCCTTTTTTCACATCTTGGTTACATCCACACACATTTAGACAACCCAATCTGAGTCTACGAGGAGGATGAGCACTCCCCACGTGACTCCTTCTGTTTCCCATTTTTTTAGAAAGTTAAAAATACAAGGAGGAGAGGATTTCTGGCCCCCTGCTCCCGTCCCTTCTAGTCGCCTTCTACGACACGTGAGGAATGTATGTGAGAAATACTTAGAAAAACAGATGGACTTGTATGTAGCATTTATGGATCTGGAGAAGGCATATGATAGGGTGAATAGAGATTCTTTGTGGAAGGTATGAAGAGTATATAGTGTGGGAGGTAAGTTGATAGAAGCAGTGAAAAGTTTTTACCAAGGATATAAGGCATGAGTACGAGTAGGAAAGTGATTGGTTCTCAGTGAATGTTGGCTTGCGGCAGGGGTGCGTGATGTCTCTGAGGTTGTTTAATATGTTTATGGATGGGATGGTTAGGGAGGTGAATGCAAGAGTTTGGAGAGGAGCGAGTATGCAGTCTGTTCTGGATGAGAGGGCTTGGGAAGCGAGTCAGTTGTTGTTCGCTGATGATATAGCGCTGGTGGCTAATTCGGGTGAGAAACTGCACAAGTTGGTGAATGGGTTTGGTAAAGTGTGTGTAAGAAGAAAGCTGAGCATAAATGTGAATAAGAGCAAGGTTAATAGGTTCAGTAGGGTTGAGGGACAAGTTAACTGAGAGGTAAGTTTGAATGGAGAAAAAATGGAGAGAGGTGAAGTGTTTTAGATATCTGGGAATGGATTTAGCAGCAGATGGAACCATGGAAACAGAAGTGAGTCACAGGGTGGTGGAGGGGGCGAAGGTTCTGAGAGCGTTGAAGAATGTGTGAAAGGCAAGAACGTTATCTCGGAGAGCAACAATGGGTATGTTTGAGGGAATAGTGGTTCCAAAAATATTATATGGTTGTGAGGCATGGGCTATAGATAGGATTGTGCGGAGGAAGGTGGATGTGTTGGAAATGAGATGTTTGAGGACAATATGTGGCGTGAGGTGGTTTGATCGAGTAAGTAATAATAAGGTAAGAGAGATGTGTGGTAATAAAAAGAGGGTGGCTGAGAGGGCAGAAGGTGTGTTGAAATGGTTTGGTCACAAGGAGAGAATGAGTGAGGAAAGATTGACAGAGAGGATATATATGTCAGAGGTAGAGGGAACGAGGAGAAGCGGGAAATCAAACTGGAGGTGGAAGGAGTGAGTGAAAAAGATTCTGAGCGATCAGGGTCTGAACATACAAGAGGGTGAAAGGCGTGCAATGAATAGAGTGAATTGGAATGATGTGGTATACCAGAGTCGACGTGCTGTCAATGGATTGAAAAAGGGCATGTGAAGCATCTGGGGTAAACCATGGAAAGTTTTCCAGGGCCTAGATGTGGAAAAGGAGCTGTGGTTTTGGTGCATTACATGACAGCTAGAGACTGAGTGTGAACGAATGTGGCCTTTGTTGTCTTTTCCTAGCACTACCTTACACGCAGTGGGAGGGGGGCGCCACTTCATGTGTGGCGGGGTGGCAATGGGAATGGCTGAGGGCAGCAAGTATGAATATGTACATGTGTATATATGTATCTGTCTGTGTATGTACATGTATGTATACATTGAAATGTATAGGAATGTATATGTGTGTGTGTGGCCGTGTATGTTTATACATGTGTATGTGGGTGGGTTGGGCCATTCTTTCGGCTATTTCCTTGCGCTACCACGCTAAAGCAGGAGACAGTGACAAGGTATAGTAAATAAATGAATAAATAGATACATTTCAATGTATACATACATATACATACACAGACATATACATATATACACATGTACATATTCAATACTTGCTGCCTTCATCTATTCCCATCGCCACCCCGCCACACATGAAATAGCACACACACACACACACACATACACACACACACAAACACACACACCCTGCAAGGTAGTGCTAGGAAAGGCAAAAAAGGCCACGTTCGTTCACACTCAGTCTCTAGCCGTCATGCGTAATGCACCGAAACCACAGCTCCCTTTCCACACCCAGGCCAGTCATTCACAGATGGTTCATCTCCAAAAACCTCAACCTACCAGTGAGCTCTCCAAAGAGTAGTTCTTTCTTCAATCCTCTTTACATTCTTCCAACAAGATCTCCTGATACATCAAATAGGCCACATTGTAAAGGTTCTCTCATTTGCAGAGTACCTTAAGATTGCATCGCAAAACCCTGACATGACCCAAGCAGCAATAAACACGCAACATTACATAACGAAGAGCAGAATGTCTGCATCCCCACAGAAATCAATTGTCAACCTCTTGACCCCAGGCAGACGTGATTTTAACATGCACCCTCCCATACCCGAGAATGGTCAACTGCTTCCACAGCACAGAACTCCACCAATACATTTGCGACATATACATCATTTACTCCCCACACCATAAATAAAACAAAAACCATAAACACACAAAATGCCCTCAAAACAAAGTATCAGCTTTGACTAAGGAAAAGATCCCTAAAAGCATCTACAATCTGTTCATCTGCTTACTCTTGAACTATGCCTCATCTGCTGTCCATCCAACCAGTCAAAAGCACACATGACAAAATTGCCAACCATACAAACCAGGGCCTTTAAAACAATTGTTGGATGCCTTTTCAATACTGGCACAACTTCATGATGTTTTGCACCTAATATTTTGAAACAGCATAAGACTCTTACCAACCACAACACCAGTCCCCAAGCAGAAACAAAAATACTTACCCATACTTCACACTTTAGCAATTTAACCTCACATCCCCTTTCCCTACCAAAAATGACAATAGGCACATACACAGAGTAATGACTTACGAAGCAATAAATGAATACCTTCCTAAAGCTGACCTATGTTCTACCAGAAATATGCCAATCTGAACTGCCCTAGGCATGTGCGAGTGACACTTTTTTTTATTTGCATTTTGGGCCCCACTCACCTCTACAACACGAGAAATGCATATTCAACATACCACAGGGCCCATCACACCCAAGATGTAGCTTTCACTCTGAAGACTTTAAACACTTAGTCCATAGTCCGTAATTGTCTATCATTCTTATTATTGTCATTATCATTATTCCCCTATAGGACTAGACAGGACTTATAGGTATTAATATAATCATTATGTAGGGACTTTATACAGTCAAAAAACAAATAGGGTTGCAGGCCTAATGACCTTACTTATAGGTCATTGGCCATTAAATCCAGTAAAAGAATGGATTACAATTGTACAAATTTCCATTCAATGGTCGCTGGCTCTTAAATCCAACAAAAGAATGGATTTCAACTGCACAAATTCCGTTCAATGGTTTCCAATGTTTGGGACCACAGGCCCCATATTACACACCAAATATTGCCATCAAATTCTCCTTAATGACTAAAATATATAACATAAACGATAAGTCAAGAAAAACTAATTATCATTTACATACTCAGAAAAAATAATGGAAAAAAAATTTGTGGTAGAGATGGAATTGCCAAGTATGAAGAACCCTCACAATCAACCTATTATTGGTGAATATGGTAAATATATTTCTGAAAATATTTATATCATTTTCTACACAGTTCTCCTTGATAGGTTTATATTCAATGCATCAATTAACAATAATCTACACACTCAGAGTTTCTTTTTTCATACTTCATCATGAAGTAAAAAAATTTGAATATACAGTTACTTATCAGTTTATGCACTAGATATGAAACTATTGAAGAGAACTATGTACACAAAATATGTTAAAAAATTACAGGAGAAAATTAGTGAATCAATTGGAAGTCTTATTTCCTCCCAAACATTAACTATCCTTTTCATTTTGAAACATGCAACATATACTTGATAAAATAATGCGATAAATATTTTCATACATTTTTTCCAAGCCAAAGAACTTCTCAATCCAAAGGAGTCTACATTTCCCTACTACTGGAAGTATTGCAACCTCTGGTTACTGGTGTCTTTAGAAAGAGGTCTTGGTAACATCAAGACTCATTTCACAGATACTGGCCCTGGGGTAACCATGAATAAATAAAATCATACAATTCATTCACTCGACTTTACACTATTCTTTATCTGCCTGGTCATCAACCCCATCAAAAGAAATCATGACAAAGCTGCAAACCATAAAAAGTATGGCACTCTACCATAAAACATTTAACAACTGCACAACAACAAAGTAAGGGGAGTGGGGGAGGAATGGGATGTATTTAGGGAAGCAGTGATGGATTGCGCAAAAGATGCTTGTGGCATGAGAAGAGTGGGAGGTGGGTTGATTAGAAAGGGTAGTGAGTGGTGGGATGAAGAAGTAAGAGTGTTAGTGAAAGAGAAGAGAGAGGCATTTGGACGATTTTTGCAGGGAAAAAATGCAGTTGAGTGGGAGACGTATAAAAGAAAGAGACAGGAGGTCAAGAGAAAGGTGCAAGAGGTGAAAAAAGGGCAAATGAGAGTTGGGGTGAGAGAGTATCATTAAATTTTAGGGAGAATAAAAACATGTTCTGGAAGGAGGTAAATAAAGTGCGTAAGACAAGGGAGCAAAGGGGAACTTCAGTGAAGGGCGCAAATGGGGAGGTGATAACAAGTAGTGGTGATGTGAGAAGGAGATGGAGTGACTATTTTGAAGGTTTGTTGAATGTGTTTGGTGATAGAGTGGCAGATATAGGGTGTTTTGGTCGAGGTGGTGTGCAAAGTGAGAGGGTTAGGGAAAATGATTTGGTAAACAGAGAAGAGGTAGTAAAAGCTTTGCGGAAGATGAAAGCCGGCAAGGCAGCAGGTTTGGATGGTATTGCAGTGGAATTTATTAAAAAAGGGGGTGACTGTATTGTTGACTGATTGGTAAGGTTATTTAATGTATGTATGACTCACGGTGAGGTGCCTGAGGATTGGCGGAATGCGTGCATAGTGCCATTGTACAAAGGCAAAGGGGATAAGAGTGAGTGCTCAAATTACAGAGGTATAAGTTTGTTGAGTATTCCTGGTAAATTATATGGGAGGGTATTGATTGAGAGGGTGAAAGCATGTACAGAGCATCAGATTGGGGAAGAGCAGTGTGGTTTCAGAAGTGGTAGAGGATGTGTGGATCAGGTGTTTGCTTTGAAGAATGTATGTGAGAAATACTTAGAAAAGCAAATGGATTTGTATGTAGCATTTATGGATCTGGAGAAGGCATATGATAGAGTTGATAGAGATGCTCTGTGGAAGGTATTAAGAATATATGGTGTGGGAGGAAAGTTGTTAGAAGCAGTGAAAAGTTTTTATCGAGGATGTAAGGCATGTGTACGTGTAGGAAGAGAGGAAAGTGATTGGTTCTCAGTGAATGTAGGTTTGCGGCAGGGGTGTGTGATGTCTCCATGGTTGTTTAATTTGTTTATGGATGGGGTTGTTAGGGAGGTGAATGCAAGAGTTTTGGAAAGAGGGGCAAGTATGAAGTCTGTTGGGGATGAGAGAGCTTGGGAAGTGAGTCAGTTGTTGTTCGCTGATGATACAGCGCTGGTGGCTGATTCATGTGAGAAACTGCAGAAGCTGGTGACTGAGTTTGGTAAAGTGTGTGAAAGAAGAAAGTTAAGAGTAAATGTGAATAAGAGCAAGGTTATTAGGTACAGTAGGGTTGAGGGTCAAGTCAATTGGGAGGTGAGTTTGAATGGAGAAAAACTGGAGGAAGTGAAGTGTTTTAGATATCTGGGAGTGGATCTGGCAGCGGATGGAACCATGGAAGCAGAAGTGGATCATAGGGTGGGGGAGGGGGGCGAAAATTCTGGGAGCCTTGAAGAATGTGTGGAAGTCGAGAACATTATCTCGGAAAGCAAAAATGGGTATGTTTGAAGGAATAGTGGTTCCAACAATGTTGTATGGTTGCGAGGCGTGGGCTATGGATAGAGTTGTGCGCAGGAGGATGGATGTACTGGAAATGAGATGTTTGAGGACAATGTGTGGTGTGAGGTGGTTTGATCGAGTGAGTAACGTAAGGGTAAGAGAGATGTGTGGAAATAAAAAGAGCGTGGTTGAGAGAGCAGAAGAGGGTGTTTTGAAGTGGTTTGGGCACATGGAGAGAATGAGTGAGGAAAGATTGACCAAGAGGATATATGTGTCGGAGGTGGAGGGAACGAGGAGAAGAGGGAGACCAAATTGGAGGTGGAAAGATGGAGTGAAAAAGATTTTGTGTGATCGGGGCCTGAACATGCACGAGGGTGAAAGGAGGGCAAGGAATAGAGTGAATTGGAGCGTTTGGTATACCGGGGTTGACGTGCTGTCAGTGGATTAAATCGGGGCATGTGAAGCGTCTGGGGTAAACCATGGAAAGCTGTGTAGGTATGTATATTTTGCGTGTGTGGACGTATGTATATACATGTGTATAGGGGTGGGTTGGGCCATTTCTTTCGTCTGTTTCCTTGCGCTACCTCGCAAACGTGGGAGACAGCGGCAAAAAAAAAAAAAAAAAAAAAAAAAAAAAATTCCAAAACTGTATGATCTCACTCTAACATGTTTGGCACTCAGTTCTTTGCAAAAGCTCTAGACCCCTCCAACCCAAACCACTTCATAATCAACCACCAACTTCCAAGTGGAAAGAAAAATCTTACCCATGTTCACATTTCAACAATCTATTAATACATATCCCTTCCCCTTCCAACAAACAGGACAATGAATAAACAAACACACACTACAATGACTTGACAAGCATTAAACAAGAACCTTCTCATCCCTGTCCTAACCTTACTTCATCACACATGAACCCATCTGAAATTAAACTCTCTAGGCATGTGTGACTTCTCATCTGCCATGTGGACACCACACATATCTTCAAATTTTCAAACATTTATTCAATGTATCACTGGTCCCTTTACCAAGGATCCAACTTCCATACTGAAAACAATGAACATATACTCCTTAACTGTCCTGCACCAGCCTCTCACAGACATACACACATTACCGCACTGCATAACCTTCCCACCTAGTGGCACTGACTGACTTCCTGAGCCCTGTGGATGTTCCAAAGAGGGGGGGATCCTGAGGAAATAAAAAGGAAGCACAGACGAAAAACATACACAACATAAATCACTTAACAAGCCCTCAATGACCCCAGTCTTAAACTCCATCCCAACAGACATTCAACCATATGAAACTACACTTGTCCAAGCATACAAGTTACATTCTGGTCTTGTGTTCTGTACACTTCCATCTCCCTTATATACAAAAAAGATTTTAACATAACACCAGATCTCTCATGCCCTAAATGGAACTTTCATGCAGAAAACAACAAAACACTTACTTCTCAACTGTCATACACTGATACTGCAAAGACATATACCCAACCTAAGTGCATTTCTTGACAGTAATCCTGCCCAGAATGTACCATACATCAGAAAATATTCTAGGCTATGTTACATCCACAACAGGCCTTAATAAAGGCCTATGAGCATTTTTTATCCTAACTCTTCTCTCTATGTTTGTGAAATTCCTCTGAAAATTAAAGCCAGTTCTCTATACTCCTTACCCTTCTATATGAATCTCTATCTTCTTGTGTTAAGAAAATTTCACTATTTGATATTTTCATAGCTTCATATCAAGTAATGCAACCATTTCATGCAATCTTTAAACAAATCATTTACAATCAAATATTAACATATTAAGTCATTTTTAGGCATACAGTGAGATGAAAAGCAGTGCCCTAGAGGAAGAAAACATGAACTGCCCAAAAAATAAATATAAAGCAAAAATATAAAGAAATGCCATTAAGAATCAGTGTATAAGGGGAAATTCAGTTTAGGTTACATATGATTTGTTAAGCATTTCAGGAAATGACTTAATACTGAGTACATACTGATATTTCATGTTCCTGATACACCAAAGCTCCTTTGGTCTTGTTTTCTATCAGCTGGTAGAATCTAAAGTACATACACTCACTCAATGTGTGCATCTCACTGACATATGATGCTTTATAGTTTCCCCTTCCTTCATGCAACTTGTCACTAACCCTGTTTTTCATAAAATGGACAACAGGTTTTACAATATAGTTCTTAAAATCCTATTAATTCAATGTAATAAGATGAAATAACAAATTCATAGTTCATATATCTAATAAATACAGTGACTGAAACACGACAATGAGTACTTCAATCATGGAGTAAGAACTACCTTTCCAAAAGCTTCATTTTCATCAGACAAAAAAATAAGTAATGAAGTAAACAAAAAGAAAAGAAAGTAACCTAATTGGTTGTCTGAATTTCATTTGCACATTTACATCAAGAGATAAGAGTATCACCAACATGTAAATGAATACTAAGTTTACAGTAAGACACCATTGTTACTACCTCAACACAGTTGTCACTTTGAGAAACCAGGGGGGATGGGAACATCAAAAACTATAGGAGGGTTCACTGGAACATAGTTGATGTTACATGTGGATGCATTGATGAATATGATCTTCCCATCAGTTGTCACACCATAACCTGTTAATAACAGAAGATTATCTACTCAATTACTGAACTTATACATGATAAGAAAAGGAGAGACAGCACTTGAACAGATTCATTAGTGACAGCAGCTAGACTATGGTAACAACAAATATACCAGGTGTCCAGCAAGTTCTGCCTGTGATACACCTAATGAAAGAAGAGAGTGAATTTAGAGGTAATACTGAAATTGGCTGCATGCATACACTAGTACATCTACAGAGATTACAACTGTCAAAAGAAAGACAAAAATCATCCCTTAACCCTAAAACTAGGCAAAAGATGCATGTGGTATTAGAAAGGTGGGAGGTGGGCAGATTAGAAAGGGTAGTGAATGGTGGGATGAAGAAGTTGTTAGTGAAAGAGAAAAGAGAGGCCTTTGGACAATACTTGCAAGGAAGTAGTGCAAAAGACTGGGAGATGTAGAAAAGAAAGCAGGAGGTCAAGAGAAAGGTGCAAAGGTTGAAAAAGAGGGCAAATTAAATGTTGTGGAGAATAAAAAGATGTTTTGGAAGGAGATAAATAATGTGTGTAAGACAAGAGAACAAATGGGAACATTAGTGAAGCAGGCAAGTGGGGAGATATTAACTGGTGGAGATGAAGTGAGTATTTTGAAGGTTTGTTGAATGTGTATCATGACAGAGTGGCAGATGTAGGGTGTTTTGGTCGGGGTGGTGTATGAAGTGAGAGGGTCAGGGAGAATGGTTTGGTAACCAGAGAAGAGGTAGTGAAAGCTTTGTGGAAGATGAAACCTGGCAAGGTGGCGGGTTTGGATGGTGTTGCAGTGGAATTTATTAAAAAATGGGGTGACTGTTATTGATTGGCTGGTAAGGATATTCAGTGTATGTATGGATCATGGTGAAGTGCCTGAGGATTAACAGAATGCATGCATAGTGCCAATGTACAAAGGCAAGGGGATAAAGGTGAGTGTTCAAACTACAGAGGCACAAGTTTGTTGAGTATTCCTGGGAAATTATATGGGAGGGCATTGATTGAGAGGGTGAAGGCACATACACAGAATCAGATTGGAGAAGAGCAGTGTGGTTTCAGAAGTGGTAGAGGATGTGTGAATCAAGTGTTTGCTTTGAAGAATGTATGTGAGAAATATTTAGAAAAACAGATGGATTCGTATGAAGAATTTATGGATCTGGAGATGGCATATGGTAGGGTTGATAGAGATGCTTTGTGGAAGGTTTTAAGAGTATATGGTGTGGGAGGTAAGTTGCGATAAGTAGTGAAAAGTTTTTACCCTGGATGTCAGGCTTGTATACGAGTAGGAAGAGAGGAGAGTGACTGGTTCCCAGTGAAGGTCAGTTTGTGGCAAGGGTGTGTGATGTCCCCATGGTTGTTTAATTCTTTTTATGGATGGTGGGGTTTGGGAGGTAAATGCAGCTTTGGAGAGAGGGGTGAGTATGCATTCTGTTGGGGATGAGAGGGCTTGGGAAGTGAGTCAGTTGTTGTTCACCGATGATACTGCTCTAGTGGCTGATTTGGGTGAGAAACTGCAGACGTTGGTGTCTGAGTTCAGAAAAGTGAGTGAAAGAAGAAAGTTGAAAGTATATATGAATAAGAGCAAGGTAATTAGGTTCAGTAGGGTTGAGGGACATGTTAACTGGGATGTAAGTTTGAATGGAAAAAAATTGTAAGTGAAGTGTTTTAGATAACTGGGAGTGGACTTAGCAGCGGATGGAAGCATGGAAGCGGAAGTGAGTCACAGGTTGGGGGAGGGGGCTGAAGGTTTTGGAAGCGATGAAGAATGTGTGGAAGGAGAGAACATTATTTTGGAGAGCAGAAATGAGTATGTCTGAAGGAATAGTAGTTCCAACAATTTTATATGGTTGTGAGGCATGGGGTTGTACAGTGGAAGGTGGATTTGTCGGAAATGGTATGTTTGAAGAAAACATTTGGTGATAGGTGGTTTGATCGAGTAAGTGATGAAAGGGTAAGAGAGATGTATGGAAATAAAAAGAGTGTGGTTGAGAGAGCAGAAGAGGGTGTGCTGAAATGGTTTGGACATATGGAGAGAATGAGTGAGGAAAGATTGACAGAGACGATATATGTGTCAGAGGTGGAGGGAACAATGAGAAACAGGAGACCAAATTGGAAGTGGAAGCTTGGAGTGAAAAAGATCGGTACCTGAACATACAGGAGGGTGAGAGGCATGCAAGGAATAGTGAATTGGAACAATGTGGTATACCGGGGCCAATCAAGGCATGTGAAGCATCTGGGAAAAACCGTGGAAAGGTCTATGGTTACTGGATGTGGAAAAGGAGCTGTGGTTTTGGTGCATTACATATGACAGCTAGACAGTGAGTGGGCATGAATGTGGTCTTTTATGTCTGTTTTCCTGGCGCTAACTCGCTGAAGCATGGGAGAATGATGCTGTTTCCTGTGGGGCATGGTGGCGACAGAAATGGATGAAGGCAAACAAGTATATATGTATATGTCTACGTATATGTATGCATATGTTCACATGTATATGTGCGTATATGGGCGTTTATGTATATATACATGTATGTAATTGGATGGGCCATTCTTCATCTGTTTCCTGGCACCACCTCGCTCATGCACGAACCAATGATCATGTAAAACAGAAACATAAAAATAACATATATCTTTATTTATCATACTTAACTGCTGTCTCCCACGTTAGCGAGGTAGCGCATAGAAACAAACGAGGAATGGCCCAACCCAACCACATACATATGAATATACAAAAACGCCCACACACGCACATATACATACATATACATTTCAACATATACATATATGTACATACACAGACATATACATGTATCCACATGTACATAACCATACTTGCTGCCTTCATCCATTCCCAATGCCACCCCAACACACACAAAAAAGCATCCACCCCCCTTCCATTGAGGCAGCACCAGGAACAGACAAAAAGACCACATTCGTTTACACTCAGTCTCTAGCTGTCATTTGTAATACACCAAAACCACAGCTCCCTATCCACATCCCACAGACCTTTTCATGGTTTACCCCACACACTTCACATGCCCTGGTTCAATGCATTGACAGCACGTCGACCCTGGTATACCAAATCATTCTGATTCACTCTATTCCCTGCACACCTTTCATCCTCTTGCACGTTCAGACCCCAATCACACAAAATCTTTTTCACTCCATCCTTCCACCCCCAATTTGGTCTTCTGCTTCTTCTTCCCTCCACCTATGACACATATATCCTCCTTGTCAATCTTTCCTCACTCATTCTCTTCATGTGTCCAAACCATTTCAACACACCCTCTTCTGCTCTCTCAACCACACACTTTTTATTACCACACACATCTCTCTTACCCTTTCATTACTTACTCGGTCAAACCACCTCAAACCACATATTGTTCTCAAATATCTAATTTCCAACAAATTCACCCACCTCAGCATAACCCTATCTATAGCCCATGCCTCACAACCATATTACATTGTTGGAACCACTATCCCTTCAAACATATCCATTTTTGCTCTCTGAGATAACATTCTTACCTTCCACACATTTTTCAATGTGCTGGAGGGGCAGAAGGTTCTGGGAGCACTGAAGAATGTGTGGAAGGCGAGAACATTATCTCGGAAAGGAAAAATGGGTATGTTTGAAGAAATAGTGGTTCCAACAATGTTATATGGTTGTGAGGCATGGGCTATAGATAGGGTTGTGCAGAGGAGGGTGGATGTGTTGGAAATGAGCTGTTTGAGGACAATATGTGGTATAAGGTGGTTTGATCGAGTAAGTAATGAAAGCGTAAGACAGATGTGTGGTAATAAAAAGAGTGTGGCTGAGAGAGCAGAAGAGGGTGTATTTAAATGGTTTGGTCACATGGAGAGAATGAGTGAGGAAAGATTGACAAAGAGGATATATGTGTTACAGGTGGAGGGAACGAGGAGAAGCTGGAGACCAAATTGGAGGTGGAAGGATGGAGTGAAAAAGATTTTGAGCCATCGGGGCCTCAACATACAGGAGGGTGTAAGGCGTGCAAGAAACAGAGTGAATTGGAAGGATGTGGTATACCGGGGTCGACGTGCTGTCAATGGGTTGAACCAGGGAATGTGAAGTGTCTGGGGTAAACCATGGAAAGTTCTGTGGGACCTGGATGTGGAAAGGAAGCTGTGGTTTCAGTGTATTATACATGACAGCTAGATACTGAGTGTGAACAAATGTGGCCTCTGCTGTCTTTTCCTAGCACAACTTTGTGCATGCGCAGGGGGATGGGGGGTGTCATTTCATGTGTGGTGGAGTGGAGACAGGAATGAATGAAAGCAGCAAGTATGAATTATGTACATGTGTATATATGTATATGTCTGTGTATGTATATATATATGTTGACATGTATAGGTATGTATATGTGCGTGTGTGGACGTGTATGTATTCACATTTATATGTGGGTGGGTTGGGCAATTCTTTCGTGTTTCCTTGCGCTACCTCGCTAACGTGGGAAACAGCGACAAAGAAAATGATATAGAAAAAATATATAGGGGAGAAAGAATACTTCCCAAGAATTCCTCACATGTTGTAGAAGGCTACTAAAGGGGATGGGAGTGGGGGCTAGAAACCCTCCCCTCCTTGTATCTTAACTTTCTAAAAAGGGAAACAGGAGTCACACGGGGAGTGCTCATCCTCCTTGAAGGCACATACTGTGGTGTCTAAATGTGCGTGGATGTAACCAAGATGAGAAAAAAGGAGAGATAGGTTGTATGTTTGAAGAAAGGAACCTGGACGTTTTGTCTCTGAGTGAAACGAAGCTCAAGGGTAAAGGGGAAGAGTGGTTTGGGAATGTTTTGGGAGTAAAGTTAGGGGTTGGTTAAAGGACAAGAGCAAGGGAACGGGTAGCACTATTCCTAAAAAAGGAGTGGTGGGAGTATGTGATAGGGTGTAAGAAAGTAACCTCTAGATTGATATGGGTAAAACTGAAAGTGGATGTAAAGAGATGGGTGATTATTGGTGCCTGTGCACCTGGACATGAGAAGAAAGATCATGAGAGGCAAGTGTTTTAGGAGCAACTGAGTGAGTGTGTTAATAGTTTTGATGCACGAGGCTGGGTTATAGTGATGGGTGATTCGAATGCAAAGGTGAGTAATGTGGCAGTTGAGGGAATAATTGGTGTACATGGGGGTGTTCAGTGTTGTAAATAGAAATGGTGAGGAGCTTGTAGATTTGTCTGCTAAAAAGGACTGGTGATTGGGAATACCTGATTTAAAAAGAGAGATATACATAAGTATACGTATGTAAGTAAGAGAGATGGCCAGAGAGTGTTATTGGATTACGTGTTAATTAATAGGCGTGTGAAACAGAGACTTTTGGATGTTAATGTGCTGAGAGGTGCAACTGGAGGGATGTCTGATCATTATCTTGTGGAAGGGAAGGTGAAGATCTGTAGAGGTTTTCAGAAAAGAAGAGAAAACGTTGGGGTGAAGAGAGTGGTGAGAGTAAGTGAGCTTGGGAAGGAGACTTGTGTGAGGAAGTATTAGGAGAGACTGAGGGCAGAATGGAAAAAGGTGAGAGCAAAGGAGGTAAGGGGAGTGGGGGAGGAACGGGATGTATTTAGGGAAGCAGTGATGGCTTGCATGCAAAAGGTGCTTGTGGCATGAGAAGCATGGGAGGTGGGCAGATTAGAAAGGGTAGTGAGTGGTGGGATGAAGAAGTAAGATTATCAGTGAAAAAGAAGAGGGAGGCATCTGGACGAGTTTTGCAGGGAAATAGTACAAATGACTGGGAGATGTATAAAAGAAAGAGGCAGGAGGTCAAGAGAAAGGTGAAAGAGGTGAAAAAGAGGACAAATGAGAGTTGGGGTGAGAGAGTGTCATCAAATTTTAGGGAGAATAAAAAGATGTTTTGGAAGGAGGCAAATAAAGTGTGTAAGACAAGACAACAAATGGGAACATCGGTGAAGGGGACTAATGGGGAGGAAATAACAAGTAGTGGTGATGTGACAAGGAGATGGAGTGAGTATTTTGAAGGGTTGTTGAACGTGTTTGATGATAGAGTGGCAGATATAGGGTGTTTTGGTCGAGGTGGTGTGCGAAGTAAGAGGGTTACGGAGAATGATTTGGTAAACAGAGAAGAGGTAGGAAAAGCTTTGTGGAAGATGAAAGCCGGCAAGGCAGCGGGTTTGGATGGGATTGCAGTGGAATTTATCAAAAAAGGGGGTGACTGTGTTGTTGACTGGTTGGTAAGGATATCTAATGTATGTATGACTCATGGTGAGGACTGGTGGAATGCATGCAGAGTGCCATTGTACAAAGGAAAAGGGGATAAAGGTTAGTGCTCAAATTACAGAGGTATAAAGTTGTTGAGTATTCCTGGGAAATTATATGGGAGGGTATTGACTGAGAGGGTGAAAGCATGCACAGAGCATCAGATTGGGGAAGAGCAGTGTGGTTTCAGAAGTGGTAGAGGATGTGTGGATCAGGTGTTTGCTTTGAAGAATGTATGTGAGAAATACTTAGAAAAGCAAATGGATTTGTATGTAGCATTTATGGATCTGGAGAAGGCAAATGATAGAGTTGATAGAGATGCTCTGTGGAAGGTATCAAGAATATATGGTGTGGGAGGCAAGTTGCTAGAAGCAGTGAAAAGTTTTTATCAAGGATGTAAGGCATGTGTACGAATAGGAAGATAGGAAAGTTATTGGTTCTCAGTGAATGTCGGTTTGCGGCAGGGGTGCGTGATGTCTCTATGGTTGTTTGATTTCTTTATGGATAGGGTGGTTAGGGAGGTGAATGCAGGAGTTTTGGAGAAAGGGGCAAGTATGCAGTCTGTTGTGGAAGAGACGGCTTGGGAAGTGTCACTATTATTGTTTGCTGATGATACAGCACTGGTGGCTGATTCGGGTGAGACATTGCAGAAGCTGTTTACTGAGTTTGGTAAAGTGTGTGAAAGAAGAAAGCTGAGAGTAAATGTGGATAAGAACAAGGTTATTAGGCACAGTAGGGTTGAGGGACAAGTCAATTAGGAGGTAAGTTTGAATGGGGAAAACTGGAGATGGTGAAGTGTTTTAGATATCTGGGAGTGGATTTAACAGCAGATGGAACCATGGCGAGTCACAGGGTGGGGGAGGGGGCGAAAGTTCTGGAAGCGTTGAAAAATGTGTGGAAGGTGAGAACATTATCTCAGAAAGCAAAAATGGGTATGTTTGAAGGAATAGCGGATCCAACAGTGTTATATGGTTGCGAGGTGTGGGCTATAGATAGGGTTGTGTGGAGGAGGGTGGATGTGTTGGAAACCACCTCACAGCACATATTGAGGACAATATGTGCTGTGAGGTGGTTTGATTGTTTAAGTAATGAAAGGGTAAGAGCAATGTGTGGGAATAAAAGGAGTGTGGTTGAGAGAGCAGAAGAGGGTGTATTGAAATGGTTTGGTCACATAGAGAGAATGAGTGATGAAAGATTGACAAAGAGGATATATGTGTCAGAGGTGGAGGGAAGGAGGAGAAGTGGGAGACAAAATTGGAGGTGGAAGGATGGAGTGAAAAAGATTTTGAGCAATCGGGGCCTGAACAAGAAGGAGGGTGAAAGGTGTGCAAGGAATAGAGTAAAGTGGAATGATGTGGTATACCAGGGTTGACGTGCTGTCAATGGATTGAACCAGGGAATGTGAAGTGTCTGGGGTAAACAATGGAAAGTTTTGTGGCGCCTGGATGTGGAAAGGGAGCTGTGGTTTCGGTGCATAATACAAGACGCCTATATACTGAGTGTGAAAGAATGTGGCCTATGTTGTCTTTTCCTAGTGCTACCTCGCATGCTTGCAGCGGAAAGGGTTGTCATTTCATGTGTGACAGGGGTGGCCCCAATCACTCAAAATCTTTTTCACTCCATCTTTCCACCTTCAATTTGGTCTCCCACTTCTCCTCCTTCCCTCCACCTCTGACACATATATCCTCTTTGTCAATCTTTCATCACTCATTCTCTCTATGTGACCAAACCATTTCAATACACCCTCTTCTGCTCTCTCAACCACACTCTTTTTCTTTTTTTTACCAAACATCACTCTTACCCTTTCATTACTTACTCGATCAAACCACCTCACACCACATATTGTCCTCAAACATCTCATTTCCAGCACATCCACCCTCCTCCGCACAACTCTATCCATAGCCCACGCCTCGCAACCATATAACATTGTTGGAACCACTATTTCTTCAAACATACCCTTTTTGCTTTCCAAGATAACGTTCTCAACTTCCACACATTTTTCAACACTCCCAGAACTTTCGCCCCCTCCCCCACCCTATGATTCTCTTCCACTTCCATGGTTCCATCTGCTGCCGAATCCACTCCCAGATATCTAAAACACTTCACTCCCTCCAGTTTTTCTCCATTCTAACTTACCTCCCAACTGACTTGTCCCTCTAACCTGCTGTATCTAATAACCTTGCTCTTATTCACATTCACTTTCACCTTTCTTCTTTCACACACTTTACCAAAATCAGTCTCCAGCTTCTGCAGTTTCTCACCCGAATCAGTCACCAGCGCTGTGTCATCAGCAAACAACAACTGACTCACTTCCCAAGCTCTCTCATCCACAACAGACTGCATACTTGCCCCTCTTTCCAAAGCTCTTGCACTCACCTCCCTAACAACTCCATCCATAAACAAATTATACAACCATGGAGACATCACGCACCCTGTCGCAAACCAGCATTCACTAAGAACCAATCACTTTCCTCTCTTCCTACACGTACACATGCCTTACATCCTCGATAAAAACTTTTCACTGCTTCTATCAACTTGCCTCCTACACCATATATTCTTAATACCTTCCACAGAGCATCTCTATCAACTCTATCATATGCCTTCTCCAAATCCATAAATGCTACATACAAATCCATTTGCTTTTCTAAGCATTTCTCACATACATTCTTCAAAGCAAACACCTGATCCACACATCCTCTACCACTTCTGAAACCACACTGCTCTTCCCCAATCTGATGCTCTGTACATGCCTTCACCCTCTCAATCAATACCCTCCCATAAAATTTACCAAGAATACTCCACAAACTTATACCTCTGTAATTTGAGCACTCACTTTTATCCACTTTGCCTTTGTACAATGGCACTATGCAAGCATTCCGCCAATCCTCAGGCATCTCACCATGAGACACACATGCATTACATAACCTAATCTACCAGTCAACAATACAGTCACGCCCTTTTTTAATAAATTCCATCCAAACCCGTTGCATTGCCAGCTTTCATTTTCCGCAAAGCTTTTACTACCACTTCTCTGTTCACCAAATCATTCTCCCTAACCCTCTCACTCTGCACACCACCTCGACCAAAACACCCTATATCTGCAACTCTATCATCAAACACGTTCAACAAACCTTCAAAATACTCACTCCATCTCCTTGTCACATCACCACTACTTGTTATCACCTCCCCATTAGCAGCCTTCACTGATGTTCCCATTTGTTCCCTTGTCTTACACACTTTATTTACCTCCTTCCAAACATCTAACTATTCTCCCGAAAATTTAATGATACTCTCTCAACCCAACTCTCATTTGCCCTCTTCTTCGCCTCTTCCACCTTTCTCTTGACCTCCTGCCTCTTTCTTTTATACATCTCCCAGTCATTTGCACTATTTCCCTGCAAAAATCGTCCAAATGCCTCTCTCTTCTCTTTCACTAATAATCTTACTTCTTCATACCACCACTCACCACCCTTTCTAATCTCCCCACCTCCCACACTTTTCATGCCACAAGCATCTTTTGCACAAGCCATCACTGCTTCCCTAAATACATCCCATTCCTCCCCAACTCCCCTTGCGTCCTTTGTTCTCACCTTTTTCCACTATGTACTCACTCTCTCTTGGTTCTTACTCACACAAGTCTCCTTCCCAAGCTCACTTACTTTCACCACTCTTTTCACCCCAACAGTCTCTCTTCTTTTCTGAAAACCTCTACAAATGTTCACCTTTGCCTCCACAAGATAATGATCAGACATCCCTCCAACTGCACCTCTGAGCACATTAACATCTAAAAGTCTCTCTTTCACGCGCTTATCAATTAACACATAATCCAATAACGCACTCTGGCCATCTCTCCTACTTACATACGTATACTTATGTATATCTCTTTAAACCAGGTATTCCCAATCACCAGTCCTTTTTCAGCACATAAATCTACAGGCTCTTCACCATTTCTGTTTACAACACTGAACACCCCATGTACACCAATTATTCCCTCAACTGCCACATTACTCACCTTTGCATTCAAATCACCCATCACTAGAACCCAGTCTCGTGCATCAAAACTACTAACACACTCACTCAGCTGCTACAAAACACTTGCCTCTCATGATCTTTCTTCTCATGCCCAGGTGCATATGCACCAATAATTACCCATCTCTCTCCATTCACTTCCAGTTTTACCCATATCAATCTAGAGTTTACTCTCTCACACTCTATCACCACTCCTGTTTCAGGAGTAGTGCTACTCCTTCCCTTATTCTTGTCCTCTCACTGACCCCTGACTTTACTCCTAAGACATTCCCAAACCACTCTTCCCCATTACCCTTGAGCTTCGTTTGTCTCAGAGCCAAAACATACAGGTTCCTTTCCTCAAACATACTACCTATCTCTCTTTTTTTCTCATCTTGGTTACATCCTCCTGAGCCTTCGAGGAGGATGAGCACTCCCCATGTGACTCCTTCTGTTTCCCCGTTTAGAAAGTTAAAATACAAGGCGGGGAAAGTTTCTAGCCCCCCGCTCCCGTCCTCTTTAGTCGCCTTCTACGACATGTGAGGAATGCGAGGGAAGTATTCACTCTCCCCTATCCCCAGGAAGAGTGGTTTGGAATGTCTTGGGAGTAAAGTCAGGGGTTAGTGAGAAGACAAGAGCAAGGGAAGGAGTAGCAATACTCCTGAAACAGGAGTTGTGGGAGTATGTGATAGAATGTAAGAAAGTAAATTCTCGATTAATATGGGTAAAACTGAAAGTTGATGGAGAGAGATGGGTGATTATTGGTGCATATGCACCTGGGCATGAGAAGAAAGATCAAGAGAGGCAAGTGTTTTGGGAGCAGCTGAATGAGTGTGTTAGTGGTTTTCATGCACAAGACCGGGTTATAGTGATGGGTGATTTGAATGCAAAGGTGAGTAATGTGGCAGTTGAGGGAATAATTGGTATACATGGGGTGTTCAGTGTTGTAAATGAAAATGGTGAAGAGCTTCTAGATTTATGTGCTGAAAAAGGACTGGTGATTGGGAATACCTGGTTTAAAAAGCGAGATATTCATAAGTATACGTATGTAAGTGGGAGATGTATAAAAGAAAGAGACAGGAGGTCAAGAGAAAGGTGCAAGAGGTGAAAAAGAGGGCAAATGAGGGTTGGGGTGAGAGAGTATCATTAAATTTTAGGGAGAATAAAAAGATGTCCTGGAAGGAGGTAAATAAAGTGCGTAAGACAAGGGAGCAAATGGGAACTTCAGTGAAGGGCGCAAATGGGGAGGTGATAACAAGTAGTGGTGATGTGAGGAGATGGAGTGAGTATTTTGAAGGTTTGTTGAATGTGTTTGATGACAGAGTGGCAGATAGAGGGTGTTTTGGTCGAGGTTGTGTGCAAAGTGAGAAGGTTAGGGAAAATGTTTTGGTAAACAGAGAAGAGGTAGTAAAAGCTTTGCAGAAGATGAAAGCCGGAGAGGCAGCAGGTTTGGATGGTATTGCAGTGGAATCTATTGAAAAAGGGGGTGACTGTATTGTTGACTGTTTGGTAAGGTTATTTAATGTATGTATGACTCATGGTGAGGTGCCTGAAGATTGGCAGAATGCATGCATAGTGCCATTGTACAAAGGCAAAGGGGATAAGAGTGAGTGCTCAAATTACAGAGGTATAAGTTTGTTGAGTATTCCTGGTAAATTATATGGGAGGGTATTGATTGAGAGGGTGAAAGAATGTACAGAGCATCATATTGGGGAAGAGCAGTGTGGTTTCAGAAGTGGTAGAGGATGTGTGGATCAGGTGTTTGCTTTGAAGAATGTATGTGAGAAATACTTAGAAAAGCAAATGGATTTGTATGTAGCATTTATGGATCTGGAGAAGGCAAATGATAGAGTTGATAGAGATGCTCTGTGGAAGGTATTAAGAATATATGGTGTGGGAGGCAAGTTGTTAGAAGCAGTGAAAAGTTTTTATCGAGGATGTAAGGCATATGTACGTGTAGGAAGAGAGGAAAGTGATTGGTTCTCAGTGAATGTAGCTTTGCGGCAGGGGTGTGTGATGTCTCCATGGTTGTTTAATTTGTTTATAGATGGGTTTATTAGGGAGGTGAATGCAAGAGTTTTGGAAAGAGGGGCAAGTATGAAGTCTGTTGTGGATGAGAGAGCTTGGGAAGTGAGTCAGTTGTTGTTCGCTGATGATACAGCGCTGGTGGCTGATTCATGTGAGAAACTGCAGAAGCTGGTGACTGAGTTTGGTAAAGTGTGTGAAAGAAGAAAGTTAAGAGTAAATGAGAATAAGAGCAAGGTTATTAGGTACAGTAGGGTTGAGGGTCAAGTCAATTGGGAGGTAAGTTTGAATGCAGAAAAACTGGAGGAAGTAAAGTGTTTTAGATATCTGGGAGTGGATCTGGCAGCGGATGGAACCATGGAAGTGGAAGTGAATGATAGGGTGGGGGAGGGGGTGAAAATCCTGGGAGCCTTGAAGAATGTTTGGAAGTCGAGAACATTATCTCGGAAAGCAAAAATGGGTATGTTTGAAGGAATAGTGGTTCCAACAAAGTTATATGGTTGCAAGGCATGGACTATGGATAGAGTTGTGCGCAGGAGGGTGGATGTGCTGGAAATGAGATGTTTGAGGACATTGTGTGGTGTGAGGTGGTTTGATCGAGTAAGTAATGTAAGGGTAAGAGAGATGTGTGGAAATAAAAAGAGCGTGGTTGAGAGAGCAGAGGAGGGTGTTTTGAAATGGTTTGGGCACATGGAGAGAATGAGTGAGGAAAGATTGACCAAGAGGATATATGTGTCGGAGGTGGAGGGAACGAGGAGAAGTGGGAGACCAAATTGGAGGTGGAAAGATGGAGTGAAAAAGATTTTGAGTGATCGGGGCCTGAACATGCAGGAGGGTGAAAGGCGGGCAAGGAATAGAGTGAATTGGATCGATGTGGTATACCGGGGTTGACATGCTGTCAGTGGATTGAATCGGGCATGTGAAGCGTCTGGGGTAAACCATGGAAAGTTGTGTGGGGCGTGGATGTGGATAGGGAGCTGTGGTTTCAGGCATTATTGCATGACAGCTAGCTAGAAACTGAGTGTGAATGAATGGGGCCTTTGTTGTCTTTTCCTAGCGCTACCTCGCACACATGAGGGGGGAGGGGGATGGTATTTCATGTGTGGCGAGGTGGCGATGGGAATGAATAAAGGCAGACAGTATGAATTGTGTGCATGGGTATATATGTATGTGTCTGTGTGTGTATATATATATATATATATATATGAGTACATTGAGATTTTTTTTTTTTTTTTTTTTGCTTTGTCGCTGTCTCCCGCGTTTGCGAGGTAGCGCAAGGAAACAGACGAAAGAAATGGCCCAACCCACCCCCATACACATGTATATACATACGTCCACACACGCAAATATACATACCTACACAGCTTTCCATGGTTTACCCCAGATGCTTCACATGCCTTGATTCAATCCACTGACAGCACGTCAACCCCGGTATACCACATCGATCCAATTCACTCTATTCCTTGCCCTCCTTTCACCCTCCTGCATTGAACGTTCAGGCCCCGATCACACAAAATCTTTTTCACTCCATCTTTCCACCTCCAATTTCGTCTTCCTCTTCTCCTCGTTCCCTCCACCTCCGACACATATATCCTCTTGGTCAATCTTTCCTCACTCATTCTCTCCATGTGACCAAACCATTTCAAAACACCCTCTTCTGCTCTCTCAACCACGCACTTTTTATTTCCACACATCTCTCTTACCCTTACGTTACTTACTCGATCAAACCACCTCACACCACACATTGTCCTCAAACATCTCATTTCCAGCACATCCATCCTCCTGCGCACAACTCTATCCATAGTCCACGCCTCGCAACGATACAACATTGTTGGAACCACTATTCCTTCAAACATACCCATTTTTGCTTTCCAAGATAATGTTCTCGACTTCCACACATTCTTCAAGGCTCCCAGAATTTTCGCCCCCTCCCCCACCCTATGATCCATTTCCGCTTCCATGGTTCCATCCGCTGCCAGATCCACTCCCAGATATCTAAAACACTTCATTTCCTCCAGTTTTTCTCCATTCAAACTCACCTCCCAATTGACTTGACCCTCAACCCTACTGTACCTAATAACCTTGCTCTTATTCACATTTACTCTTAACTTTCTTCTTTCACACACTTTACCAAACTCAGTCACCAGCTTCTGCAGTTTCTCACATGAATCAGCCACCAGCGCTGTATCATCAGTGAACAACAACTGACTCACTTCCCAAGCTCTCTCATCCCCAACAGACTTCATACTTGCCCCTCTTTCCAAAACTCTTGCATTCACCTCCCTAACAACCCCATCCATAAACAAATTAAACAACCATGGAGACATCACACACCCCTGCCGCAAACCTACATTCACTGAGAACCAATCACTTTCTTCTCTTCCTACACGTACACATGCCTTACATCCTCGATAAAAACTTTTCACTGCTTCTAACAACTTGCCTCCCACACCATATATTCTTAATACCTTCCACAGAGCATCTCTATCAACTCTATCATATGCCTTCTCCAGATCCATAAATGCTACATACAAATCCATTTGCTTTTCTAAGTATTTCTCACATACATTCTTCAAAGCAAACACCTGATCCACACATCCTCTACCACTTCTGAAACCACACTGCTCTTCCCCAATCTGATGCTTTGTACATGCCTTCACCCTCTCAATCAATACCCTCCCATATAATTTGCCAGGAATACTCAACAAACTTATACCTCTGTAATTTGAGCACTCACTCTTATCCCCTTTGCCTTTGTACAATGGCACTATGCACGCATTCTGCCAATCCTCAGGCACCTCACCATGAGTCATACATACATTAAATAACCTTACCAACCAGTCAATAATACAGTCACCCCCTTTTTTAATAAATTCCACTGCAATACCATCCAAACCTGCTGCCTTGCCGGCTTTCATCTTCCGCAAAGCTTTTACTACCTCTTCTCTGTTTACCAAATCATTTTCCCTAACCCTCGCACTTTGCACACCACCTCGACCAAAACACCCTATATCTGCCACTCTATCATCAAACACATTCAACAAACCTTCAAAATACTCACTTCATCTCCTTCTCACATCACCACTACTTGTTATCACCTCCCCATTTGCGCCCTTCACTGAAGTTCCCATTTGCTCCCTTGTCTTACGCACTTTATTTACCTCCTTCCAGAACATCTTTTTATTCTCCCTAAAATTTAATGATACTCTCTCACCCCAACTCTCATTTGCCCTTTTTTTCACCTCTTGCACCTTTCTCTTGACCTCCTGTCTCTTTCTTTTATACGTCTCCCACTCAATTTCATGTTTTCCCTGCAAAAATCGTCCAAATGCCTCTCTCTTCTCTTTCACATACATACCTATACATTGAGATGTATAGGTATGTATATTTGCGTGTGTGTACGTGTATGTATATACATGTGTATGGGGGTGGGTTGGGCCATTTCTTTCGTCTGTTTCCTTGCGCTACCTCACAAACACGGGAGACAGCGACAAAGCAAAAAACAAATTTTTTTTTTTTTTTTTTGCTCTGTCGCTGTCTCCCGCGTTTGCGAGGTAGCGCAAGGAAACAGACGAAAGAAATGGCCCACCCCACCCCCTTACACAGGTATATACATACGTCCACACACACAAATATACATACCTACACAGCTTTCCATGGTTTACCCCAGATGCTTCACATGCCCTGATTCAATCCACTGACAGCACGTCAACCCCGGTATACCACATCGATCCAATTCACTCTATTCCTTGCCCTCCTTTCACCCTCCTGAATGTTCAGGCCCCGATCACACAAAATCTTTTTCACTCCATCTTTCCACCTCCAATTTGGTCTCCCACTTCTCCTCGTTCCCTCCACCTCCGACACATATATCCTCTTGGTCAATCTTTCCTCACTCATTCTCTCCATGTGCCCAAACCATTTCAAAACACCCTCTTCTGCTCTCTCAACCACGCTCTTTTTATTTCCACACATCTCTCTTACCCTTACGTTACTTACTCGATCAAACCACCTCACACCACACATTGTCCTCAAACATCTCATTTCCAGCACATCCATCCTCCTGCGCACAACTCTATCCATAGCCCACGCCTCGCAACCATACAACATTGTTGGAACCACTATTCCTTCAAACATACCCATTTTTGCTTTCCGAGATAATGTTCTCGACTTCCACACATTCTTCAAGGCTCCCAGGATTTTCGCCCCCTCCCCCACCTTATGATCCACTTCCGCTTCCATCGTTCCATCCGCTGCCAGATCCACTCCCAGATATCTAAAACACTTTACTTCCTCCAATTTTGCTCCATTCAAACTTACCTCCCAATTGACTTGACCCTCAACCCTACTGTACCTAATAACCTTGCTCTTATTCACATTTACTCTTAACTTTCTTCTTTCACACACTTTACCAAACTCAGTCACCAGCTTCTGCAGTTTCTCACATGAATCAGCCACCAGCGCTGTATCATCAGCGAACAACAACTGACTCACTTCCCAAGCTCTCTCATCCCCAACAGACTTCATACTTGCCCCTCTTTCCAAAACTCTTGCGTTCACCTCCCTAACAACCCCATCCATAAACAAATTAAACAACCATGGAGACATCACACACCCCTGTTGAAAAACCCACATTCACTGAGAACAAATCACTTTCCTCTCTTCCTATACGTACACATGCCTTACATCCTCGATAAAAAATTTTCATTGCTTCTAACAACTTGCCTCCCACACCATATATTCTTAATACCTTCCACAGAGCATCTCTATCAACTCTATCATATGCCTTCTCCAGATCCATAAATGCTACATACAAATCCATTTGCTTTTCTAAGTATTTCTCACATACATTCTTCAAAGCAAACACCTGATCCACACATCCTCTACCACTTCTGAAACCACACTGCTCTTCCCCAATCTGATGCTCTGTACATGCCTTCACCCTCTCAATCAATACCCTCCCATATAATTTACCAGGAATACTCAACAAACTTATACCTATGTAATTTGAGCACTCACTCTTATCCCCTTTGCCTTTGTACAATGGCACTATGCACGCATTCCGCCAATCCTCAGGCACCTCACCATGAGTCATACATACATTAAATAACCTTACCAACCAGTCAATAATACAGTCACCCCCTTTTTTAATATATTCCACTGCAATACCATCCAAACCTGCTGCCTTGCCAGCTTTCATCTTCTGCAAAGCTTTTACTACCTCTTCTCTGTTTACCAAATCATTTTCCCTAACCCTCTCACTTTGCACACCGTACACATATATACGCACATATACACACACACACACACATATACATATATATACATATGAAAAATGTAAGAAACAATTTAGAAAACTGAAACTTCTAGCTTGAAATGAAATGAAAAAATGAATGTCACATAATGGTTCAACCTCTGGCTATGGAAAAGGGAAATGTATAATTTATTTACACAAACATCAACAGCAGTTCTCATCAATCTAACCACTGTATCAATAAGCTTCAATGTTTAAGCTACATTTTTTCCAATTTCACTATTTTCTTGTCAAAGCACCATGTATGTATGTCTTGGGAGTAAAGTCAGGGGTTAGTGAGAGGACAAGAGCAAGGGAAGGAGCAACAGTACTCCTGAAACAGGAGTTGTGGGAGTATGTGATAGAATGTAAGAAAGTAAATTCTCGATTAATATGGGTAAAACTGAAAGTTGATGGAGAGAGATGGGTGATTATTGGTGCATATGCACCTGGGCATGAGAATAAAGATCATGAGAGGCAAGTGTTTTGGGAGCAGCTGAATGAGTGTGTTAGCGGTTTTGATGCATGAGACCGGGTTATAGTGATGGGTGATTTGAATGCAAAGGTGAGTAATGTGGCAGTTGAGGGAATAATTGGTATACATGGGGTGTTCAGTGTTGTAAATGGAAATGGTGAAGAGCTTGTAGATTTATGTGCTGAAAAAGGACTGGTGATTGGGAATACCTGGTTTAAAAAGCGAGATATACATAAGTATACGTATGTAAGTAAGAGAGATGGCCAGAGAGCGTTATTGGATTACATGTTAATTGACAGGCGCACGAAAGAGAGACTTTTGGATGTTAATGTGCTGAGAGGTGCAACTGGAGGGATGTCTGATCATTATCTTGTGGAGGCTAAGGTGAAGATTTGTATGGGTTTTCAGAAAAGAAGAGTGAATGTTGGGGTGAAGAGGGTGGTGAGAGTAAGTGAGCTTGGGAAGAGGACTTGTGTGAGGAAGTACCAGGAGAGACTGAGTACAGAATGGAAAAAGGTGAGAACAATGGAAGTAAGGGGAGAGGGGGAGGAATGGGATGTATTTAGGGAATCAGTGATGGATTGCGCAAAAGATGCTTGTGGCATGAGAAGAGTGGGAGGTGGGTTGATTAGAAAGGGTAGTGAGTGGTGGGATGAAGAAGTAAGATTATTAGTGAAAGAGAAGAGAGAGGCATTTCGACGATTTTTGCAGGGAAAATATGCATTTGAGTGGGAAATGTATAAAAGAAAGAGACAGGAGGTCAAGAGAAAGGTGCAAGAGGTGAAAAAGAGGGCAAATGAGAGTTGGGGTGAAAGAGTATCATTAAATTCTAGGGAGAATAAAAAGATGTTCTGGAAGGAGGTAAATAAAGTGCGTAAGACAAGGGAGCAAATGGGAACTTAAGTGAAGGGCGCAAATGGGGAGGTGATAACAAGTAGTGGTGATGTGAGAAGGAGATGGAGTGAGTATTTTGAAGGTTTGTTGAATGTGTTTGATGACAGAGTGGCAGATATAGGGTGTTTTGATCGAGGTGATGTGCAAAGTGAGAGGGTTTGGGAAAATGATTTGGTAAACAGAGAAGAGGTAGTAAAAGCTTTGCGGAAGATGAAAGCCGGCAAGGCAGCAGGTTTGGATGGTATTGCAGTGGAATTTATTAAAAAAGGGGGTGACTGTATTATTGACTGGTTGGTAAGGTTATTTAATGTATGTATGACTCATGGTGAGGTGCCTGAGGATTGGCGGAATGCGTGCATAGTGCCATTGCACAAAGGCAAAGGGGATAAGAGTGAGTGCTCAAATTACAGAGGTATAAGTTTGTTGAGTATTCCTGGTAAATTATGTGGGAGGATATTGATTGAGAGGGTGAAGGCATGTACACATCATCAGATTGGGGAGGAGCAGTGTGGTTTCAGAAGTGGTAGAGGATGTGTGGATCAGGTGTTTGCTTTGAAGAACGTATGTGAGAAATACTTAGAAAAGCAAATGGATTTGTATGTAGCATTTGTGGATCTGGAGAAGGCATATGATAGAGTTGATAGAGATGCTCTGTGGAAGGTATTAAGAATATATGGTGTGGGAGGCAAGTTGTTAGAAGCAGTGATAAGTTTTTATCGAGGATGTAAGGCATGTGTACGTGTAGGAAGAGAGGAAAGTGATTGGTTCTCAGTGAATGTAGGTTTGCGGCAGGGGTGTGTGATGTCTCCATGGTTGTTTAATTTGTTTATGGATGGGGTTGTTAGGGAGGTAAATGCAAGAGTTTTGGAAAGAGGGGCAAGTATGAAATCTGTTGTGGATGAGAGAGCTTGGGAAGTGTCAGTTGTTGTTCGCTGATGATACAGCGCTGGTGGCTGATTCATATGAGAAACTGCAGAAGCTGGTGACTGAGTTTGGTAAAGTGTGTGAAAGAAGAAAGTTAAGAGTAAATGTGAATAAGAGCAAGGTTATTAGGTACAGTAGGGTTGAAGGTCAAGTCAATTGGGAGGTAAGTTTGAATGGAGCAAAACTGTAGGAAGTAAAGTGTTTTAGATATCTGGGAGTGGATCTGGCAGTGGATAGAACCATGGAAGCGGAAGTGGATCATAGGGTGGGGGAGGGGGCGAAAATCCTGGGAGCCTTGAAGAATGTGTGGAAGTCGAGAACATTATCTCGGAAAGCAAAAATGGGTATGTTTGAAGGAATAGTGGTTTCAACAATGTTGTATGGTTGCGAGGCGTGGGCTATGGATAGAGTTGTGCGCAGGAGGATGGATGTGCTGGAAATGAGATGTTTGAGGACAATGTGTGGTGTGAGGTGGTTTGATCGAGTAAGTAACGTAAGGGTAAGAGAGATGTGTGGAAATAAAAAGAGCATGGTTGAGAGAGCAGAAGAGGGTGTTTTGAAATGGTTTGGGCACATGGAGAGAATGAGTGAGGAAAGATTGACCAAGAGCATATATGTGTCGGAGGTGGAGGGAACGAGGAGAAGTGGGAGACCAAATTGGAGGTGGAAAGATGGAGTGAAAAAGATTTTTTGTGATCAGGGCCTGAACATGCAGGAGGGTGAAAGGAGGGCAAGGAATAGAGTGAATTGGATCGATGTGGTATACCGGGGTTGACATGCTGTCAGTGGATTGAATCAGGGCATGTGAAGCGTCTGGGGTAAACCATGGAAAGCTGTGTAGGTATGTATATTTGCCTGTGTGGACGTATGTATATACATGTGTATGGGGGTGGGTTGGGCCATTTCTTTCGTCTGTTTCCTTGCGCTACCTCGCAAACGCAGGAGACAGCGGCAGAAAAAGAAAAAAAATATTATTCACTTATTTTATTTTACTTTGTCGCTGTCTCCCGCGTTAGCGAGGTAGCGCCAGGAAACAGATGAAAGAACGGCCCAACCCACCCACATACATATGTATATACATACACGTCCACACACGCAAATATACATACCTATACATCTCAATGTATACATATATATACACACACAGACATATACATATATAGAAATGTACATAATTCATACTGTCTGCCATTATTCATTCCCATCGCCACCTCGCTACACATGAAATAACAACCCCCTCTCCGATCATGTGTGCCAGGTAGTGCTAGGAAAAGACAACAAAGACCATATTTGTTCACACTCAGTCTCTAGCTGTCATGTAATAATGCACTGAAACCACAACTCCCTTTCCCCATCCAGGCAACACAGAACTTTCCATAGTTTACGCCAGACGCTTCACATGCCCTGGTTCAATCCATTGACCGCACGTCAACCCCAATATACCACATCTTTCCAATTCACTTTATTCCTTGCACACCTTTCACCCTCCTGCATCTATAGGCCCCGATCACTCAGAATCTTTTTCACTTCATCTTTCCTCCTCCAATCTGGTCTCCCACTTCTCCTCGTTCCCTCCACCTCTGACACATATATCCTCTTGGTCAATCTTTCCTCAAACATTCTCTCCATGTGCCCAAACCATTTCAAAACACCCTCTTCTGCTCTGTCAACCACACTCTTTTTATTACCACACATCTCCCTTACCCTATTATTACTTATTAGATCAAACAACCTCATACCACATATTGTCCTCAAGCATCTCATTTCCAGCACATCCACCCTCCTGCGCACAACTCTATCCATAGCCTGCGACTCGCAACCATACAACATTGTGGGAACCACTATTCCTTCAAACATACCCATTTTTGCTTTCCAAGATAATGTTCGCGACTTCCACACATTCTTCAAGGCTCCCAGAATTTTCGCCCCCTCCCCCACATTATCATTCACTTCCACTTCCATGGTTCCATCTGCTGCCAAATCCACTCCCAGATATCTAAAACACTTCACTTCCTCCACCTTTTCTCCATTCAAACTTACCTCCCAATTGATTTGACCCTCAACCCTACTGTACCTAATAACCTTGCTCTTATTCACATTTACTCTCAGCTTTCTTCTTTCACACACTTTACCAAACTCAGTCACCAGCTTCTGCAGTTTCTCACATGAATCAGCCATCAGCGCTGTATCATCAGCGAACAACTGACTCACTTCCCAAGCTCTCTCATCCCCAACAGACTGCAAACTCTTGAATTTACCTCCCTAACAACATGGGGGAGGAATGGGATGTATTTAGGGAAGCAGTGATGGCTTGCGCAAAAGATGCTTATGGCATGAGAAGCGTGGGAGGTGGGCAGATTACAAAGGGTAGTGAGTGGTTGGATGAAGAAGTAAGATTATTAGTGAAAGAGAAGAGAGAGGCATTTGGACGATTTTTGCGGGGAAATAATGCAAATGAGTGGGGGATGTATAAAAGAAAGAGGCAGGAGGTCAAGAGAAAGGTGCAAGAGGTGAAAAAGAGGGCAAATGAGAGTTGGGGTGAGAGAGTATCATTAAATTTTAGGGAGAATAAAAAGATGTTTTGGAAGAAGGTAAATAATGTGCGTAAGACAAGGGAGCAAATGGGAACTTCAGTGAAGGGGGCTAATGGGGAGGTGATAACAAATAATGGTGATGTGAGAAGGAGATGGAGTGAGTATTTTGAAGGTTTGTTGAATGTGTTTGATGACAGAGTGGCAGATATAGGGTGTTTTGGTCAAGGTGGTGTGCAAAGTGAGAGGGTTAGGGAAAATGATTTGGTAAACAGAGAAGAGGTAGTAAAAGCTTTGCGGAAGATGAAAGCTGGCAAGGCAGCGGGTTTGGATGATATTGCAGTAGAATTCATTAAAAAAGGGGGTGACTGTATTTTTGACTGCTTCGTAAGGTTATTTAATGTATGTATGTCTTATGGTGAGGTGCCTGAGGATTGGCGGAATGCTTGCATAGTGCCACTGTACAAAGGCAAAGGGGATAAAAGCGAGTGCTCAAATTACAGAGGTAAAAATTTGTTGAGTATTCCTGGGAAATTATATGGGAGGGTATTGATTGAGAGGGTGAAGGCATGTACACATCATCAGATTGGGGAAGAGCAGTGTGGTTTCAGAAGTGGTAGAGGATGTGTGGATCAGGTGTTTGCTTCGAAGAATGTATGTGAGAAATACTTAGAAAAGCAAATGGATTTGTATGTGGCATTTATGGATCTGGAGAAGGCATATGATAGAGTTGATAGAGATGCTTTGTGGAAGGTATTAAATATATATGGTGTGAGAGGCAAGTTGTTAGAAGCGGTGAAAAGTTTTTATCGAGGATGTAAGGCATGTGTACGTGTAGAGAGAGAGGAAAGTGATTGGTTCTCAGTGAATGTAGGTTTGCGGCAGGGGTGTGTGATGTCTCCATGGTTGTTTAATTTGTTTGTGGATGGGGTTGTTAGGGAGGTAAATGCAAGAGTTTTGGAAAGAGGGGCAAGTATGCAGTCTGTTGTGGATGAGAGAGCTTGGGAAGTGAGTCAGCTGTTGTTCGCTGATGATACAGTGCTGGTGGCTGATTTGAGTGAGAAACTGCAGAAGCTGGTGACTAAGTTAGGTAAAGTGTGTGAAAGAAGAAAGTTGAGAGTAAATGTGAATACGCGCAAGATTATTAGGTACAGTAGGGTTTAAGGACAAGTCAATTGGGAGGTAAGTTTAAATGGAGACAAGCTGGAAGAAGTGAAGTGTTTTAGATATCTGGGAGTGGATTTGGCAGCGGATGGAACCATTGAAGCTTAAGAGAATCATAGGGTGGGGGAGGGAGCGAAAGTTCTGGGAGTATTGAAGAATGTGTGGAAGTCGAGAACATTATCTCGGAAAGCAAAAATGGGTATGTTTGAAGGAATAGTGGTTCCAACAAAGTTATATGGTTGCGAGGCGTGGGCTATGGATAGAGTTGTGCGCAGGAGGGTGGATGTGCTGGAAATGAGATGTCTGAGGACAATACGCGGTGTGAGATGGTTTGATCAAGCAAGTAATAACAGGGTAAGAGAGATGTGTGGTAATAAAAAGAGTGTGGTTGAGAGAGCAGAAGAGGGTGTTTTGAAATGGTTTGGTCACATGGAGAGAATGAGTGAGGAAAGACTGACCAAGAGGATACATGTGTCAGAAGTAAAGGGAACAAGGAGAAGTGGGAGACCAAATTGAAGGTGGAAAGATGGAGTGAAAAAGATTTTGAGTGATCGGGGCCTGAACATGCAGGAGGGTGAAAGGCGAGCAAGGAATAAAGTGAATTGCAACGATGTGGTATAGCGGGGTCGACGTACTGTTAATGGATTGAACCAGGGCATGTGAAGCATCTGGGGTAAACCATGGAAAGTTCTGTGGGGCCTGGATGTGGAAAGGGAGCTGTGGTTTCAGTGCATTACTACATGACAGCTAGAGACTGAGTGTGAACGAATGTGGCCTTTGTTGTCTTTTCCTAGCGCTACCTTGCGCACATTTGGGGGGAGGGGGTTGTTATTTCATGTGTGGCGGGGTGGCGATGGGAATGAATAAGGAAAGACAGTATGAATTATGTACATGTGTATATATGTATATGTCTGTGTGTGTATATATATGTATACACTGAGATGTATTGGCATGTATATTTGCGTGTGTGGACGTGTATGTATATACATGTGTATGTGGGTGGGTTTGGCCATTTCTTTCGTCTGTTTCCTTGCGCTACTTCGCTAACACCGGAGACAGCGACAAAGCAAAATAAAGAATATTTTTTTCTATTATACTTTGTTGCTGTCTCCCGCGTTTGCGAGGTAGCGCCAGGAAACAGACGAAAGAAATGGCCCAACCCCCCCCCATACACATGTATATACATACGTCCACACACGCAAATATACATACCTACACAGCTTTCCATGGTTTACCCCAGACGCTTCACATGCCTTGATTCAATCCACTGACATTACGTCAACCCCGGTATACCACATCGCTCCAATTCACTCTATTTCTTGCCCTCCTTTCACCCTCCTGCATGTACAGGCCCCGATCACACAAAATCTTTTTCACTCCATCTTTCCACCTCCAATTTGGTCTCCCTCTTCTCCTCGTTCCCTCCACCTCCGACACATACATCATCTTGGTCAATCTTTCCTCACTCATTCTCTCCATGTGCCCAAACCACTTCAAAACACCCTCTTCTGCTCTCTCAACCACGCTCTTTTTATTTTCACACATCTCTCTTACCCTTACGTTACTCACTCGATCAAACAACTTCACACCACACATTGTCCTCAAACATCTCATTTCCAGCACGTCCATCCTCCTGCGCACAACTCTATCCATAGCCCACGCCACGCAACCATACAACATTGTTGGAACCACTATTCCTTCAAACATACCCATTTTTGCTTTCCGAGATAATATTCTCGACTTCCACACATTCTTCAAGGCCCCCAGAATTTTCGCCCCCTCCCCCACCCTATGATCCACTTCCGCTTCCATGGTTCCATCCGCTGCCAGATCCACTCCCAGATATCTAAAACACTTCACTTCCTCCAGTTTTTCTCCATTCAAACTCACCTCCCAATTGACTTGACCCTCAATCCTACTGTACCTAATAACCTTGCTCTTATTCACATTTACTCTTAACTTTCTTCTTCAACACACTTTACCAAACTCAGTCACCAGCTTCTGCAGTTTCTCACATGAATCAGCCACCAGCGCTGCATCATCAGCGAAAAACAACTGACTCACTTCCCAAGCTCTCTCATCCCCAACAGACTTCATACTCAATTGCATTTTTTCCCAGCAAAAATCGTCCAAATGCCTCTCTCTTCTCTTTCACTAATAATCTTACTTCTTCATCCCACCACTCACTACCCTTTCTAATCAACCCACCTCCCACTCTTCTCATGCCACAAGCATCTTTTGCGCAATCCATCACTGATTCCCTAAATACATCCCATTCCTCTCCCACTCCCCTTACTTCCATTGTTCTCACCTTTTTCCATTCTGTACTCAGGCTCTCCTGGTACTTCCTCACACAAGTCTCCTTCCCAAGCTCACTTACTCTCACCACCCTCTTCACCCCAACATTCACACACCCCTGCCGCAAACCTACATTCACTGAGAACCAATCACTTTCCTCTCTTCCTACACGTACACATGCCTTGCATCCTCGATAAAAACTTTTCACTGCTTCTAACAACTTGCCTCCCACACCATATATTCTTAATACCTTCCACAGAGCATCTCTATCAACTCTATCATATGCCTTCTCCAGATCCATAAATGCTACATACAAATCCATTTGCTTTTCTAAGTATTTCTCACATACATTCTTCAAAGCAAACACCTGATCCACACATCCTCTACCACTTCTGAAACCACACTGCTCTTCCCCAATCTGATGCTCTGTACATGCCTTCACCCTCTCAATCAATACCCTCCCATATAATTTACCAGAAATACTCAACAAACTTATACCTCTGTAATTTGAGCACTCACTCTTATCCCCTTTGTCTTTGTACAATGGCACTATGCACGCATTCCGCTAATCCTCAGGCACCTCACCATGAGTCATACATACATTAAATAACCTTACCAACCAGTCAATAATACAGGCATATATATATATATATATATATATATATATATATATATATATATATATATATATATTTTTTTTTTTTTTTTATACTTTGTCGCTGTCTCCCGCGTTTGCGAGGTAGCACAAGGAAACAGACGAAAGAAATGGCCCAATCCCCCCCATACACATGCATATACACACGTCCACACACGCAAATATACACACCTACACAGCTTTCCATGGTTTACCCCAGACGCTTCACATGCCTTGATTCAATCCACTGACAGCACGTCAACCCCGGTATACCACATCGCTCCAATTCACTCTATTCCTTGCCCTCCTTTCACCCTCCTGCATGTTCAGGCCCCGATCACACAAAATCTTTTTCACTCCATCCTTCCACCTCCAATTTGGTCTCCCTCTTCTCCTTGCTCCCTCCACCTCCGACACATATATCCTCTTGGTCAATCTTTCCTCACTCATCCTCTCCATGTGCCCAAACCACTTCAAAACACCCTCTTCTGCTCTCTCAACCATGCTCTTTTTATTTCCACACATCTCTCTTACCCTTACGTTACTCACTCGATCAAACCACCTCACACCACACATTGTCCTCAAACATCTCATTTCCAGCACATCCATCCTCCTGCGCACAACTCTATCCATAGCCCACGCCTCGCAACCATACAACATTGTTGGAACCACTATTCCTTCAAACATACCCATTTTTGCTTTCCGAGATAATGTTCTCGACTTCCACACATTCTTATCCCTGGGGATAGGGGATTAAGAATACTTCCCACGTATTCCCTGCGTGTCGTGGAAGGCGACTAAAAGGGGAGGGAGCGGGGGGCTGGAAATCCTCCCCTCTCGTTTTTTTTTTTAATTTTCCAAAAGAAGGAATAGAGGGGGCCAGGTGAGGATGTTCCAAAAAGGGGCCCGGTCCTCTGTTCTTAACGCTACCTCGTTAATGCGGGAAATGGCGAATAGTTTAAAAAAAAAAAAATATATATATATATATATATATATATATATATATATATATATATATATATATATATATATATATATATAGTATATATATATATATATATATATATATATATATATATATATATATATATATAGATATATATATATATATATATATATAGTATAAAAGCTTTGCGGAAGATGAAAGCCGGCAAGGCAGCAGGTTTGGATGGTACTGCAGTGGAATTTATTAAAAAAGGGGGTGACTGTATTGTTGACTGGTTGGTAAGGTTATTTAATGTATGTATGACTCATGGTGAGGTGCCTGAGGATTGGCGGAATGCTTGCATAGTGCCATTGTACAAAGGCAAAGGGGATAAGAGTGAGTGCTCAAATTACAGAGGTATAAGTTTGTTGAGTATTCCTGGTAAATTATATGGGAGGGTATTGATTGAGAGGGTGAAGGCATGTACAGAGCATCAGATTGGGGAAGAGCAGTGTGGTTTCAGAAGTGGTAGAGGATGTGTGGATCAGGTGTTTGCTTTGAAGAATGTATGTGAGAAATACTTAGAAAAGCAAATGGATTTGTATGTAGCATTTATGGATCTGGAGAAGGCATATGATAGAGTTGATAGAGATGCTCTGTGGAAGGTATTAAGAATATATGGTGTGGGAGGCAAGTTGTTAGAAGCAGTGAAAAGTTTTTATCGAGGATGTAAGGCATGTGTACGTGTAGGAAGAGAGGAAAGTGATTGGTTCTCAGTGAATGTAGGTTTGCGGCAGGGGTGTGTGATGTCTCCATGGTTGTTTAATTTGTTTATGGATGGGGTTGTTAGGGAGGTAAATGCAAGAGTTTTGGAAAGAGGGGCAAGTATGAAGTCTGTTGGGGATGAGAGAACTTGGGAAGTGAGTCAGTTGTTGTTCGCTGATGATACAGCGCTGGTGGCGGATTCATGTGAGAAACTGCAGAAGCTGGTGACGGAGTTTGGTAAAGTGTGTGGAAGAAGAAAGTTAAGAGTAAATGTCAATAAGAGCAAGGTTATTAGGTACAGTAGGGTTGAGGGTCAAGTTAATTGGGAGGTGAGTTTGAATGGTGAGAGGCTGGAGGAAGTGAAGTGTTTTAGATATCTGGGAGTGGATCTGTCAGCGGATGGAACCATGGAAGCGGAAGTGGATCATAGGGTGGGGGAGGGGGCGAAAATTTTGGGAGCCTTGAAAAATGTGTGGAAGTCGAGAACATTATCCCGGAAAGCAAAAATGGGTATGTTTGAAGGAATAGTAGTTCCAACAATGTTGTATGGTTGCGAGGCGTGGGCTATGGATAGAGTTGTGCGTAGGAGGATGGATGTGCTGGAAATGAGATGTTTGAGGACAATGTGTGGTGTGAGGTGGTTTGATCGAGTAAGTAACGTAAGGGTAAGAGAGATGTGTGGAAATAAAAAGAGCGTGGTTGAGAGAGCAGAAGAGGGTGTTTTGAAATGGTTTGGGCACATGGAGAGAATGAGTGAGGAAAGATTGACCAAGAGGATATATGTGTCGGAGGTGGAGGGAACGAGGAGAAGAGGGAGACCAAATTGGAGGTGGAAAGATGGAGTGAAAAGGATTTTGTGTGATCGGGGCCTGAACATGCAGGAGGGTGAAAGGAGGGCAAGGAATAGAGTGAATTGGAGCGATGTGGTATACAGGGGTTGACGTGCTGTCAGTGGATTGAATCAAGGCATGTGAAGCGTCTGGGGTAAACCATGGAAAGCTGTGTAGGTATGTATATTTGCATGTGTGGATGTGTGTATGTACATGTGTATGGGGGGGGGTTGGGCCATTTCTTTCGTCTGTTTCCTTGCGCTACCTCGCAGATGCGGGAGACAGCGACAAAGTATAAAAAAAAAAAAAAAATATATATATATGCCTTACATCCTCGATAAAAACTTTTCACTGCTTCTAAACAACTTGCCTCCCACACCATATATTCTTAATACCTTCCACAGAGCATCTCTATCAACTCTATCATATGTCTTCTCCAGATCCATAAATGCTACATATAAATCCATTTGCTTTTCTAAGTATTTTTCACATACATTCTTGTGTACTTGTAGGAAGAGAGGAAAGTGATTGGTTCTCAGTGAATGTAGGTTTGCGGCAAGGGTGGTGATGTCTCCATGGTTGTTTAATTTGTTTATGGATGGGGTTGTTAGGGACGTGAATGCAAGAGTTTTGGAAAGAGGGGCAAGTATGAAGTCTGTTGTGGATGAGGGAGCTTGGGAAGTGAGTCAGTTGTTGTTCGCTGATAATACAGCGCTTGTGGCTGATTCATGTGAGAAACTGCAGAAGCTGGTGGCTGAGTTTGTTAAAGTGTGTGAAAGAAGAAAGTTAAGAGTAAATATGAATAAGAGCAAGATTATTAGGTACAGTAGGGTTGAGGGTCAAGTCAATTGGGAGGTAAGTTTGAATGGAGAAAAACTGGAGGAAGTAAAGTGTTTTAGATATCTGGGAGTGGATCTGGCAGTGGATAAAACCATGGAAGCGGAAGTGAATCATAGGGTGGGGGAGGGGGCGAAAATCCTGGGAGCCTTGAAGAATGTGTGGAAGTCGAGAACATTATCTCGGAAAGCAAAAATGGGTATGTTTGAAGGAATAGTGGTTCCAACAATGTTGTATGGTTGCGAGGCGTGGGCTATGGATAGAGTTGTGCGCAGGAGGATGGATGTGCTGGAAATGAGATGTTTGAGGACAATGTGTGGTGTGAGGTGGTTTGATCGAGTAAGTAACGTAAGGGTAAGAGAGATGTGTGGAAATAAAAAGAGCGTGGTTGAGAGAGCAGAAGAGGGTGTTTTGAAGTGGTTTGGGCACATGGAGAGAATGAGTGAGGAAAGATTGACCAAGATGATGTATGTGTCGGAGGTGGAGGGAACGAGGAGAAGAGGGAGACCAAATTGGAGGTGGAAAGATGGAGTGAAAAAGATTTTGTGTGATCGGGGCCTGAACATGCAGGAGGGTGAAAGGAGGGCAAGGAATAGAGTGAATTAGATTGATGTGGTATACCGGGGTTGACGTGCTGTCAGTGGATTGAATCAGGGCATGTGAAGCGTCTGGGGTAAACCATGGAAAGCTGTGTAGGTATGTATATTTGCGTGTGTGGACGTATGTATATACATGTGTATGGGGGTGGGTTGGGCCATTTCTTTCGTCTGTTTCCTTGCGCTACCTCGCAAACGCGGGAGACAGCGACAAAGCAAAAAAAAAAAAAAAAAATATATATATATATTTTTTTGTTTCCTCTTCTTGTCCCCTCCACTTCTGACACATATATCCTTTGTCAACCTCTCCTCACTCATTCATTCTATATGCCCACACCATTTCAGCAAACCCTCTTTAGCTCTTTCAATCATATTCTTCTAATAACCACCTATCACTTACCCTTTTACTAATTACTCAATCAAACTACTTCACATCACATACTGTCCTCAAACGTTTAATTTCCACCATGTCCAACATCCTTAGCACAGCCTCATCTATAAATAGCCTATGCCACACATCCATACAATATCAATGAGACCACTGTACCTTCAAATATACTCATTTTTGCCCTTCCAGATAACGACCTCTCTTTCCGCACATTTTTCAATGTTCCCAGAATCCTTGCCCCCTTACCCACCCTATGACTTGCTTCCAATTCCATAGTTCCATTTCCTACCATGTCCACTCCTAGGTGAGTACAAGACTCCACTTCCTCCAAGATTTCTTCATTCAAACTCGCACCCCAACCAACTTGTATGACATCACACAAATCTTCTAAAGATCAATTGTCACCTGAAACCCCCAACTCTCCTGTCTTCCTACTAACATAAACGTCTTACACCCTTAATCAAAACCTCTCTGCTTCTAGAAGCTTTCCTTCCACAACATATATTCACTAGACCTTTCAAAAGGCATTTCTCTCAACCATACCATATGCTTTCTCCAGATTCTTAAATGCCACAAACTAATCCCCCTCTTTCTCTTTCTCACACAAATTCTTTAAAGCACAATTTTTCCTTATATTTCCTATTAACTAAGAAGACTTAAATATAATTTTTGAATTACATGCACAGATGCTCCCTGACATATGTCCAAGTTCTATTCATTCCCACCCGTCAGATCTCAAAATGGACATAAGTCAGAAGTATGTAAGCATGGCATATAGGCTTCATATATCTACCTGTACAGCATTCTTTTATCCTACTCAATTTCTATCACGATAATCTCGTTTTTTATCAACCAGCTTTATCATATGATTCCATAGTTTCTTTTTACCTTTCATTTAAGATTCTCTAGTTCATGGATTGATTCATCCATGCTTTCAATGAGCTTTTTGGCAGCTCCTTTGTCAGCACTTGCTGCTTCACCTGTGACTCAAATGTTGTGCAAGCTATGTCTTCTTTTAAAATCTATTGAACCAACCATGACTTGCTGTGAAGTTCTCAATGTAATCCTCTCCTGCTCGGTCCTTCAGTCTCAAAAAGACTTCTACCTTTCATCTGAATTGTTACTAAGCTTAGTGGTGCATGCTTTTGGATTTGAACTTCCATCCACAGCATCAACAACTTTTCCCATTTAGTTAATTTGTTATTTTTGTAGACTTCAAACTTGCTAAACCTTTCACTGCTTCACATATTTTATTTCTTTTTCCTTTAAAATTGTGGAGACCATCAAATGGGACAACTGTAGATCACATGCAATCACATCAACTTTCTTCCTCCTTCATATTGGGTGATTCCCTTCTTCCTCAATTCCATATCAAGCATCTTCCTTGACTTCTTGCCAGATCTATCAACATGTGATAGGCTTTTCCTCTTGCTTGTCATCTTCTTTGGGATTTAAAAACAAAAATGGTTTATCCAGCATGAAAACTTGTTATAGTCACTTGAATAGTGCATGCGAACTGAATGGTAACTGAGAGCAAGAACTGAGAGAGATGCTGTGATGTACACAATGCCAGGATTGTCTGACATTCACCATCATCTGCATGCAGCTGTTAGCACTGATCTGACATTAACTATCATATGCACACAGCCGTAACCACTGGCAAATGTACGACCAAGCATTATTTTTTCATTTACCTATATCTTTTTATCTATATTTTTTTTTTGGTCATATATACAAATAGTCTTAAGTCGGGAGCATCTGTATCAAATAAACTGCTATACTGAGGTACCCCTAAATTTGGGGTGCTCTGTAGTTCAAGGGTTAATACATGGGTAAAGTACTTTGATATGTATATCCTATCCTTCTATGGAACATTACCTATCTGCAAATTTTTGAATTTACCAAGTTTTAAACATTTCCCAGATTCCTGACCAAGAATGTACTATGCCCTAAATACACAAGTTTCTGTGGGAAAAAATGCTTCATTTAATAATGGCTCATCAAAAAAATACAGCACCATGGAATGTAACCTTTAGCAAATTTAGGAGCAGGTATATATGCTTCAAGTCAATTATTGTTAATGAACAGGCTGTAATGTATCTTCCTCACTAACCTTCATGGATGTGTCCAAATACGTGGTACTTGGGTTTGACCCTTGTTTGAACAGTAGACAGCAGCTCAACACATCCAGCTCTGACTCCAGTACAACATAAATCGCCATGACCAATTGGTGGTGTGTGGGTGATAAGAACATCAGTATCAGCTGGAATGGCATCCCACTTTTCTAAACATGGCTTCCCTCTTGGCAGGTTAAATGCCCAATTGCAAAACTCTGGCTGCCTGTAAAGAAAGTAACATTTCTTACAGTAAATGAGCATCAAAGCATGACATTAGTTTTTAAACAACACAATAATATAAAAACACTGGGACTAAGCTTCACTTATATAGCACCCTAAATCAACATCCAAAACAAGTGAGTATTGTTTCTACACATCAGGACCAATAATACTAATGTGTTCTACATTCAGGTGTTACCAGATTATGCCTGCATGTTTTTATCCCCATGTGAAAAGTTATCTTCACTAATACTGTATCACTATCAGATGATGATAAGGAGTCCAGTCTCATTCAGGAATTCCCTTCTCCATGAAAGTTAAGCATTTCCCTACTCTTGATTGAAGTCCTGTGTTGGACATACAGGAACCCCATGAAAGGGTCATTGGGTTGCTTAAATTAGCATCAAAATGAAAACTTGTTTTGAAATCTCAAAGTGTTATTTGCTTTCTCACTTAAAATATGTTATCAGAACTGGTACCCCATCTAAAGTAAGTATGAAGGTTCAAACAGTAAAGAAGCAGGTTCAGAGGTAAGCTATTCCCCTATGTGAGATAAAGAAATTGCTGATCGATTCAACAGAACATACTTTCAGGTTCAATGGATTTTGAATATTCATTCAATACAAAACATGATTTCCTAAGCCCCTATGAAACTAAGACAGACAATAAGTCAAGGAAAATTATTGGTGTTGAAGCATAAAAGACCATCTTTTTGGCATTAAGAGTATACAAAAAAAATCTCAGAAAGTTTCTCAAAGAATAGTTTCTGCATTTTTAACCATAATAATATCAATAGGATCAGTTACAGCTCATTCATAGGGACCTAACAACAAAGTTATCCACCCTGGCCCATAACATCACTAACATGTAATGCATGTGGGGCTTCCTGACCTCCAACCTACAACACTTGCCACCACCGCCCCAAGCCTATTAATGTCAGGAATCAAGAAAATGATTTTCAAAATGGGAACAGGAGAGGGGAGGTATGTCTATCTATCTATAACTTTGTTGCCTGTTCTCTCTAGGAACTCTCTCAAGGCAAAAGAGTCTCCATAACTGGTGAACTCCAGTGCCACTTCTTAGCCTTTAAGTTGAAAACAATTAAGAAATAACCTTACCCTCAGAGGCAATCTGGCACTATCAAGAAATAACCTTACTCTGGGTTGTCCTCTAAAGATGATACATCCAAAACCACAAATGGAAGGTCAACCAGGTGCAAGCAGAGGTAATGTCTAATAAAGGAGACCATTGAATGCCATGGGCTCCTTTCAATAATCTCATCCAATAAAAGATTCCATAAGTAAGTCAATAAAGAAGCTACTTTTTTGTCTCAGGATAGGCTGGTGTATGGATGTTTGGTCTCTGTGAAACAGCATTAGCCTGCCTCATTGAAAAGTGGTTAAAAAGGGTGAACATTGGTGAATACATTATATTTTGGATACAAAACTGTTTGAGTCCTCTGTGAGCAATATCTTTCACTGTTCGCTCATAAGGCTCTGTCCTTATTTATTTATTATTATACTTTGTCGCTGTCTCCCGCGTTTGCGAGGTAGCGCAAGGAAACAGACGAAAGAAATGGCCCAACCCCCCCCCCATACACATGTATATACATACGTCCACACACGCAAATATACATACCTACACAGCTTTCCATGGTTTACCCCAGACGCTTCACATGCCCTGCTTCAATCCACTGACAGCACGTCAACCCCGGTATACCACATCAATCTAATTCACTCTATTCCTTGCCCTCCTTTCACCCTCCTGCATGTTCAGGCCCCGATCACACAAAATCTTTTTCACTCCATCTTTCCACCTCCAATTTGGTCTCCCTCTTCTCCTTGTTCCCTCCACCTCCGACACATATATCCTCTTGGTCAATCTTTCCTCACTCATCCTCTCCATGTGCCCAAACCACTTCAAAACACCCTCTTCTGCTCTCTCAACCACGCTCTTTTTATTTCCACACATCTCTCTTACCCTTACGTTACTCACTCGATCAAACCACCTCACACCACACATTGTCCTCAAACATCTCATTTCCAGCACATCCATCCTCCTGCGCACAACTCTATCCATAGCCCACGCCTCGCAACCATACAACATTGTTGGAACCACTATTCCTTCAAACATACCCATTTTTGCTTTCCGAGATAATGTTCTCGACTTCCACACATTCTTCAAGGCCCCCAGGATTTTCGCCCCCTCCCCCACCCTATGATCCTATTTATGAAAATTCCACCAGTAGATCTCACCTTACAAAAACTATGGTGATCATCAAAAAGGAGTGAGAGATCCAAAGTGCTTTAGTAGAAGAGATTCAGAATTCTAAAACAAGAATAAAAGCTATATGAGTGCTGGTGCTTAGGCTACAACAATAAAAGACAAAGTAACAAAGCTTGATTGCAGATTCCTTTACGCCATAAGATGGAACATCATCCATTCCACATGCCTTACCAGTCTATAAACACATGAATGTTCTGTGGATCCTTGCAAAATGAAAATATTAGGATCACATGACAAATGAGAGGTAAATCTGGAAAAAAAAAATTTTTGGAATTGGAAGTATCCAAAGAAAGAAAAAGAGAAGAAAAAAATTCTGAAATTATCCAAAGAAAGAAAAAGAGGAAAAGAGAAAGATGTAGCAAGTGGCTCTTATCAGTAAAAAAAAAAAAAAAAAAGACAGCTACAGTACTATCAAAAGGGGTGCCTGACTTCATGAACAGAATTTGCAATAATTCCAAGCAGAAATAATGGCTGGATAAATCTAAAGATGGGATACTCTATTTTTGATATATCTGGTTTCCAGTCCATGTAAATTCAGTGCAAGAGTAATCAAATCAAAGATGAGGACAAGAGACAGTTAAGGACACGTGTCTCCATACTTGTGGAAATGACAAATATGCATTCTGCAGACAGAGAAGGATCCAAAAAGGCGAGATATGAATCCCTCAAAAGAAAGCAATATAGAAATCACACACATTAATCAAATGATTCCTAAAGGGTCATAAAATAATTGGTATCTTCAGGTGCAATGGGTGCAGAGGGTGAAAAGAAAAGACGGTCACCAGAACTATTATAAGAAATCAAATATGGGGTAAATCTGAGTCCTGACTGGCAAAGGGGAGGAAAAGAAAAGAGAAGTGTGCCAAATGGGTGATGGTGATGATGAGAAACAAAACCAGAATGTTTGATGAGCTGCTTCATATCAAAGAAAACATCAAAAGCGAGTCTCATGCTCACAACCATTCTTTATGGTATTCATTGAAACCCCTTGTGTTAAGACTTTATCAAATGGGTGAAAGGATAACATAGCCTAATGGGAGGATGTAAAATAGCATAAAATGAAACAAAGAGTTAGGGAAATAGTAGATACAAAAAAAAATAGTAAAAGTCAAGAGATAAATATGGAGGTTGATTTCCCTAATTTAGGTTTTTCAAAGTCCTTATGGCATGCAACAGGCATGTTCAAGTAAGAACAGACACATACTACACCTTCAGAGTAGAAAAGATTTCATTAAAAAAAAAAAAAAGTAGGAATATCAGTGGACAATCTGAGTTACTGTACAACTGCTATGCAATACTCCTCAGAAGACACATTAGCTTCAGGGCTGTTTATGTTTGAGAAAAAGACAAGAGGCAGGTCCTACAACGCAGAAATAAACAGTAGTATAATCAATACTGTTGATACTGGAGTGCATCCTTGCATCATTACCTGAATCAACACATGACATTAAGTACACTACTGTGTTCCTAAACGTAACAAACAGATATAAATGATATCAAGTCAACATACAGTGATCCTCTGAAATACATACCAAGGTGTTCCATAGAGTTTGATACCACATACAGAGTGGGGTTGGTCTTGCAAGTAGGTAGCACTAGTAATCAAGTTGACTGTGTCTTGTTCTGCAACTGCTGCCTGTAGCTCTTCACGCTCCATTCCCAAGTCAGGGATCTCATTTATGAGGCCTCCACCTGATAATTTTTAAGTATATTTATCATCCATATACACATCTGATCTAGTGATGTGACACAGTTTCAGAGATAATACAGAGGATAAAAAATGTATCATTTCTAGGTTCAGTGATGTCTGAAGAGGGTATGTGTAACTAGCCCTACAATTTCAATCAGAATCCTGTATACTGAACAACAAAATACTCAAACTTTGCAATTCAACTTTTAAAAACTTCTCTTACTAATCTATCTAACAAGGAAATTTCAAAACATTTTTGTCACATAATCATCATACAAGTAAAGTCATCCTTACTGTCAGTATCAGTATTCATTTACCTTACTGACAGCAATCCTCTGAGTGCTTTCAAAGAAAAGAATGCAAGTACAGGGGCACATAGCAAGAAAGGATGTAAAAAGAGCAATAATGAGGTTGAAGGTAGATAAGGCCCCTGAAGTGGATGGGATTATGGCTGAAAGGTTGAAGTATGGATGAGAAAGTGTGAATAGAGTGGATGCACTTAATATTTAATTTAGCATGTAAACAAAAGCTTGTGCCTAAGGATCAAGTGAAAGCTATTACTGTTCCTTTATTCACAGAAAAAGATGCCAAGGACATCTGCTGCAATTATGGGGGAATAAATCTATTTAGTACACAAGGAAACACGAAAAGTGTATGCAAGAGTGCTGACTGCCAGTGATAAGTGACTGAATGCAGAATAAGTGAGGAGCAAGAGGGTTATAGGAAAAATAGATGTGTGTATCAGATTTTTGCTGAGAATGAACATGAAAAAGTATCTCACAAAAGGTAAGAAGCAGTATGCAGCTTTATAGATCAGAAGAAAGCATACAACAGTCAAGTGGAATACTTTATGGGATGTGTTAAAGTTATATAGGGTAGGGTGACAACTGCTGGATGGTGTGAAAACTTTTATAGAGGAGAAAGTGTATGTGTAAGAGTGGATGGAGAGTTGAGAGAGTTTTGTTAAACATAAGGGTGTGAGGAGGTCATGAGAAGGTGCAAGAGGTGAAAGAGAGGGCAAATGAGAGTTGAGGTGAGAGAGTATCATTAAATTTTAGGGAAAATAAAAAGATGTTTTAGGAAGAGAGGAAAGTGATTGGTTCTCAGTGAATGTAGGTTTGCGGCAGGGGTGTGTGATGTCTCCATGGTTGTTTAATTTGTTTATGGATGGGGTTGTTAGGGAGGTAAATGCAAGAGTTTTGGAAAGAGGGGCAAGTATGCAGTCTGTTGGGGATGAGAGAGCTTGGGAAGTGAGTCAGTTGTTGTTCGCTGATGATACAGCGCTGGTGGCTGATTCATGTGAGAAACTGCAGAAGCTGGTGACTGAGTTTGGTAAAGTGTGTGGAAGAAGAAAGTTAAGAGTAAATGTGAATAAGAGCAAGGTTATTAGGTACAGAAGGGTTGAGGGTCAAGTCAATTGGGAGGTGAGTTTGAATGGAGAAAAACTGGAGGAAGTGAAGTGTTTTAGATATCTGGGAGTGGATCTGGCAGCGGATGGAACCATGGAAGCGGAAGTGGATCATAGGGTGGGGGAGGGGGCGAAAATTCTGGGGGCCTTGAAGAATGTGTGGAAGTCGAGAACATTATCTCGGAAAGCAAAAATGGGTATGTTTGAAGGAATAGTAGTTCCAACAATGTTGTATGGTTGCGAGGCGTGGGCTATGGATAGAGTTGTGCGCAGGAGGATGGATGTGCTGGAAATGAGATGTTTGAGGACAATGTGTGGTGTGAGGTGGTTTGATCGAGTGAGTAACGTAAGGGTAAGAGAGATGTGTGGAAATAAAAAGAGCGTGGTTGAGAGAGCAGAAGAGGGTGTTTTGAAGTGGTTTGGGCACATGGAGAGGATGAGTGAGGAAAGATTGACCAAGAGGATATATGTGTCGGAGGTGGAGGGAGCAAGGAGAAGAGGGAGACCAAATTGGAGGTGGAAAGATGGAGTGAAAAAGATTTTGTGTGATCGGGGCCTGAACATGCAGGAGGGTGAAAGGAGGGCAAGGAATAGAGTGAATTGGAGCGATGTGGTATACCGGGGTTGACGTGCTGTCAGTGGATTGAATCAAGGCATGTGAAGCGTCTGGGGTAAACCATGGAAAGCTGTGTAGGTATGTATATTTGCGTGTGTGGACGTATGTATATACATGTGTATGGGGGTGGGTTGGGCCATTTCTTTCGTCTGTTTCCTTGCGCTACCTCGCAAACGCGGGAGACAGTGAAAAAAAAAAAAAAAAAAAAAGATGTTTTGGAAGGAGGTAAATGACATGCATAAGACAAGATAACAAACGGAAACATCGGTGAAGGGGGCAAATGGCGAGCTAATAACAAGTAGTGATGAAGTGAGGAAGAGAAGGAGTGAGTATTTTGAGGGTTTGTTGAATGTTTGATGATAGAGTGGCAAATGTTTTAGTTGGGGTGGTGTTCGAAGTGAGAGGGTCAAGGAGAATGGTTTGGTAAACAGAGAAGAGGTAGTGGATGGTACTGCATTGGAATTTATTAAAAAAGGGGTGACTGTGTTGTTGACTGGTTGTTAAGGATATTCAATGTATGTATGGACCATGGTGAATTTTTTTTTTTTTAATTTTCCAAAAGAAGGAACAGAGAAGGGGGCCAGGTGAGGATATTCCCTCAAAGGCCCAGTCCTCTGTTCTTAACGCTACCTCGCTAACATGGGAAATGGTGAATAGCATGAAAGAAAGAAAAAAGATGTTTTGGAAGGAGGTAAATAAAGTGCGTAAGACAAGGTAACATCAGTGAAGGGGGCTAATGGGGAGGTAATAACAAATAGTGATGAAGTGAGAAGGAGATGGAAAGAGTATTTTGAAGGCTTGTTGAATGAGTTTGATGAGAGTGGCAGATATAGGGTGTTTTGGTCAGGGTGGTGTACAAAGTGAGAGGGTCAGGGAGAATGGTTTGGTAAACAGAGAAGGGGTAGTGAAAGCTTTGCAGAACATGAAAGCCGGCAAGGTGGCGGGTTTGGATGGTACTGCAGTGGAATTTATTAAAAAAAAGGGGGTGACTGTGTTGTTGATTGGTTGGCAAGGATATTCAATGTATGTATGGGTTATGGTGAAGTGCCTGAGGATTGGCAGAATGCATGCAGAGGGCCACTGTACAAAGACAAATTGGATAAAGGAGAGTGTTCAAATTACAGAGGCATAAGTTTGTTTTTAATTTTCTAAAAGAAGGAACTGAGAAGGGAGTGAAGTGAGGATATTCCCTTTAAGGTTCGGTTTTCTGTTCTTGATGCTAACGTGGGAAATGGCAAATATGTATGAAAAAAAAAGTTTGTTGAGTATTCCTGGTAAATTATATGGGAGGGTATTGATTGAGAGGGTAAAGATATGTACAAAGCATCAGATTGGGGAAGAGCAGTGGGGTTTCAGAAGTGGTAGATGATGTGTGGATCAGGTGTTTGCTTTGAAGAATGTATGTGAGAAATACTTAGAAAAACTGATGGAATTTTATGTAGCATTTATGGATCTGGAGAAGGTATATGATAGAGCTGATAGAGATGCTTTGTGGAAGGTTTTAAGACTATATGATGAGGGAGGTGATCTGGAGAAGGTATATGATAGAGCTGATAGAGATGCTTTGTGGAAGGTTTTAAGAGTATATGATGAGGGAGGTAAGTTGCTAGAAAGAGTGAAAAGTTTTTACCACGGATGTAAGGCATGTGTATGAGTAGGAAGAGAGGAAAGTGATTGGTTCCCAATAAATGTCTGTTTGTGGCATGGGTGTGTGATGTCTCCATGGTTGTTTAATTTGTTTATGGATAGGGTTGTTAGGGAGGTGAATGCAAGAGTTCTGGAGAGAGGGGCATGTATGCAGTCTGTTCTGGATGAGAGGGCTTGGGAAGTGAGTCAGTTGTTGTTCACTGATGATACAGCTTTAGTGGCTGATTCGGGTGAGAAACTGCAGAAATGGATGAGTGAGTTTGGTAAAGTGTGTGAAAGAAGAATGTTGAGAGAAAATGTGAATAAGATCAAAGTTATTAGGTTCAGTAGGGTTGAGGGACAAGTTAAATGGAAGGTAAGTTTGAATGAAGAAAAACAGGAAGTGAAATGTTTCAGATATCTGGGAGTGGACTTAGCAGTGGAGGGAACAGTGAAAGCAGAAGTAAGTCACAGGATAGGGGAGGGGGTGAAGGTCTTGGGAGCATTGAAGAAGTAATCTCGGAGAGAAAAAATGGGTATTTTTGAAGGAGTAGTGGTTCTAACAATGTTATATGGGTGCAAGGCATAAGCTATAGATGGGTTTGTGCAGAGGAGGGTGGATATGTTGGAAATCAAATGTTTGAGGACAATATGTGGTATGAGGTGGTTTGATTAAGTAATGAAAGGGTAAGAGAGATGTGTGGTAATAAAAAGAGTGTGGTGAAAGAGCAGAAGAGTGTGTGTTGAAATGGTTTGAACACATGGAGAGAAAGAGTGAGGAAGGATTGACAAAGAGGATATGTGTCAGAGGTGGAGGGAAGAAGGAGAAGTGGGAGACCAATTCGGAGGTAGAAGGATGAAGTGAAAAAGATTTTGAGCAATCAGGGCCTGAACATACAGGAGGGTGAAAGGCATGCAAGGAATAGAGTGAAGTGGAATGATTTGGTATACTAGTGTTGATGTGCTATCAATGGATCGAACCAGGGCATGTGAAGCATCTGGGGTAAACCATGGAAAGGTCTGTGGGGCCTAGATAAGGATAGGGAGCTGTGGTTTTGGTGCATTACACATGACAGCTAAAGACTGAGTGTAAACGAATGTGGCCTTTTTTGTCTTTTTCTGGAGCTACCTCACTGGAAGGGGGAAGGAATTATATTTCATGAGTGGTACAGTGCGAACAGGAACGGATGAAGGCAGCAAGTATGAATATGTATGTGTATATATGCACATGTCTATGTATGTATATGTATGTATATGTTGAAATGTATATGTATGTATATGTGCATGTGTGGGTGCTTATGTATATATATGTGTATGTGGGTGGGTTGGGTCATTCCTCGTCTGTTTCCTTACGCTACCTCGCTAACGCGGGAGACGGCAATTAAGGATAAGTATAATGAAAATACTGAAACAGGAGTTGTGGGAGTATGTGATAGAATGTAAGAAAGTAAATTCTCGATTAATATGGGTAAAACTGAAAGTAGATGGAGAGAGATGGGTGATTATTGGTGCATATGCACCTGGGCATGAGAAGAAAGATCATGAGAGGCAAGTGTTTTGGGAGCAGCTGAATGAGTGTGTTAGTGGTTTTGATGCACGAGACCGGGTTATAGTGATGGGTGATTTGAATGCAAAGGTGAGTAATGTGGCAGTTGAGGGAATAATTGGTATACATGGGGTGTTCAGTGTTGTAAAGGGAAATGGTGAAGAGCTTGTAGATTTATGTGCTGAAAAAGGACTGATGATTGGGAATACCTGGTTTAAAAAGCGAGATATACATAAGTATGCTTATGTAAGTAGGAGAGATGGCCAGAGAGCGTTATTGGATTACGTGTTAATTGACAGGCGCGCGAAAGAGAGACTTTTGGATGTTAATGTGCTGAGAGGTGCAACTGGAGGGATGTCTGATCATTATCTTATGGAGGCTAAGGTGAAGATTTGTATGGGTTTTCAGAAAAGAAGAGTGAATGTTGGGGTGAAGAGGGTGGTGAGAGTAAGTGAGCTTGGGAAGGAGACTTGTGTGAGGAAGTACCAGGAGAGACTGAGTACAGAATGGAAAAAGGTGAGAACAATGGAAGTAAGGGGAGTGGGGGAGGAATGGGATGTATTTAGGGAATCAGTGATGGATTGCGCAAAAGATGCTTGTGGCATGAGAAGAGTGGGAGATGGGTTGATTAGAAAGGGTAGTGAGTGGTGGGATGAAGAAGTAAGAGTATTAGTGAAAGAGAAGACAGAGGTATTTGGACGATTTTTGCAGGGAAAAAATGCAATTGAGTGGGAGATGTATAAAAGAAAGAGACAGGAGGTCAAGAGAAAGGTGCAAGAGGTGAAAAAAAAGGCAAATGAGAGTTGGGGTGAGAGAGTATCATTAAATTTTAGGGAGAATAAAAAGATGTTCTGGAAGGAGGTAAATAAAGTGCGTAAGACAAGGGAGCAAATGGGAACTTCAGTGAAGGGCGCAAATGGGGAGGTGATAACAAGTAGTGGTGATGTGAGGAGATGGAGTGAGTATTTTGAAGGTTTGTTGAATGTGTTTGATGATAGAGTGGCAGATATAGGGTGTTTTGGTCGAGGTGGTGTGCAAAGTGAGAGGGTTAGGGAAAATGATTTGGTAAACAGAGAAGAGGTAGTAAAAGCTTTGCGGAAGATGAAAGCCGGCAAGGCAGCAGGTTTGGATGGTATTGTAGTGGAATTTATTAAAAAAGGGGGTGACTGTATTGTTGACTGGTTGGTAAGGTTATTTAATGTATGTATGACTCATGGTGAGGTGCCTGAGGATTGGCGGAATGCGTGCATAGTGCCATTGTACAAAGGCAAAGGGGATAAGAGTGAGTGCTCAAATTACAGAGGTATAAGTTTGTTGAGTATTCCTGGTAAATTATATGGGAGGGTATTGATTGAGAGGGTGAAGGCATGTACAGAGCATCAGATTGGGGAAGAGCAGTGTGGTTTCAGAAGTGGTAGAGGATGTGTGGATCAGGTGTTTGCTTTGAAGAATGTATGTGAGAAATACTTAGAAAAGCAAATGGATTTGTATGTAGCATTTATGGATCTGGAGAAGGCATATGATAGAGTTGATAGAGATGCTCTGTGGAAGGTATTAAGAATATATGGTGTGGGAGGCAAGTTGTTAGAAGCAGTGAAAAGTTTTTATCGAAGATGTAAGGCATGTGTACGTGTAGGAAGAGAGGAAAGTGATTGGTTCTCAGTGAATGTAGGTTTTCGGCAGGGGTGTGTGATGTCTCCATGGTTGTTTAATTTGTTTATGGATGGGGTTGTTAGGGAGGTGAATGCAAGAGTTTTGGAAAGAGGGGCAAGTATGAAGTCTGTTGGGGATGAGAGAGCTTGGGAAGTGAGTCAGTTGTTGTTCGCTGATGATACAGCGCTGGTGGCTGATTCATGTGAGAAACTGCAGAAGCTGGTGACTGAGTTTGGTAAAGTGTGTGAAAGAAGAAAGTTAAGAGTAAATGTGAATAAGAGCAAGGTTATTAGGTACAGTAGGGTTGAGGGTCAAGTCAATTGGGAGGTGAGTTTGAATGGAGAAAAACTGGAGGAAGTAAAGTGTTTTAGATATCTGGGAGTGGATCTGGCAGCAGATGGAACCATGGAAGCGGAAGTGGATCATAGGGTGGGGGAGGGGGCGAAAATTCAGGGAGCCTTGAAGAATGTGTGTAAGTCGAGAACATTATCTCGGAAAGCAAAAATGGGTATGTTTGAAGGAATAGTGGTTACAACAATGTTGTATGGTTGCGAGGCATGGGCTATGGATAGAGTGGTGCGCAGGAGGATGGATGTGCTGGAAATGAGATGTTTGAGGACAATGTGTGGTGTGAGGTGGTTTGATCGAGTAAGTAACGTAAGGGTAAGAGAGATGTGTGGAAATAAAAAGAGCGTGGTTGAGAGAGCAGAAGAGGGTGTTTTGAAATGGTTTGGGCACATGGAGAGAATGAGTGAGGAAAGATTGACCAAGAGGATATATGTGTCGGAGGTGGAGGGAACGAGGAGAAGAGGGAGACCAAATTGGAGGTGGAAAGATGGAGTGAAGAAGATTTTGTGTGATCGGGGCCTGAACATGCAGGAGGGTGAAAGGAGGGCAAGGAATAGAGTGAATTGGAGCGATGTGGTATACCGGGGTTGACGTGCTGTCAGTGGATTGAATCAGGGCATGTGAAGCATCTGGGGTAAACCATGGAAAGCTGTGTAGGTATGTATATTTGCGTGTGTGGACGTATGTATATACATGTGTATGGGGGTGGGTTGGGCCATTTCTTTCGTCTGTTTCCTTGCGCTACCTCGCAAACGAGGGAGACAGCGACAAAGCAAAAAAAAAAAAAAAAAAAAAAAAAAAAATAATGAAAATCAAAATATATATGGATGGAGTGATAAGAGCAATAAAAGCAAAACCAGGGAAAAGGGTTACAGAGATGGAGTATGGTGGTGAAGTATAAAAGTTAGCGACAAACTTGTTTGAAAAATACTGTGATACTGGCTGAGAGTGAAGAGGGAAGAAGGCTGTAAGTGTGTTTAATGATGTGTATAAGCATAGGTAATTGAAGGTAAATGCAAGTAAAAGTAAAGTAATGGTGTCTGAAAGGAAAAGGAGTGAAAGTATAGAATTTGCAAAGCCCTATAACAGTGAGAGAAGAAAGTGTACTAAACTGTTAAAGATGCGGGAGGAGAAAGATTCAAAGAGGTGGCAGAATTCAAGTATTTGGGAGCTACCTTGGTTAAATTTAGGAGAGATAAGGGAGGGAGCAGTACAGGGTAAAAGTCATTGGAACCCTAAATAGAATAATGAAGAGTAGAGGCATAAGTATGGAAGTGAAGAAACGACTAAGGGACAGCGTATTATTCCAGACCTATGCAGCTGAAACAGGAACATGGAATTAGTCACACAGGTCAAGAATTCAGGCTGTGGAAATGAGCCAATTGAGAAGAGCACGTGGTATGATTAAATGGAATTAAATAAGAAATGAGGAGGTGTATGAGAGATCTGGTATGGCATGAATTGCAAAGGAAATGAATTGTGGAGTGGTAGAGTGGGTGAAACAAAATACTTTAAGGCAGTTTAGGCATAAGGAAAGAACGCAAGATGGGAAGTTTAAAAGGAAAGTGTATGATAGTACAATTAAAGTGGCTGGTGTTAGAGGAAGACCACCTGTGACATGAGGAAACAAAGGAAGAGTACTGGAGAGACAGAAATAGTGGAAGAATGTGTGGAATGGCATATGCAAGAGAGGCATGTAAGGAGAGGGATAAGTGGAGACTACTTTGCCATGGCCACTACCATGATGGGAATTAGTGGAAGGAACAGGCATCAGAGATTTTTTTTTTTTCTTTTTTTTTGCTGCTGTCTCCCATGTTTGCGAGGTAGCGCAAGGAAACAGACGAAAGAAAATGGCCCAACCCACCCCTATACACATGTATATACATACATCCACACACGCAAATATACATACCTACACAGCTTTCCATGGTTTACCCCAGACGCTTCACATGCCTTGATTCAATCCACTGACAGCACGTTAACCCCGGTATACCACATCGCTCCAATTCACTCTATTCCTTGCCCTCCTTTCACCCTCCTGCATGTTCAGGCCCCGATCACACAAAATCTTTTTCACTCCATCTTTCCACCTCCAATTTGGTCTCCCTCTTCTCCTCGTTCCCTCCACCTCCGACACATATATCCTCTTGGTCAATCTTTCCTCACTCATTCTCTCCATGTGCCCAAACCATTTCAAAACACCCTCTTCTGCTCTCTCAACCACGCTCTTTTTATTTCCACACATCTCTCTTACCCTTACGTTACTTACTCGATCAAACCACCTCACACCACACATTGTCCTCAAACATCTCATTTCCAGCACATCCATCCTCCTGCGCACAACTCTATCCATAGCCCACGCCTCGCAACCATACAACATTGTTGGAACCACTATTCCTTCAAACATACCCATTTTTGCTTTCCGAGATAATGTTCTCGACTTCCACACATTCTTCAAGGCTCCCAGAATTTTCGCCCCCTCCCCCATCCTATGATCCACTTCCGCTTCCATGGTTCCATCCGCTGCCAGATCCACTCCCAGATATCTAAAACACTTTACTTCCTCCAGTTTTTCTCCATTCAAACTCACCTCCCACTTGACTTGACCCTCAACCCTACTGTACCTAATAACCTTGCTCTTATTCACATTTACTCTTAACTTTCTTCTTTCACACACTTTACCAAACTCAGTCACCAGCTTCTGCAGTTTCTCACATGAATCAGCCACCAGCGCTGTATCATCAGCGAACAACAACTGACTCACTTCCCAAGCTCTCTCATCCCCAACAGACTTCATACTTGCCCCTCTTTCCAAAACTCTTGCGTTCACCTCCCTAACAAACCCATCCATAAACAAATTAAACAACCATGGAGACATCACACACCCCTGCCGCAAACCTACATTCACTGAGAACCAATCACTTTCCTCTCTTCTTACACGTACACATGCCTTACATCCTCGATAAAAACTTTTCACTGCTTCTAACAACTTGCCTCCCACACCATATATTCTTAATACCTTCCACAGAGCATCTCTATCAACTCTATCATATGCCTTCTCCAGATCCATAAATGCTACATACAAATCCATTTGCTTTTCTAAGTATTTCTCACATACATTCTTCAAAGCAAACACCTGATCCACACATCCTCTACCACTTCTGAAACCACACTGCTCTTCCCCAATCTGATGCTCTGTACATGCCTTCACCCTCTCAATCAATATCAGAGATACAGGTAGATATATAGCTTTCAAAGATGGCACAGACAGTACACCAAGCAGGATCTTATCAAAATACTCTAGTTATATGAGATATCAGGAAATCATACTCAAAATACATGTTTATAAGCTAACACATGCTGCCATAACTTTACCCGTATGTGCAGTTTTATGATGCTGTCTTAATAATGAGCCACTTGTAAACTTGGGGTCAAAGCTGAGCTCGTGGTTACCAGCAATAACAATCTTGTATTTGTGTGGCAGAGAACCTGAAATGCAAAGCATATATTAGTATCTTTTTTATTTACTATACTTGATTGCTGTTCCCTGCATCAGTGAGGTAGTGCCAGGAAACAGACAATGAATGGCCCATCCACTCATATACACATATATAGATACATAAATTCCAATACATGGACATAAACATACATGTACATATCAACATATACATATAAACATATACAAACATACACATATAAAAATATGTATTACACATTCATACTTTCTTGCATTCACACTCAGCCTCTGGCTGTTATGTGTAATGCACCAAAACCACAGCTCCCTTTCCACATCCAGGCCCCACAAAACTTTCCATGGTTCACCGCAGACACTTCACATGCCCTGGTTCAATTCACTGACAGGATGGCGACCCCACTATACCACATCGTTCCAAATCACTCTGTTCCTTGCACGCCTTTCACCCTCCTGTATGTTCTGGCCCCAATCGCTCAAAATCTTTTTCACTCCATCCCTCCACATACAATTTCGTCTCCAGCTTCTCCTCACATAAGCAGAAGTGAGTCACAGGGTGGAGGAGGGGGCAAAGGTTCTGGGAGTGTTGAAGAATGTGTGGAAGGCAAGAACATTATCTCGGAGAGAAAAAGGGGTATGTTTGAAGAAAAAGTGGTTCCAACAATGTTATATGGTTGTGAGGAATGGGCGATAGATAGGGGTGTGCGGAGGAGGGTGGATGTGTTGGAAATGAGAAGTTTGAGAACAATACGTGGTGTGAGGTGGTTTAATCGAGTAAGTGATGAAAGGGTAAGAGAGGTGTGTGGTAATAAAAAGAGTTTGGTTGAGAGAGCAGAAGTGGGTGTATTGAAATGGTTTAATCACATGGAGAGAATGAGTGAGAAAAAATTGATAAAGATGATATATGTGTCATAGGCGGAGGGAACGAATAGAGGTGGGAGACCAAATTGGAGGTGGAAGGATGGAGTGAAAAAGATTTTGAACGATTGGGGCTTGAACATACAGGAGGGTGAAAGGCGTGCAAGGAACAGAGTGAATTGGAATAATGTGGTATACCGGGGTGGACGTGCTGTCAATGGATTGAACCAGGGCATGTGAAGTGTCTGGGGTAAACCATGGAAAGTTTTGTGGGGCCTGGATGTGGAAAGGGAGCTGCGGTTTCAGTGCATTACACATGATAGCTAAAGACTGAGTGTGAATGAATGAGGCCTTTGTGTCTTTTCCTAGCGCTACCTCGCATGCACATAAGGGGAGGGGGTTATTTCATGTGTGGCGGGCTGGCGGTGGGAATGGATGAAAGCAGCATGTATGAATATGTACATATGTATAAATGATATGTTATTGCATGAATATGTATGTATACGTTGAAATGTATAGGTATGTATATGTGCGTGTGTGAGTGTTTATATATATACATGTGTATGTTGGTGGGTTGGGCCAATCTTTCGTCTGTTTTCTTGCGCTACCTCCCTAATGCGGGAGACAGTGTCAAAATATAATAAAATAAATGAATAAATATCAATTATTTTATTCTTATCATACTTTGTCGCTGTCTCCCGCATTAGCGAGGTAGCACAAGGAAACAGATGAAAGAATGGCCCAACCCACCCACAGACATATGCACATACATACACATCCACACACGCACATATACATACTTATACATTTCAACATATACATATATACACATGTACATAATTCATACTTGCTGCCTTTATTCATTCCCATCGCCACCCTGCCACAATGAAATGACAACCCACTCCCCCCGCATGCACGCGAGATAGCGCTAGGAAGAGACAACAAAGGCCACATTTGTTCACACTCAGTCTCTAGCTGCCATGTATAATGCACCGAAACCACAGCTCCCCTTCAACATCCAGGCCCCACAAAACTTTCCATGGTTTACCCCAGATGCTTCACATGCCCTGGTTCAATCCATTGACAGCATGTCCGCCCCGGTATACCACATCGTTCCAATTCACTCTATTCCTTGCACGCCTTTCACCCTCCTGCATGTTCAGGCCCCAATCGCTCAAAATCTTTTTCACTCCATCTTTCCACCTCCAATTTGGTCTCCCACTTCGCCTCGTTCCCTCCATCTCTGACACATATATCCTCTTTGTCAATCTTTCCTCACTCATTCTCTACATGTGACCGAACCATTTCAAAACACTCTCTTCTGCTCTCTAAACCACACTCTGTTTATTACTACACATATCTCTTACCCTTTCACTACTTATGCGATGAAACCACCTCTCACCACATATTGTCCTCAAACATCTCATTTCCATCATATTCACCCTCCTCCGCACAACTCTATCTATAGCCCACGCCTCGCAACCATATAACATTGTTGTAACCACTACTCCTTCAAACATACCCATTTTTGCTTTCCGAGATAATGTTCCTGCCTTCCAACGCCTTTCAACCCATGTTGTAGAAGGCTACTAAAGGGGACAGGAGCAGGGGGCCAGAAACCCTCCCCTCCTTGTATCTTAACTTTCTAAAAGGGGAAACAGAAGAAGAGGTCATACAGGGTGTGCTCATCCTCCTCGAAGGCTCAGATTGGGATGTCTGAATGAGTATGGATGTAAGCAAGATGAGAAAAAAGGAGAGACAGGCAGTAAAAGGAACCTGAATGTTTTGGCTCTGAGAGAAACAAAGCTGAAGGGTAAAGGGGAACAGTGGTTTGGGAACGTCATGGGAGTAAAGTCAAGGGTTGGCGAGAGGACAAGAGCAAAGGAAGGAGTAGCACTACTGATGAAGCATGAGTTGTGGAAGAATGTGATAAGAGTGTAAGAAAGTAAACTTTAGATTGATACGGGCAAAACTGAAAGTGGATGGAGAGAGATGGGTGAGTGTTGGTGCATATGCACCTGGTCTTGAGAAGAAAGATCATGAGAGGCAAGTGTCTTGGGAGCAGCTGAGTGAGTGTGTTAGCAGCTTTGATGCACGAGACCGAGTTATAGTGAAGGGTGATTTGAATGTAAAGTTGAGTAATGTGGCAGTTGAGGGTATAATTGGTATACATGGGGAGTTCAGTGTTGTAAATGGAAATGGTGAAGAGCTTGTAGATTTGTGTGCTGAAAAAGGACTGGTGATTGGGAATACCTGGTTTAAAATGAGAGATACATAAGTACACATATGTAAGTAGGAGAGATGGCCAGAGAGCATTATTGGATTCTGTGTTAAGTAATAAAAGTGCAAAAGAGAGACTTTTGGATGTTAATGTGCTGAGAGGGGCAACTGGGGGGGATGTCTGATCATTATCTTGTGGAGGCGAAGGTGAAGATATGTAGAGGTTTTCACAAAAGAGGAGAGACTGTTGGGGTGAAGAGAGTGGTAAGAGTAAGTGAGCTTGGAAAGGAGAATTGTGTGTGGAAGTACTAGGAGAGATTGAGTGCAGAATGGAAAAAGGTGAGAGCAAATGACGTAAGGGGAGTGGGGGAGGAGTGGGATGTATCTAGGGAAGCAGTGATAGCTTGCACAAAAGATGCCTGTGGCATGAGAAAGGTGGGAGGTGGGCACATTAGAAAGGGTGTGAGTGGTGGGATGAAGAAGTAAGATTATTAGTGAAAGTGAAGAGAGAGGCATTTGGACGAGTTTTGCAAGAAAATAGGGCAAATGACTGGGAGATGCATAAAAGAAAGAGGCAAGAGGTCAAGAGAAAGGTGCAAGAAGTGAAAAAGAGGGCAAATGAGAGTTGGGGTGAGAGAGTATCATTAAATTTTAGGGAGGATAAAAAGATGTTTTGGAGGGAGGTAAATAAAGTGCTTAAGACAAGAGAACGAATGGGAACATTGGTGAAGGGGGCAAATGGGAAGGTAATAACAAGTAGTAGTGAAGTGATAGGGAAATGGAGTGAGTATTTTGAAGGTTTGCTGAATGTGCTTGATGACAGAGTGTCAGATATGGGATGTTTTGGTCAAGGTGGTGTGTGAAGTGAGAGGATCAGGGAGAATGATTTGATAAGCAGAGAAGAGGTAAAGAAAGCTTTGCGGAAGATGAAAGCCAGCCAGGTGGTGGGTTTGGATGGTATTGCTGTGGAATCTATTAAAAATGGGGGTGTCTATGATGTTGACTGGTTGGTGAGGATATTCAATGTATGTATGGTTCATGATGAAGTGCCTGAGGATTGGCGGAATGCATGTATAGTCCCACTGTACAAAGGCAAAGGGGATAAAGGTGAGTGTTCAAATTAAAGAGGTATAAGTTTGTTGACTATTCCTGGGAAATCATATGGGAGGGTATTGATCGGGAGGGTCAAGGCATGTACAGAGCACCAGATTGGGGAAAAGCAGTGTCGTTTCAGAAGTGGTAGAGGGTGTGTGGATCAGGTGTTTGCTTTGAAGAATGTATGTGAGAAAAACTTGGAAAAGCAGATGGATTTGTATGTAGCATTTATGGATCTGGAGAAGGAATATGATAGAACTGACAGAGATACTCTGTGGAAGGTATTAAGAGTATGTGGAGAGGGAGGTAAGTTGCTAGAAGCAAAGTTTTTATCGAGGATGTAAGGCATATGTACGAGTAGGAACAGAGGAAAGTGATTGGTTCCCAGAGAATGTCAGTTTGCGGCAAGGGTGTGTGGTGTCTCCATGGCTGTTTAATTTGTTTATGGATGGGGTGGTTAGGGAGGTGAATGCAAGAGTTTTGGAGAGAGGGGCAAGTATCCAGTCTGTTGTGGATGAGAGGGCTTGGGAAGCAAGTCATTTGTTGTTTGCTGATGATACAGCGCTGGTGGCTGATTCGTGCGAGAAACTTCGGAAGTTGGTGACTGAGTTTGGTAAAGTGTGTGAAAGAAGAAAGCTGAGGGTAAATGTGAATAAGAGCAAGGTTCTTAGGTTCAGTAGGGTTGAGGGACAAGTTAATTTGGGAGGTAAGTTTGAATGGAGAAAAACTGGAGGAAGAGAAGTGTTTTAAATATCTGGGAGTGGATTTAGCAGTGGATGGAACCATGGAAGCAGAAGTGAGTCACATGATGGGGGAGGGGGTGAAGGTTCTGGGAGCATTGAAGAATGTGTGGAAGGTGAGAACGTTATCTCGGAGAGCATAAATGGATATGCTTGAAGGGATAGTGGTTCCAACAATGTTATACGGTTGTGAGGCATGGGCTATAGATAGGGTTGTGCAGAGAGTGGACGTATTGGAAATCAAATGTTTGAGGACAATATGTGGTGTGAGGTGGTTTGATCGAGTAAGTAATGAAAGCATAAGAGAGATGTGTGGTAATAATAAGTGTGTGGTTGAGAGAGTAACATGGAGAGAATGAGTGAGGAAAGATTGACAAAGAGGATATAAGTGTCAGAGGCGGAGGGAACAAGGAGAAGTGGTAGACCAAATTGGAGGTGGAAGGATGGAGTGAAAAAGATTCTGAGCGATTGGGGCCTGAACATACAGGAGGTTGAAAGGTGTGCAAAGAATAGAGTGAATTGGAATGATGTGGTATAACAGGGTTGACATGCTATCAATGGATTGAACCAGGGCATGTGAAGTGTCTGAGGTAAACCATAGAAAGTTTTTTTGGGGCCTGGATGTCGAAAGACAGCTGTGGTTTCGGTGCATTACACATGAAAGCTAGAGACTGAGTGTGAACGAATGTGGCCTTTGTTGTCTTTTCCTAGCACTACCTTGCGCGTATGCAGCATGAGAGGGGCGGGGGTGCTGTTTCATGTGTGGCAGGGTGGCGATGGGGTGGATGAAGGCAGCAAGTGTGAGTGTGTGTATGTGTATATATGTCTGTGTATGTATATGTATGTATACATTGAAATGTATATGTATGTATATGTGTGTGTGGGCATTTATCTATATGAATGTGTACATGGGTGGGTTGGGCTATTCTTTCGTCTGTTTCCTTGTGCTAACTTGCTAATGCGGGAGACAGTGACTAAGTATAATTTTTTTTTTTTGCTCTGTCGCTGTCTCCCACGTTTGTGAGGTAGCGCAAGAAAACAGACGAAAGAAATGGCCCAACCCACCCCCATACACATGTATATACGTATGTCCACACATGCAAATATACATACCTACACAGCTTTCCATGGTTTACCCCAGACGCTTCACATGCCCTGATCAATCCACTGGCAGCACTTCAACCCCGGTATACCACATCGATCTAATTCACTCTATTCCTTGCCCTCCTTTCACCCTCCTGCATGTTCAGGCCCTGATCACACAAAATCTTTTTCACTCCATCTTTCTACCTCCAATTTGGTCTCCCACTTCTCCTCGTTCCCTCCACCTCCGATACATATATCCTCTTGGTCAATCTTTCCTCACTCATTCTCTCCATGTGCCCAAACCATTTCAAAACACCCTCTTCTGCTCTCTCAACCACGCTCTTTTTATTTCCACACATCTCTCTTACCCTTACGTTACTTACTCAATCAAACCACCTCACACCACACATTGTCCTCAAACATCTCATTTCCAGCACATCCATCCTCCTGCGCACAACTCTATCCATAGCCCACGCCTCGCAACCATACAACATTGTTGGAACCACTATTCCTTCAAACATACCCATTTTTGCTTTCCGAGATAATGTTCTCGACTTCCACACATTCTTCAAGGCTCCCAGGATTTTCGCCCCCTCCCCTTCCCTATGATCCACTTCCGCTTCCATGGTTCCATCCGCTGCCAGATCCACTCCCAGATATCTAAAACACTTTACTTCCTCCAGTTTTTCTCCATTCAAACTTACCTCCCAATTGACTTGACCCTCAACCCTACTGTACCTAATAACCTTGCTCTTATTCACATTTACTCTTAACTTTCTTCTTTCACACACTTTACCAAACTCAGTCACCAGCTTCTGCAGTTTCTCACATGAATCAGCCACCAGCGCTGTATCATCAACGAACAACAACTGACTCACTTCCCAAGCTCTCTCATCCACAACAGACTTCATACTTGCCCCTCTTTCCAAAACTCTTGCATTTACCTCCCTAACAAGCCCATCCATAAACAAATTAAACAACCATGGAGACATCACACACCCCTGCCGCAAACCTACATTCACTGAGAACCAATCACTTTCCTCTCTTCCTACACGTACACATGCCTTACATCCTCGATCAAAACTTTTCACTGCTTCTAACAACTTTCCTCCCACACCATATATTCTTAATACCTTCCACAGGTATAAAAAAATAAATGAAATATATATCTTTTTTCTATGCGTGTGTGTCACACAATTAAATGCAAAATGGTGCATCACAGTGGAACAATAAACACATTGGTTTAGTATACTAAATGACTGTGGGTGGAGTTTAAATGACATTCAGCTGAGACTTTCTTGTTGTGTAGTGATGCAACACGATATACATAACGATGAAAAAATGTGGGGGATTACCAATCAATATAATTTTGATAGTAATCTGAATAAATCCTATGGATAACCAAAAAGCAATCCCATGAAAAATCATAATGAATCTTTTATCACCAATTAAAAAGTATCCAATTGGAACTCCCTCAAAGGGGTAAACACTGCAATAGAGTCTCCTTAACTAGTGAACTCCAGTGCTGCTTCTTAGCCTTTATGCCTTACCCTTAACAGGCCACTAGCAGAGGCCAACTCTTGTGCAGTGTTTGCTGGGGCTCATACTTATTGTTCCAAGTGACTACTTGTATCTAATACTCCTTCCAACTACTTCTACCTAGTATATCTACCTAATGCTCCTACCTACTACATGTATCTACTGCTCATACCATTTTGCTAAAAGGCAGGGCTAACATACAGAGCTCACCGCAGGAAAATTTAGTTATGAAAAAAGAGCGGTGTGAGTTAAGTGTTGTCAAGTGTTAAATATTACAAGGAGAGACTGTACATTTGTGGACTGAATGCCAAAAGTCCACGTGTTAGTGAGGCATAAAGAAAAGACAGCTACCTGGGTCAGAGGAGTGCAACTTGACAACCAATGAAGTGCTGGCTTACTAAGCAGCTGTCACTAACCCTCCCAATACCCAGGCAGGTAGTACTGGTAATATCCCTCCCTGGTTACTGGCTGCCTACCAACACTAAATATAGTACTCATACAACATAAATCAAGGAAACATGATAATTCTTAACAATTTTCTGAGAACTATTCTTAGTGAAAGCTCTTCCATTGTCAATCTTAAGTGAAATAATAAAAACCTTACTAAGTTTAAAGATAGCATTTACATAATATATTGATATGCAAGAAATAAACATAAATAGTGCCATCTTATTTGAACTTTTTTAAGGATACGAGTACTGATAAAGTATTTGTAAAAGGTACAACACAACTTGAAGAATTGGTATAGTAACTGTAGAATTCATCAGTTGTACAGGTGAGTCATAAATCAGTGTTGAGTTCTGTATGACTGTTTTTTCCATAATACTGCTTTTATTATGATTTTCTACAAAAAAAATTGTTACAATCGACATTTACTTCTTTTCAGCATACACTACATCTAAGAGATCCTATGACATTAACCCCAACCCAGGACCATCAAAGTATAGTTGCCCATAATGCCATATCTCCATTACCAAAATGTCCTACTATGTCAAATGCTCCAGTTGCCTCAGTGGAATAATCTTCAGAAGTGGTAGAGGATGTGTGGATCAGGTGTTTGCTTTGAAGAATGTATGTGAGAAATACTTAGAAAAGCAAATGGATTTGTATGTAGCATTTATGGATCTGGAGAAGGCATATGATAGAGTTGATAGAGATGCTCTGTGGAAGGTATTAAGAATATATGGTGTGGGAGGCAAGTTGTTAGAAGCAGTGAAAAGTTTTTATCGAGGATGTAAGGCATGTGTACGTGTAGGAAGAGAGGAAAGTGATTGGTTCTCAGTGAATGTAGGTTTGCGGCAGGGGTGTGTGATGTCTCCATGGTTGTTTAATTTGTTTATGGATGGGGTTGTTAGGGAGGTAAATGCAAGAGTTTTGGAAACAGGGGCAAGTATGAAGTCTGTTGGGGATGAGAGAGCTTGGGAAGTGAGTCAGTTGTTGTTCGCTGATGATACAGCGCTGGTGGCTGATTCATGTGAGAAACTGCAGAAGCTGGTGACTGAGTTTGGTAAAGTGTGTGAAAGAAGAAAGTTAAGAGTAAATGTGAATAAGAGCAAGGTTATTAGGTACAGTAGGGTTGAGGGTCAAGTCAATTGGGAGGTGAGTTTGAATGGAGAAAAACTGGAGGAAGTGAAGTGTTTTAGATATCTGGGAGTGGATCTGGCAGCGGATGGAACCATGGAAGCGGAAGTGGATCATAGGATGGGGGAGGGGGCGAAAATTCTGGGAGCCTTGAAGAATGTGTGGAAGTCGAGAACATTATCTCGGAAAGCAAAAATGGGTATGTTTGAAGGAATAGTGGTTCCAACAATGTTGTATGGTTGCGAGGCGTGGGCTATGGATAGAGTTGTGCGCAGGAGGATGGATGTGCTGGAAATGAGATGTTTGAGGACAATGTGTGGTGTGAGGTGGTTTGATCGAGTAAGTAACGTAAGGGTAAGAGAGATGTGTGGAAATAAAAAGAGCGTGGTTGAGAGAGCAGAAGAGGGTGTTTTGAAATGGTTTGGGCACATGGAGAGAATGAGTGAGGAAAGATTGACCAAGAGGATATATGTGTCGGAGGTGGAGGGAACGAGGAGAAGAGGGAGACCAAATTGGAGGTGGAAAGATGGAGTGAAAAAGATTTTGTGTGATCGGGGCCTGAACATGCAGGAGGGTGAAAGGAGGGCAAGGAATAGAGTGAATTGGAGCGATGTGGTATACCGGGGTTGACGTGCTGTCAGTGGATTGAATCAGGGCATGTGAAGCGTCTGGGGTAAACCATGGAAAGCTGTGTAGGTATGTATATTTGCGTGTGTGGACGTATGTATATACATGTGTATGGGGGTGGGTTGGGCCATTTCTTTCGTCTGTTTCCTTGCGCTACCTCGCAAACGCGGGAGACAGCGACAAAGCAAAAAAAAAAAAAAAAAAAAAAACATATCACCGCCCTCTAGGAGGATTATTCAGGACTATGGACATGCAACTATTATCTATCTACCTATTCAATATCTTTGACACCTGCTACTTGCTGGAATTCCCTCAGGTGGGTGGCCATGGCAGTAGTCTCTCCAAAACTAGTGAACTCCACTGCCACTTCTTAGCCTTTAGTGTCTCACCCCTAGCAGGCCACAGGCAGAGGGCAAGTCCAGCACAGTGTTTGCAGAGGCTCCTACCTAATGTTCCAACTGGCTTTTACTTAATGCTCCTGGTTAACATTCCAAACTACTATTTCTACAAACTGCTCCTAACTAAATGTTCCTACCCATTACTTCTATCTAATGCTCCTACCATTTTGCCAAAAGGCAGGAGTAGCACATAGTCTCACCACAAATGAGCTGTGAGTTAAGTTTTGTTGTGTGTGACAAGGAGAGATAATATGTATGAGATAGAATGCCAGTAGTTTACATGTGGATGAGGCAGAAAAATAAGACAGCTACTTGGGTCAGAGGAGTGCAACTTGACAACCACTCAAGTGCTGGCTCACTACACAGCTGTTGCTAACCTTCCTGATACTCCGGTGGGTAATACTGATATACTTCCCTGTCATTGGCTGCCAACCAACTACTCTAACATAAACAGCCAATGCATCCTCCTAATCCAATACACTCCCAACATAAATGCTCCACGTGTAACAGCACAAACCAGAGGAGTGGTGGTCAAGAAAAACAGCATTACTCAGCAAGCAAGTTGCACAGTGAGCACAACATGCTAGCCTTGTCATCATGACAAAGTCTCATTGTAGTTACTCATTAAAAGGTATTCATTAGCAAACCCCTGGAATCCCACTGACACAATAAACAATGCAAAATGCAAAACAAACATACACATGTACTCAACATTCTTCAAGACCATAACATAAACTGAGCCCTCATCCAAGAAACGAAAAATGCTCCCATCTTCTTCCTGTTTCCTTTCTATATCTGCACCAACCTAAGACAAGACAGAAAACACGAACAAGGAGGAGGACTCAAAACACATACTGCAAAACATAGCCAATACTCCAAGCACAAAACAGATCACAAAAAAGTGAAGACACCTTTGAAATACAATCCATAAACTAAAGACTACACAACATTAACTACAACATAACACCTCCATACCTTCTCTTTCGACCTGCCCTCCACGATGCTCTCATTATCAGCAGAGCCTCATTAACATGCCTAACACTTATCTGTGAGGAAATTTCAATGTATACCATCCTGCATGGCTTAATACACCCTTGATCACCAGAGTGAACTTCTCATAAATCAACTGCACCCTTTCAACATCCACAACCTATGCAACTACATTTCTATCTATATCTGACACCTGTTCCAACTAGAACTCCCTCAAGGGGGTGGCCACAGCAATAGAGTCTCCATAATGAGAATCTCCATAACAAGAGTACACAAGTGCAGCTTCTTAGCCTTTAATGCCTCACCCGTAACAGGCCACTAGCAGAGGGCAACTCTGGGGGTGTTTGTAGAGACAACCTATGCAATCAGCTAACCAAACTCCTACTCCACCACCTCAAGCAGCTAACCTCACTAGACACTACTTTTTGCACACCAACAACACACAAGAAGACTACCTGGAGCACATTGCATGAACTCTCTTCTGACCACTTACCCATTCTCATAGGTTGTTTTGATATACCTCTACACTGTACATAACATTTTCTAATTTCAGGTAAAAACAATTTCTTTTAGTATGTCACACACATCTTTGATATCAAGTCTCCTATACTCTTCACCATTTAATCAAGAGTAACCTATAAGATTGAAGAAGGAAAGGAATATGATGAAAATGAATAACTCCAGTTTCTTTATCTAAGACACAAAAAAAACAGATTTTGGAGATACCTTGATTTACTTACTATTTTGAGGATGATAAAAGTATTTTGGGTAACTGGAAGGGTCTATAGATGAAAATCTTTAAAGTGAGAAATATCTAACTTTAGCCAAACACCAATTTCCAAAGACAAGCTACTACTTGAACCATCTAAAATGCCTCCTTATATCACCTTCCTCCTAAGTACAGTGGCTAGTGCAGTATCTTCTTGTCATCCCCACAAGGCAAATACATATGAAGGAGTATAATGTCCTTTGTACCTGAATCACTTATGAAATCAAATGTAATACTCCTCTCATGTAATCACTATACGGTAGTTATCCTTAAAACACAATTGAAAGGTTGTTTCACAGGTTCATTGCAAAAAGAAAATCAAACTATCTCGAAAAAAAGAGATGTGCACATTTTGGACAAAGTCCATGTATTTCAGGCCTATTATAATGCAATAATTCTTCAGTAAGCAAATGACCTCAAGGGTATCCAGGTACGACATAAATATACATCAATTTTTAGCCAAAGAACACACAAAACCTAACTCATGTGCCAAATACAATTTCAGTGATAAGAGAAGGGAATAATCTTCAACAAAGTGACACACACCAAAGACATGAAAGAGGCAAAAATTGTGACAATTAAGCTCCTGAATGCCATTTTTCATGTCAATTGCTATGGGAAAAGTTCCAGGTGAATGGAAGTTTGCCAATGTAACACCTATATTCAGTTAAGGTAATACGTCACTCTCTAGAAATCATTGACCAATCAGCTTAACGTCTGTAGTTAGAAAATCTGTGGAAACCATCATTTGAGATAGAAATGTGAACCATTTAAAGGATCATCACTCAATAAACAAGTCTCAACATAGTTTTTGATGAAACTGCTCATGTCTAGCAAATCTGTTTGATTTCTTTTATGATATAATCACCAAGTACGATGAAATTAAAGTAGTTGATGTTATCTAACTACATTTTCAGAAAGCATCAAAGGAAACTAGCAAAAATTAAGCTACATGGAACTAATAGGGCTGAACTTCAATGGACAGGAAATTGCTTGATTGACCATAAACATCAAGAAACTGACTAAATGACTGTAAACAGAGAGCTGTGATAAATGGCCAAGCCTCAGAATGGTTAAACACAATTGAAAAGCCAAAAGAATCAGTCTTGGGACCAGTTCTCTTTCTCATATATATAAATGATATTGATAACGGGCTACACTGCAAGATATTAAAATTTGCCAATGATACAAAGCTGGGAAATTAATCTAAAAATTAAATTAACTGTCTACAGTTCCAAAATTTACATAGAGAAACTGAGGGACTGGGCTAATAGGAGGCAAATAAGTTGTAATATCAATAAGTGAAAAGTTTTACTTAGTGGTAGAAAAAAAAGGCAAGCTACAGTATAAATTCTTTTGGAGTGCAAAAGGTAAATGAGGAATATGACTTGGGTGTAACACTCTCTAGTAACCTAAAACCAAGTAAGCAGTGCAGAGAAGCAGTGAAAACAGTGAATACTATTTTTCGTCTCATAGGTAGGGCCTTTGAATTCAAATCCAGGGAAACCATCCTCATTCTTTACAATACACCAGTTCATTCATATCTTGAATATTGTCTAGATTTGGTCATCCTACCTGAAAAAAAAACAAAAAAAAACAGACAGAATGGAAAGAGTGCAGCATCGAGCTACCATAATTCCTAGACCGAGAAACAAATCCTACGAGGGCAGATTAAAAGATTTGAATATATCATCAGAGGTTCTGATAATCTTGATCTGTCAAGCTACATAAAACTATATTCATCTGATTATACTCACAGTAATGGACACAAACTCATAGACAAATGCTTTACCTAGAATGAGGCAAAGTACCTTTTTTTTCTGGACTGTTTATCTATGGAATGATTTGTCAATTAAAATGGTTGACAATAGTACTATACATAAGTTTAAGAAAAGACTTGATAAATACTTAGCTTCAAGTCTATGATTACATTACTTGAGCCTTCTTAATCATAATGACAATTTGCAGGTTCTTCTCTTTCTGATATTTTCCACTATCACAAACAACATTGAAAGGACCTAGTAATCTGTTCCTGTTTGAATTTCTCTGTATTCCTTTGTAATACTGTTACTTTTATGGTAGTGTGACTACTAACTGGTATAAGTGCTATCAATATGATCCATATTTTCATATCTAACCAAGCATCATATAAGATATTTCTACCAATAAAATTCATGGTGTACAGTATATCTGTATTACAGATTATTTCAGTATAACATGGTAATACAAGTAGATCATCTCCAGTTCTAATTCACCAGTCCAAGCAGTGTTCAGATTTCAGATCTTTTCAGGTTTGGATTTCAGGTTAGGTTTGCTAGTTTTTGAATGTCAACTGTATATAACAGATGTAAATGTACACTCTATAAACCATTTAAAATACATCAATTTGTTGTACTTCCCAAAATTTTTCCATTTCCACCTCTAACACTTGTAATGCACACAGGGTCTGGTGTTTACACAAAGATGAGGTGCTGGGAAGTGAATGTATATTCAAGTCCCAACAAGGATAAAACAAAGGAAGAAACCAAAGAAATAAGAGAGAAAAGCACAGAGTACTACCAATTCATATTACAACTTCTGAAACTCATGCCATTTTGGCAAGAATCTTAAATGTACAAGTGTTTGGATATTAGATGTTTTCAGATTTTGTATGTCAAGACAAAAAATCCTCACCTATCCAGCTGTTGAATTCTTCAACTTCAACTGGACTACCACACCTTGTAAAGTCTCCAGCATGAATAAAAACATCACCAGCTGGGATCTCAAACTGAAGGTGTGATGTGAGGCAGTGTGTATCACTCATACACACAAACCTTAGCTGAAATATAAATATTACAAAATTAGTACAACATCTCATAAAATAACCATCAACACTTTATTATGACAAAGTATATGGAATTAATGACTGCAGTCAATAAAAATTAGTATAAAAAATAACTTCACCCCCATTACCATAGTAAAGTCATTTCAACCATAAAATTACCATATAACTTAACAAAGCAAAACTTTCCTTGGGTAGAAGTAAAGGCATTGCAGGGAGGCTCTAGGGAAAGATATGTAGGTTCTGGAAGTTGGTTAGCTTCTCTCTCTCAAGCAGTGTCTCATGAGCTTGAGATATAGTCCTTAGGAATATCTAAGAGGGGATCTTGTGCAGTCTCACAGTCAGTGAGGAGATGGCCACCAACACCTGCCCTTTGTGACTGACTAAGGTATCTGCAGTAAATGCTTGTCAAATGTGCCCACCCTCAGCTTGTCAGCAACTACCACATGCCTCTTACCCATCAAATGAAGCTCAAAGATTTTGCAGAGTGTGACTGCTAACCCAGATTGGTCAAAGATACAGTATCTATCCATTATACATTGTCGCTGTCTCCTGCATTAGCGAGGTAGCGCAAGGAAACAGAAGAAAGAATGGCCCAACCCACCCACATACACATGTATATAGATAAATACCCTATGCACTTCAATGTATACATACATATACATAAACAGACATATACATATATACACCTGTACATATTCATACATGCTACATTCATCCATTCCCGCCACCACCCTGCCACACATGAAATGGCACTCCCCTCCCCCCACATGCATGCGAGGTAGCGCTAGGAAAAGACAACAAAGGCCACAATCGTTCACACTCAATCTCTAGCTGTCATGTAATAATGCACTAAAACCACAGCTCCCTTTCCACATCCAGGCCCCACAAAACTTTCCATGGTTTACCCCAGACGCTTCACATGCCCTGGTTCAATCCATTGACAGCACGTCGACCCCGGTATACCACATCGCTCCAATTCACTCTATTCCTTGGACTCCTTTCACCCTCCTGCATGTTCAGGTCCCGATCACTCAAAATCTTTTTCACTCCATCTTTCCACCTCCAATTGGGTCTCCCACTTCTCCTCGTTCCCTCCACCTCTGACACATATATCCTCTTGGGGGCCTGAACATGCAGGAGGGTGAAAGGCGGGCAAGGAATAGAGTGAATTGGATTGATGTGGTATACCGGGGCTGACATGCTGTCAGTGGATTGAATCAGGGCATGTGAAGCGTCTGGGGTAAACCATGGAAAGTTGTGTGGGGCCTGGATGTGGAAAGGGAGCTGTGGTTTTGGGCATTATTGCATGACAGCTAGAGACTGAGTGTGAATGAATGGGGCCTTTGTTGTCTTTTCCTAGCGCTACCTCGCACACATGAGGGGGGAGGGGGATGGTATTCCATGTGTGGCGAGGTGGCGATGGGAATGAATAAAGGCAGATAGTGTGCATTGTGTGCATGGGTATATATGTATGTGTCTGTGTGTGTATATATATGTGTACATTGAAATGTATAGGTATGTATATTTACGTGTGTGGACGTGTATGTATATACATGTGTATGGGGGTGGGTTGGGCCATTTCTTTCATCTGTTTCCTTGTGCTACCTCACAAATGCGGGAGACAGCGACAAAGCAAAATAAATACATAAATAAATCTCTCTTACCCTCTCATTACTTACCACACCACATACTGTCCTCAAACATCTCATTTCCAACACATCCACCCTCCTCCGTACAACCCTATCTACAGCCCATGCCTCACAACCATATAGCATTGTTGGAACAACTGTTCCTTCAAACATACCCATTTTTGCTCTCCAAGATAATGTTCTCGCTTTCCACACAGTCTTCAATGGTCCCAGAACCTTCATCCTCTCCCTCACCCTGTGACTCACTTCTGCTTCCATCTGCTGCTAAATCTATTCCTAGATATCAAAAACACTTCCTCCAGTTAAGAACAGAGGACTGAGCCTTTGAGGGAATATCCTCACTTGGCCCCCTTCTCAGTTCCTCTTTTGGAAAACTAAAAAACGAGATGGGAGGATTTCCAGCCTCCCTCTCCCTCCCCTTTTTGTCACCTTCTACGACACGCAGGAATACGTGGGAAGTATTTTTTCTCCCCTATTCCCAGGGATAATATATATATATATATATATATATATATATATTTTTTTTTTTTTTTTTTTTTTTTTATACTTTGTCGCTGTCTCCCGCGTTTGCGAGGTAGCGCAAGGAAACAGACGAAAGAAATGGCCCAACCCCCCCCCCCATACACATGTACATACACACGTCCACACACGCAAATATACATACCTACACAGCTTTCCATGGTTTACCCCAGACGCTTCACATGCCTTGCTTCAATCCACTGACAGCACGTCAACCCCTGTATACCACATGACTCCAATTCACTCTATTTCTTGCCCTCCTTTCACCCTCCTGCATGTTCAGGCCCCGATCACACAAAATCTTTTTCACTCCATCTTTCCACCTCCAATTTGGTCTCCCTCTTCTCCTCGTTCCCTCCACCTCCGACACATATATCCTCTTGGTCAATCTCTCCTCACTCATTCTCTCCATGTGCCCAAACCATTTCAAAACACCCTCTTCTGCTCTCTCAACCACGCTCTTTTTATTTCCACACATCTCTCTTACCCTTACGTTACTTACTCGATCAAACCACCTCACACCACACATTGTCCTCAAACATCTCATTTCCAGCACATCCATCCTCCTGCGCACATCTCTATCCATAGCCCACGCCTCGCAACCATACAACATTGTTGGAACCACTATTCCCTCAAACATACCCATTTTTGCTTTCCGAGATAATGTTCTCGACTTCCACACATTTTTCAAGGCTCCCAAACTTTTCGCCCCCTCCCCCACCCTATGATCCACTTCCGCTTCCATGGTTCCATCCGCTGACAGATCCACTCCCAGATATCTAAAACACTTCACTTCCTCCAGTTTTTCTCCATTCAAACTCACCTCCCAATTGACTTGACCCTCACCCCTACTGTACCTAATATATATATATATATATATATATATATATATATATATATATATATATATATATATATATATATATATTTATTCATTTATTTTGCTTTGTCACTGTCTCCCGCGTTAGCGAGGTAGCGCAAGGAAACAGACGAAAGAATGGCCCAACCCACCCACATACACATGTATATACATACACGTCCACACACACAAATATACATACCTATACATCTCAATGTACACATATATATAAACACAGACATATACATATATACACATGTACATAATTCATACTGTTTGCCTTTATTTATTCCCATCCCCACCTCGCCACACATGGAATAACGACCCCCTTCCCCCTTCCTGCAATGCAGCAGGTTTGGATGGTAATGCAGTGGAATTTATTAAAACAGGGGGTGACTGTATTGTTGACTGGTTGGTAAGGTTATTTAATGTATGTATGACTCATGGTGAGGTGCCTGAGGATTGGCGGAACGTTTGCAGAGTGCCATTGTACAAATGCAAAGGGGATAAAAGTGAGTGCTCAAATTACAGAAGTATAAGTTTGTTGAGTATTCCTGGGAAATTATATGGGAGGGTATTGATTGAGAGGGTGAAGGTATGTACAGAGCATCAGATTGGGGAAGAGCAGTGTGGTTTCAGAAGTGGTAGTGGATGTGTGGATCAGGTGTTTGCTTTGAAGAATGTATGTGAGAAATACTTAGAAAAGCAAATGGATTTGTATGTAGCATTTATGGATCTGGAGAAGGCATATGATAGAGTTGATAGAGATGCTCTGTGGAAGGTATCAAGAATATATGATGCGGGAGGCAAGTTGTTAGAAGCAGTGAAAAGTTTTTATCGATGATGTAAGGCATGTGTACGTGCAGGAAGAGAGGAAAGTGATTGGTTCTCAGTGAATGTAGGTTTGCGGCAGGGGTGTGTGATGTCTCCATGGTTGTTTAATTTGTTTATGGATGGGGTTGTTAGGGAGGTGAATGCAAGTGTTTTGGAAAGTGGGGCAAGTATGAAGTCTGTTGTGGGTGAGAGAGCTTGGGAAGTGAGTCAGTTATTGTTCGCCGATGATACAGCGCTGGTGGTTGATTCGTGTGAGACACTGCAGAAGCTGGTGACTGAGTTTGGTAAAGTGTGTGAAAGAAGAAAGTTAAGAGTAAATGTGAATAAGAGCAAGGTTATTAGGTACAGTAGGGTTGAGGGTCAAGTCAATTGGGAGGTAAGTTTGAATGGAGAAAAACTGGAGGAAGTAAAGTGTTTTAGATATCTGGGAGTGGATCTGGCAGCGGATGGAACCATGGAAGCGGAAGTGAATCATAGGGTGGGGGAGGGGGCAAAAATTCTGGGAGCCTTGAAGAATGTGTGGAAGTCAAGAACATTATCTCGGAAAGCAAAAATGGGTATGTTTGAAGGAATAGTGGTTCCAACACTGTTGTATGGTTGCGAGGCGTGGGCTATGGATAGAGTAGTGCCCAAGAGGGTGGACATGCTGGAAATGAGATGTGTGAGGACAATATGTGGTGCGAGTTGGTTTGATCGAGTAAGTAATAATAGGGTAAGAGAGATGTGTGGTAATAAAAAGAGTGTGGTTGAGAGAGTAGAGGAGGATGTTTTGAAATGGTTTGGTCACATGGAGAGAATGAGTGAGGAAAGATTGACCTCTTTGTCAATCTTTCCTCATTCATTCTCTCTATGTGTCCAAACCATTTCAACACACCCTCTTCTGCTTTCTTAACCACACCCTTTTTATTACCACACATCTCTCTTACCCTTTCATTTCTTACTCGATCAAACCACCTCACACCACATACTATCCTCAAACATTTCATTTCCAGCACATCCACCCTCCTCCACACAATCCTATCTATAGCCCATACCTTGCAACCACATAACATTGTTGAAACCACTATTTCTTCAAACATACCCATTTTTGCTCTCCACGATAATCTTCTCACCTTCCACACATTCTTCAACGCTCTCAGAATCTTCGCCCCCTCCCAACCCTGTGATTCACTTCCACTTCCATGGTTCTATCCATTGCCAAGTCCACTCCCAGATAGCTCCATTCAAACTTACATCCTAATTAACTTGTCCCTTAACTTTTCTGAACCTAATAACCTTACTCTTATTCACTTTTACTCTCAACTTTCTCCTTTCACACACTTTTCCAAACTCAATCACCAACTTCTGCAGTTTCTCACTTGAATCAACATCCAGTGCTGTATCATCAGCAAACAAAATGACTCACTTCCCAGGCCCTTTCATCCACAACATTCCATACTCGCCCCTCTCTCCAAAACTCTTACATTTACCTCCCTAACCACCCCATCCATAAACAAATTAAACAACCATGGGTACATCACACACCCATGCCACAGATCAACCTTCACTGGGAACCAATCACTCTCCCCTCTTCTTATATATACACATGCCTTACATCCTTGATAAAAACTTTTCACTCCTTCTCGCAACTTACCTCCCACACCATATACTCTTTAAGATGTACATATTCACACTTGTTCACCTTTATCCATTCCTGGAGCCACCCTGCCCAACATGAAACAGCATCGCCACCCCCTGCATCACCAGAAAGTATATGATGAAAGGCCGAATTTGCTCACATCCATTCACTAGCTGTCATGTGTAATACACCAAAACCACAGCTCTTTATCCAAATCCAAGCCCCATAAACCTTTCCATGGTTTATTCCCGAGGGATAGGGGAGAAAGTTCTACCTCCATGTTCCCTACATGCCGTAGAAGGTGACTAAAGGGCACTAGAGCAAGAAAGCTGGAAACCTCCCTTCCTGAATTTCAATTTCTATAAGATGGAACAGAAGAAACAGCCTAGCAAAGAGTGCTTATCCTCCTCGAAGGCTCAAACTGGGGTGCCTAAATGTGTGTGGATGTAAACAAGATGAGAAGAGATGAGAAACAGATAATATGTTACAGGAAAGAAACCTGGATGTTCTGGCTCTGGGTAAAACAAAGCTTAAGGATAAATGGGAAGAATGGTGTGGATTTGTCTTCAGAGTAAAGTCAGGGGTACGAGAAAAGACAAGATATAAGGAAAAAGTATAACTAATCCTGAAGCAGAAGGTGTGGGAGTATGTGAAAGAGTGCAAGGCAGTGAATTCTACACTGATGTGGGTAAAAATGAAAGTGGATGGCAAGAGATGAGTGATCATTAATGCTTATGCATCTGGCCATGAGAAGAAAGATTTTGAGAGGGAAGTGGTCTGGGAGCAGCTGAGTGAGTGTGTCAGCAGTTATGATGCAAGAGATTGGGTATTAGTGATGAGCAATTTGAATGTGAACATGAATAATACAGCAGTTGTGAATATAATAGCGGCATGGGGTATTCAGTGCCATGAATGGGAATGGTAAATAGCTTGTGAAGTTGTGCTGAAAAAAGACTGGCCATTGGAAATATACATACAAAAATATACGTAAGTGAGTAGGAAAGAAGGTTTACTGATAGGCAAGTAAAAGACAAGACTTTTGAATGTAAATGTGCTGAAAAGACCAACTGATGGGATACCTATCACTATCTTGGGGAGGTGAGGTGTGACGATATGTAGATGCTTTTGGAAAAGAGGAAACAATATCAGTGAGAAGAAAATGGTGAGAGTAAGTGGGCTTGGAAAAGAGACTTGTGTAAAGAAATACCAGGAGAGATGGAGTGCACAATGGCAAAAAGGTAAGCAAGGGTAGTTGGTGAAGAATGGAAGGTATTTAAGAAAGCAGTGCTGGAATGTGCAAGAGAAGCATTTGACATGCAAAAGAAGCAAGCTGGGCAGATTTGGGAAGTGAGTGGTAAGATGAATATGTAAAATCCCTTGTGAAAGAGAAAAGAGAGGCATTTGGGTGGTACATACAAGAAAGAAGTGCAAATGATTGCAAGATGTATAAAAGAGAGCAGCTGGAGATGAAGAGGAAGGTGCTATAGTTGGAAAAGAAAGCAAATGAAAGATGGGGTGAGTGAGTATCAGTAAACTTGAGGGAGAATAAGATGTTTTGAAAATACGTTAACATATTATATATGTGCAAAACACAAGAGAACAAATAGTAACCAGTGAAGGGGGCAAAAGGGGAAGACATTACAGGTCCCGATGAAATGAGGATGAGATGGAACGATTCTGAAGGACTGAATGCATTTGATAAGATGGCAGATGCAGGATGTTTGGGTGAGGGTGGTATGCACATAGAGAGTCATGGACAGTTTGAAAAGAGAGAAGAGGTGGTAAAAGCCTTACATAAGATAAATTGTGGCAAAGCAGCCGGAGTGGATGGTAGTGCAGTTGAATTTACTAAGAAAGGGGTGTCTGTATTGTTGATGGAGGAATGCATGCAAAGAAAGGTTACTGTCTGTAAGGAAAAAAATGGTTTTGAATGACTGTGTATAATCCTATTGGCAGTATAAGGAAGCAAGGCATGGGCCTTACACAAAAAAGTATAGAATAAAGTGGATGTGTTGGAAATGAAATGTCTGAGGACAATATGTGGTGAGGAGGCTTCATCAAATAAGACATAATATTGTAAGAAAAAAGGAATGGTGATATGAAGTGTTTATGAGAAAGCTGTAGATGGTGCACAGTAATAATATGGACATTTGGCGAGGATGAGAGATGGGATGATGGCTAAGAGGGTATACACAACAGATGTGGAGGGAATACAGAAAAGGGGAAGACCAAGGCAACAATGGATGGATGGAGTGAAAGTTGGTTTGAGCATTCAAAACCTGAACATGCAAGCATGCATGAGACAAAGTGAATTAGAGTGATGTGCTGTCAGTGGTTTGAACCAGGGCATAAAAAGAAATCCAGTGAAACCTAAAAAAAAGCATGAGGCCATTTCTACCTGTCCCTAGTCCTACCTCACTAATGCATGAATCATCAAACATGTATGAAAAAATACAAAGAGTATTTATTTTGTTTTGTCGCTGTCTCCCGTGTTAGCAAGGTAGCGCAAGGAAACAGATGAAAGAATGGCCCAACCCATCCACATACACATGTATATGCATACATGTCCACACACGCAAATATACATACCTATACATCTCAACTTATACATATACATACATACACAGACATATAAATATATACACATGTACATAATTCATAGTCTGCCTTTATTCATTCCCATTGCCACCCCGCCACACATGAAATAACAACCCCCTCCCCCTCATGTGTGCGAGGTAGTGCTAGGAAAAGACAACAAAGGCCACATTCATTCACACTCAGTCTCTAGCCATCATGTAATAAAGCACCGAAACCACAACTCCCTTTCCCCATCCAGGCAACACAGAACTTTCCATGGTTTACCCCAGACGCTTCACATGCCCTGGTTCAATCCACTGACGGCATGTCGACCCCGGTATACCACATCGTTCTAATTCACTCTATTCCTTGCACGCCTTTCACCCTCCTGCATGTTCAGGCCCTGATCACTCAAAATCTTTTTCATTCCATCTTTCCACCTCCAATTTGGTCTCCCACTTCTCCTCGTTCCCTCCACCTCCGACACATATATCCTCTTGGTCAATCTTTCCTCACTCATTCTCTCCATGTGACCAAACCATTTCAAAACACCCTCTTCTGCTCTCTCAACCACACTCTTTTTATTACCACACATCTCTCTTACCCTATAATTACTTACTCGCTCAAACCACCTCACACCACATTTTGTCCTCAAACATCTCATTTCCAGCACATCCACCCTCCTCTGCACAACTCTATCTATAGCTCACGCCTCGCAACCATATAACATTGCTGGAATCACTATTCCTTCAAACATACCCATTTTTGCTTTCCGAGATAATGTTCTCGACTTCCACACATTCTTCAATGCTCCCAGAACTTTTGCCCCCTCCCCCACCCTATGTTTCACTTCTGCTTCCATGGTTCCATAAATTGTCTTCTTGCCTGCATTATAAAAGAAAATATCTAAATACTTTCCCTATATGATATCAATCCCATGGTTACTGACTACCTGTATGGAAAGGATTTTCAGCTAATAAGAACATCTATGTCAAGAGAAAGAATATAAAGATTCTGAATTTTCATAGAATGCATAAGTTTTAATTAGAAACCTCTCTCCTATGTCTTTGTCTTGTTCCACTATTGCTCACAGCCTATAAAAAGTCCAACAAAAGCATTCCTCTACATTCTCTAAGTTCTTTACATGTTTATACATTAATTTTGTGGCAAATGTCTTACTAGACATTTATGTTCATTTTTGTTTTGTCTTTTACGTTTTACTTGAGCACAATATGGTAAACATATGTACTAGGACTTTTGCTACTCTTTACACCCATATGCTATTTCAGATAAGTCTGTTTGCTTCTGCTGTCTCTCTTTCAGTTACAATAATACATCGGTTGTCTCTTGAACACTTTTGATTAATTCACATCATCTCACATAGTCTCTACTGGGGTTATTTTGCACTACATAAATTTGTGAATTCTACAGTTAAGTATTATACACATCAGAAAAATCTCAGCATATAAAATATAGATTGATTCTGTTGCCATAAACATCAGAAACTGTAGGCCATATGTGTTGCATTACGTTATATCATTTTTTCTATAGTGACTAACATGGCATAGGCAAAAACATGCCCTAGTCAAAAGCCATCTTGAGAGTATGGACGAAAGTAAAATAAAAGAATAAAGAAATTATTTTGGACTCCATAAGTAAGTTGTAAATGTTCTAAACAGAAGTATGTATGGGTCATCATTCAATAAATGTTTTCCTTCTCCTATACAAAGATTCTTGATACATGTTCTTGCTTAGTGTCACAGTCCTCTATCCATCTAACTTGAGGAATATATACCACGACCATGAATTTGTTGCATTCATTTGCTGTAATTAAAAAGAGGCTATACTAAGCTAGGGCTGGTTTTCTTTTCATATTTGGTGATCTACTGGGCAAGATTCAGTTTAGTTTTCAAATTTCTAGGAAATCTCTTTTGTCAAACTCCATATTTTCTCTGATCAACAAAGCAAGCCTTAAGATGGGGGATGGGTGGTATAATCACTGGATGTGGAGCTCCTTCACAAATTTCCCCTTTCTAGCATTGAAACATTTGCCCTTAGATTTTACATCGAAACATTTGCCCTTGGATTTTTCCAAAGTAAAACAAAATAACAGGATACGAAGGTGGTTCAAGGAGAGTAATTATTATAGTACCAAATGAAATTACACATTTCCTTTATTACTTTCTTCTCATCTAAGATCCCCTATGCCTTACCATCTTTTCATCTGGGGGTGTTGTTGGTGTCTTCACATTCAGCTTTATCATTCGCTGTGATGATCTCAGCTGTTCCCAGGCTTCTGTGGGATTGTGTGTTATGGGGTGAATTGGTATGGTCAGCCCCGACATGATGAATCTGATGGAAAAGTGTCTGGTTTGAATATAATTCATCTAGACTAATTTCATAAACTAGTTTTCCTTCATAATCTTCAATCAATAATAATAAAATGCATTCTCTACCACAAATATATATATATATATATATATATATATATATATATATATATATATATATATATCTCTTTTTTTTTCTTTCATACTATTCGCCATTTCCCGCATTAGCGAGGTAGCGTTAAGAACAGAGGACTGGGCCTTTGAGGGAATATCCTCACCTGGCCCCCTTCTCTATTCCTTCTTTTGGGGAAAAAAAAAAAAAAATATATATATATATATATATATATATATATATATATATATATATATATATATATATATATATATATATATATATATTTTTTTTTTTTTTATACTTTGTCGCTGTCTCCAGCGTTTGCGAGGTAGCGCAAGGAAACAGACGAAAGAAATGGCCCAACCCCCCCCCATACACATGTATATACATACGTCCACACACGCAAATATACATACCTACACAGCTTTCCATGGTTTACCCCAGACGCTTCACATGCCTTGATTCAATCCACTGACAGTACGTCAACCCCGGTACACCACATCGCTCCAATTCACTCTATTCCTTGCCCTCCTTTCACCCTCCTGCATGTTCAGGCCCCGATCACACAAAATCTTTTTCACTCCATCTTTCCACCTCCAATTTGGTCTCCCTCTTCTCCTTGCTCCCTCCACCTCCGACACATATATCCTCTTTGTCAATCATTCCTCACTCATCCTCTCCATGTGCCCAAACCATTTCAAAACACCCTCTTCTGCTCTCTCAACCACGCTCTTTTTATTTCCACACATCTCTCTTACCCTTACGTTACTCACTTGATCAAACCACCTCACACCACACATTGTCCTCAAACATCTCATTTCCAGCACATCCATCCTCCTGCGCACAACTCTATCCATAGCCCACGCCTCGCAACCATACAACATTGTTGGAACCACTATTCCTTCAAACATACCCATTTTTGCTTTCCGAGATAATGTTCTCGACTTCCACACATTCTTCAAGGCCCCCAGAATTTTCGCCCCCTCCCCCACCCTATGATCCACTTCCGCTTCCATGGTTCCATCCGCTGCCAGATCCACTCCCAGATATCTAAAACACTTCACTTCCTCCAGTTTTTCTCCATTCAAACTCACCTCCCAATTGACTTGACCCTCAACCCTACTGTACCTAATAACCTTGCTCTTATTCACATTTACTCTTAACTTTCTTCTTCCACACACTTTACCAAACTCAGTCACAAGCTTCTGCACTTTCTCACATGAATCAGCCACCAGCGCTGTATCATCAGCGAACAACAACTGACTCACTTCCCAAGCTCTCTCATCCCCAACAGACTTCATACTTGCCCCTCTTTCCAAAACTCTTGCATTTACCTCCCTAACAACCCCATCCATAAACAAATTAAACAACCATGGAGACATCACACACCCCTGCCGCAAACCTACATTCACTGAGAACCAATCACTTTCCTCTCTTCCTACACGTACACATGCCTTACATCCTCGATAAAAACTTTTCACTGCTTCTAACAACTTTCCTCCCACACCATATATTCTTAATACCTTCCACAGAGCATCTCTATCAACTCTATCATATGCCTTCTCCAGATCCATAAATGCTACATACAAATCCATTTGCTTTTCTAAGTATTTCTCACATACATTCTTCAAAGCAAACACCTGATCCACACATCCTCTACCACATCTGAAACCACACTGCTCTTCCCCAATATGATGCTCTGTACATGCCTTCACCCTCTCAATCAATACCCTCCCATATAATTTACCAGGAATACTCAACAGACTTATACCTCTATAATTTGAGCACTCACTCTTATCCCCTTTGCCTTTGTACAATGGCACTATGCACGCATTCCGCCAATCCTCAGGCACCTCACCATGAGTCATACATACATTAAATAACCTTACCAACCAGTCAACAATACAGTCACCCCCTTTTTTAATAGATTCCACTGCAATACCATCCAATCCTGCTGCCTTGCCGGCTTTCATCTTCCGCAAAGCTTTTACTACCTCTTCTCTGTTTACCAAATCATTTTCCCTAACCCTCTCACTTTGCACACCACCTCGACCAAAACACCCTATATCTGCCACTCTATCATCAAACACATTCAACAAACCTTCAAAATACTCACTCCATCTCCTTCTCACATCACCACTACTTGTTATCACCTCCCCATTTGCGCCCTTCACTGAAGTTCCCATTTGCTCCCTTGTCTTACGCACTTTATTTACCTCCTTCCAGAACATCTTTTTATTCTCCCTAAAATTTAATGATACTCTCTCACCCCAACTCTCATTTGCCCTTTTTTTCACCTCTTGCACCTTTCTCTTGACCTCCTGTCTCTTTCTTTTATACATCTCCCACTCAATTGCATTTTTTCCCTGCAAAAATCGTCCAAATGCCTCTCTCTTCTCTTTCACTAATACTCTTACTTCTTCATCCCACCACTCACTACCCTTTCTAATCAACCCACCTCCCACTCTCCTCATGCCACAAGCATCTTTTGCGCAATCCAACACTGATTCCCTAAATACATCCCATTCCTCCCCCACTCCCCTTACTTCCATTGTTCTCACCTTTTTCCATTCTGTACTCAGTCTTTCCTGGTACTTCCTCACACAGGTCTCCTTCTCAAGCTCACTTACTCTCACCACTCTCTTCACCCCAACATTAACTCTTCTTTTCTGAAAACCCATACTAATCTTCACCTTAGCCTCCACAAGATAATGATCAGACATCCCTCCAGTTGCACCTCTCAGCACATTAACATCCAAAAGTCTCTCCTTCGCACGCCTGTCAATTAACACGTAATCCAATAACGCTCTCTGGCCATCTCTCCTACTTACATAAGTATACTTATGTATATCTCGCTTTTTAAACCAGGTATTCCCAATCATCAGTCCTTTTTCAGCACATAAATCTACAAGCTCTTCACCATTTCCATTTACAACACTGAACACCCCATGTATACCAATTATTCCCTCAACTGCCACATTACTCACCTTTGCATTCAAATCACCCATCACTATAACCCGGTCTCGTGCATCAAAACCACTAATACACTCATTCAGCTGCTCCCAAAACACTTGCCTCTCTTGATCTTTCTTCTCATGCCCAGGTGCATATGCACCAATAATCACCCACCTCTCTCCATCAACTTTCAGTTTTACCCATATTAATCGAGAATTTACTTTCTTACACTCTATCACATACTCCCACAGCTCCTGTTTCAGGAGTATTGCTACTCCTTCCCTTGCTCTTGTCCTCTCACTAACCCCTGACTTTACTCCCCAGACATTCCCAAACCACTCTTCCCCTTTACCCTTGAGCTTCGTTTCACTCAGAGCCAAAACATCCAGGTTCCTTTCCTCAAACATACTACCTATCTCTCCTTTTTTCACATCTTGGTTACATCCACACACATTTAGGCACCCCACTCTGAGCCTTCGAGGAGGATGAGCACTCCCCGCGTGACTCCTTCTTCTGTTTCCCATTTTAGAAAGTTAATACAAGGAGGGGAGGGTTTCTGGCCCCCCGCTCCCGTCCCCTCTAGTCGCTTTCTACGACACGCGAGGAATACGTGGGAAGTATTCTTTCACCCCTATCCCCAGGGATAGGGGTGAAATATATACCTATATATATATATATATATATATATATATATATATATATATATATATATATATATATATATATACCTATATATATATATATATATATATATATATATATATATATATATATATATATATATATATATATATATTTTTTTTTTATAATCTGTCGCTGTCTCCCGCGTCTGCGAGGTAGCGCAAGGAAACAGACGAAAGAAATGGCCCAACCCCCCCCCATACACATGTATATACATACGTCCACACACGCAAATATACATACCTACACAGCTTTCCATGGTTTACCCCAGACGCTTCACATGCCTTGATTCAATCCACTGACAGCACGTCAACCCCGGTATACCACATCGCTCCAATTCACTCTATTCCTTGCCCTCCTTTCACCTTCCTGCATGTTCAGGCCCCGATCACACAAAATCCTTTTCACTCCATCTTTCCACCTCCAACTTGGTCTCCCTCTTCTCCTCGTTCCCTCCACCTCCGACACATATATCCTCTTGGTCAATCTTTCCTCACTCATTCTCTCCATGTGCCCAAACCACTTCAAAACACCCTCTTCTGCTCTCTCAACCACGCTCTTTTTATTTCCACACATCTCTCTTACCCTTACAGTTACTCACTCGATCAAACCACCTCACACCACACATTGTCCTCAAACATCTCATTTCCAGCACATCCATCCTCCTGCGCACAACTCTATCCATAGCCCACGCCTCACAACCATACAACATTGTTGGAACCACTATTCCTTCAAACATACCCATTTTTGCTTTCCGAGATAATGTTCTCGACTTCCACACATTCTTCAAGGCCCCCAGAATTTTCGCCCCCTCCCCCACCCTATGATCCACTTCCGCTCCCATGGTTCCATCCGCTGCCAGATCCACTCCCAGATATCTAAAACACTTTACTTCCTCCAGTTTTTCTCCATTCAAACTCACCTCCCAATTGACTTGACCCTCAACCCTACTGTACCTAATAACCTTGCTCTTATTCACATTTACTCTTAACTTTCTTCTTCCACACACTTTACCAAACTCAGTCACCAGCTTCTGCAGTTTCTCACATGAATCAGCCACCAGCGCTGTATCATCAGCGAACAACAACTGACTCACTTCCCAAGCTCTCTCATCCCCAACAGACTTCATACTTGCCCCTCTTTCCAAAACTCTTGCATTTACCTCCCTAACAACCCCATCCATAAACAAATTAAACAACCATGGAGACATCACACACCCCTGCCGCAAACCTACATTCACTGAGAACCAATCACTTTCCTCTCTTCCTACACGTACACATGCCTTACATCCTCGATAAAAACTTTTCACTGCTTCTAACAACTTGCCTCCCACACCATATATTCTTAATACCTTCCACAGAGCATCTCTATCAACTCTATCATATGCCTTCTCCAGATCCATAAATGCTACATACAAATCCATTTGCTTTTCTAAGTATTTCTCACATACATTATTCAAAGGAAAGCATATATATATATATATATATATATATATATATATATATATATATATATATATATATATATATATATATATATAAAAGAATCTTCTATGACACGTGTGAATTGTGTGCATGTGTATATATGTATATGTCTGTGTGTGTATATATATGTGTACATTGAGATGTATGGGTATGTATGTTTGCATGTGGGGACGTGTATGTATATGCATGTGTATGGGGGTGGGTTGGGCCATTTCTTTTGTCTGTTTCCTTGCGCTACCTCGCAAATGCGGGAGACAGCGACAAAGCAAAATAATAATAATAATAATAAAAGAATCTGACAAAAACTTAAAATATGATTCTTCAACTCAGCAAAGCCATATAATTTACATGCTTTCGGCCCTGTGCACTTCTGAAAATCTACTTTTTTCATTTTTCAATCTGTGGGTTCATGCTTGGGAACAAAATCTTAACTTTTCTCAAATATATCAAAAATCCTATACAGCAGCATTTCATAACAATTCAAAGCAAGCTTTCTGATATAAACATACAAAAATCTAATAGAGAGTTTCATTGCAAGAAGAACTTGAGAATAACTCATTTCACAATACTGTATAAGCAATAACTGATCTATCAGATAACTTCTTCATCTCTCTTTAGACATTCAGTATTCAGCAAAGCTTTTCAAACTATATATCAAGACGTATAATACAACATAACAATTCACTATACGTCTTACAACTGAACAGACCCAGATGGATGTTTTGTGTCAGCTGTCTGCAGCATGATCATCTATATAAAAACATAGGAAGTGAGGACACTGCAAGAGACCTATAGGCCCATGCTAGGCAGGTTCTGAGTCTGTCCACCCTACAACCAACTGCATTGGTAAAGTGTTTTCCAAAAATTTCTCTTTATTTCAAAGCCCTACTTGCTTTGTGAGGACTTCAACCCCTGGGAGCAGGAGCTACAGGTAAAAACCCACACACAACATTAACTCTATAGAGTGTAAAGATCTCATTGGTACTGCTTACATCAGTTTCTATCCACTAGAACAAGTACATTTACTTTCTAATAATTACTCTGGACTCTTTTTAGCTCAATATCACACGACCTGTTAGCACTGTTTGAGAGCAAAATCCACATTCTATATTTCAATCCTTCTTTATCTCTTATTTCTTATAAGAATACTCATCTCTCCTATATGTTCCCTCACCACATCCTTGAACTTCTATTCTAATATCTCATTTCTCGTCATTTTTTCTGTGTCTAACCTTTTCATACGGCCAATCCACTAATAAAAATGTATACTTAAATCATCATCCAATCCTCTCAGCATATCCTGTCTCATTTAAAAAGATGTTTCTCTTTCAATTTGCAATCTGCAATGTTACCTAACCAACATTAAAGGGCAAGACTGCAAATGTAATTAACTGCATTGCTCATTATGTATACTCCACCTCACTTATAAAATTATATCAAATGCCAGCACTATATTTCATAAATGTATACAACATATGCAATCAATCATGGACAAGAAGTAAATGTGCCACACTCACCGTTTTCCGTATGTCCCAGCGTTAATGTTGCAAAGTCCTGTCAATGTTGACAGTTGAAGGTTAGCGCAAGTTTCTAGCGGAAATCGCTGACAACGCTGAATTCTAGCGAACCCTCGTTCTATCACTTCTAGAAGAAAACATGACTTCCTTGTCATTGTACTAAATCTCATTATAGGCTTTTCAAGTGTCAGCGTTACATACTGTAACACAACTCGTCTTCACTTCTTTTCAGTTAATACACTTACTTCTCTCTACGCTTACCTTATTCGTTACTTTATAAATATGTGTTTCACACTTAAGCCGAGACACTGATCTCTTAATTTTCCCTACGTTTTCAAATTATAAAATCTTTCCGAAGAGTTTCCTTTATTTCAAATATTCATTTTGCGGTTTAGGAATAGGTGATCATCTAAATATACACTTTTTCCTTGTGTTTTATATGCTCTCTTTAGTGCCACTAGAATATATCTTTTTTTCTTCAAGCAGACTCTATTTTGTCCCCCCCCCCCTCATATGCCTTTATACAGTCTGTATACCGCAAATAAACCCACTTTTGCTCCATATTTATTAGTAACTGTAGTCACTTACAGCTTCTTGTTTTATATAAAAAAAAATCTTTGCTTTGCTCTTATCGCTAGAATGTTTTCTAAATCCTTGTCCTGTCTTGTGCTATTTCCGTTTCCTCGTACCAGGAAACCTCTCTTGCCATTATCATTATTTCCTGTTTCTCCAATATCTCATTATTCCTTCTGTTCTTTTTATTCCAAAAGTACCTAAATTTACTACACTGGTATATTTTCACACACTGTTGACGTAAATATCAGAACCTAAGAAACGATTTAATCAATGAAGTGAATAATCTCATTAGACGTGCTGTACAAAGAGCGCTGGTAGTAATGATCGTTGAGGTGAGTATTCGCTAGCACATATCTCTGGTGAGAACATAAACAGCTGATTTCCAAATAGTAAATCCGTAGGTGGGGGGAATTTCAACTTTGTGAGGCAAAATATGCCAGATAATGCCCCACAGATGACCAGATCCATAAAATTCATTAGTCTGTGGTCTTCTGCCACAATAATAGTTGTTGCTGTCATACTTATTGGCGGGAAAATTGGTAAGTGATCCATTTAATAGGAACTTGTAGTTAAGACATATTAGATACATGTGAATTTCAGAAGAATAAATATTAAGTGTAAAACTTTACTGTTCCTTTCTTAGCATATAAAAGTGTCAGTGCAATTTATTTACATCTAATAGTTTTGCATATGGCATTCAAAGCTCCAAATCGCTCTTCACTACATTCATCCTTTCTCTATACTGAAGTCCCATTACAAAACAAAATTAATACACATCCAAGTCTAGTTATAATGCATGGCTAAAGCAGTGATTTACCTCTGATACTTATCTACCAAACTATTTCACAAAAATCAGCCAAGGAGAGAGCATCAAACCCGCTCTCAATGGTCTGAACTGTAAGAAAGGTCCTTACTGAAGTAGATGACACAGAGAACATTTTACGTAAATTCGGTTAATTGCTTACTTGTGCAACTTTCATTATACATCTTTAAGAGATATAGGTTCACAGGGAAGTGGATTTATTGCTAGAAATAAGAACTTTCTGTGAGGAAGATGATTTCGTTAGTTGTTTATCCCATGAGTCTGAGTTGGCCATAATTAGGGCATACATTTCTCTTTACCATGTTTGTAATTAGGGAGGGCTATGAAAATTAAGGCAAATGTGGGGTTAATGTAATAGTATATAAAACCCTTTTAGAAATCATGAAAATTCAGAAAATACCGCACGTTTGCTTGGAATTGAGATTTACCTTGATCTTCAGTATTCTATTGGAAATATACCAACAGTAGTGTAGTCTTCTGCACTGTGCTGTATACTTAAGAATATGTACTGGAACATAGTTATGGACTAGAATGTGTTTATGAGTATATGAAAGCACTAACTGTAGAGAAGCTGGAAGCAAACTCAAGACCACAGCAATTACATGCTTTTCAAATAACACTTTAGTTAGGTTTTCATATGTTCTGATAATTTCTACAATTCTCACCTACTTTTGCTTGAATAAATATCACATTTTTCCTGATCTTGAGAGGCTTCCCAGCCATCAAATTAGCAATGTATTATCATAAGATTAGAAATATAGATAATTTTCTCCTAACAAGTTTTGTATGCCTAGCACGATGCCAATCGCCCTGTTAAGTTTCCTTAAAAAATGAAAGCATTAACTACATGGTAATTCAAGGCAAATAAATATTTGCTAATCGTTCACATTAGCCTCTTTTTGCAGTGTCAACCTGTGGTGCAGATCTCATCCTCTCAGTGGCAGTGACTCAGTATGCATTATACCAATTTCACCCCACCCCCAGCCAATGACATTACATGCTTCAATGAGAGGGAGTTTTATTAGTTACTGGTTAGGTTATGGTTACTGATGGAGGATATATGCTAACAGAGCACCATCCTTGCCAGTTTTGGAAGATATCTGCTTGTTCACCCTGGCTGAGTGGGTGTGTGAATGAGCTTGCATTACTGAGATCTTGTTACTATCAGAATGAGGATGATGTAATATTGGTCAGAGAATCCATTAACAGTAATTATTTACTTCCCTTATATGTACTAAGTATTCTGCTTACTGACTTTTTCAAAGGAAGAAAAGTTATTGCAATCATTAAGAAAAGTGAAATTTTTGTGGGGAAATAGATAACAAATATATTGAACATTTGCAGAAAATTGAGATGAAGGCCAGTGCATTTCATGTGATAATATTCCATGTCATTTTTGTTTTGTTCAAGCCGTTTTATCTATAAATTCATGTTGAACAGGAACATTTTCTTACAACTCTTTTATCCCTTCAGTCCTGATCATATTGAAAAAATTGTCTCCTTAGCTAAGAGATACTGTATTATCAATATCTGGTATATCAAAAAAATGTTAACCATTTAAACAATGACAGCCATTTAAACCAAATGGGTTGTAAACAAACTTTGACACAATATGCACTGAAACCTTATGATGTTGTGTTATCAGTATAAATACCATATTTAAAGTCACAACTCAAGGTCTACTGATATGTCCACATATGATAGCTGTTCATTACCATCACCTGAACCCCACAGAATTGTGTTTGTTTGCACTACATAATAGGAAGAGCTCAGATGTGCTACACACGTTCTTCTCTCAGGTTTCCTCTGGGTAACTGGACCATTTGGATATTTCTTGATCTCTGCCACCAATTTTATACATGGTTGCAGTTGAAACAGGTTTACTGTCCATGGACTGGAATTATTGGAACCATGTTTATCCTATTTTCCCCCAGTAAATCTTACAGGAAAAGTTCTTTTCAAATTAGTCATATTGTCCAGTTTAGTATTGTTTACAGCCCCAAGGTAGGACAAACAACCTTGGTTCTTATAGATCTCTCTCTTTCTCTCTCTCTCTGGCAAAATCCTGGATTTTGAAATTTACACCTATGGCTTTTCTCAAGCACTTCTGCAGTTTGAAGTTTGAAAACACCTGATAGATGACCTTTTACATAACACTTCCACCTTTATCCATAGTCTGGAAAACCTGTCAGCCCTTCCTTGAAGAAGCTGATATCATGGACATAACTAAAGGTTTATGTTTAGAGTTCTTCTATAGCCTTTTTCATGATAAATATAAGGCTGGTAACACTACTATTTCTTAAAAAAGTGACCTTTAGAAACACCTATCTCTGGTTTTTAGCATCAGTCTATCAGGCCACACTTGGGATAACTTTTCTGATCTCTATATTTATAGAGACTAAAGCCTATTTGAGATAACCTCTGATCTTTCTTTTTGAGGTGACTGGGTGCTTCTTCACTGCAGCCCATGTTGGAGCTTTTTAAAGTACTAGATCACTTGCAATAGTTTTTCTGGAAGCCTAGCTCTTCAACATCTTTTGGGAGGAGAGTTAGTGAATTACACACTATGTCTAGCCCCAAGAATCTCTTCTCTCTTGTAAGAATCTTTTAGGTGTTAAAAAAAATCCAAACCCTGAATTTTTTTTTACAAAGAACAAAACTCAGGGTAGTGGGGGAGGAATGGGATGTATTTAGGGAATCAGTGATGGATTGCGCAAAAGATGCTTGTGGCATGAGAAGAGTGGGAGGTGGGTTGATTAGAAAGGGTAGTGAGTGGTGGGATGAAGAAGTAAGAGTATTAGTGAAAGAGAAGAGAGAGGCATTTGGACGATTTTTGCAGGGAAAAAATGAAATTGAGTGGGAGATGTATAAAAGAAAGAGACAGGAGGTCAAGAGAAAGGTGCAAGAGGTGAAAAAAAGGGCAAATGAGAGTTGGGGTGAGAGAGTATCATTAAATTTTAGGGAGAATAAAAAGATGTTCTGGAAGGAGGTAAATAAAGTGCGTAAGACAAGGGAGCAAATGGGAACTTCAGTGAAGGGCGCAAATGGGGAGGTGATAACAAGTAGTGGTGATGTGAGAAGGAGATGGAGTGAGTATTTTGAAGGTTTGTTGAATGTGTTTGATGATAGAGTGGCAGATATAGGGTGTTTTGGTCGAGGTGGTGTGCAAAGTGAGAGGGTTAGGGAAAATGATTTGGTAAACAGAGAAGAGGTAGTGAAAGCTTTGCGAAGATGAAAGCCGGCAAGGCAGCAGGTTTGGATGGTATTGCAGTGGAATTTATTAAAAAAGGGGGTGACTGTATTATTGACTGGTTGGTAAGGTTATTTAATGTATGTATGACTCATGGTGAGGTGCCTGAGGATTGGCGGAATGCGTGCATAGTGCCATTGTACAAAGGCAAAGGGGATAAGAGTGAGTGCTCAAATTACAGAGGTATAAGTTTGTTGAGTATTCCTGGTAAATTATATGGGAGGGTATTGATTGAGAGGGTGAAGGCATGTACAGAGCATCAGATTGGGGAAGAGCAGTGTGGTTTCAGAAGTGGTAGAGGATGTGTGGATCAGGTGTTTGCTTTGAAGAATGTATGTGAGAAATACTTAGAAAAGCAAATGGATTTGTATGTAGCATTTATGGATCTGGAGAAGGCATATGATAGAGTTGATAGAGATGCTCTGTGGAAGGTATTAAGAATATATGGTGTGGGAGGAAAGTTGTTAGAAGCAGTGAAAAGTTTTTATCGAGGATGTAAGGCATGTGTACGTGTAGGAAGAGAGGAAAGTGATTAGTTCTCAGTGAATGTAGGTTTGCGGCAGGGGTGTGTGATGTCTCCATGGTTGTTTAATTTGTTTATGGATGGGGTTGTTAGGGAGGTAAATGCAAGAGTTTTGGAAAGAGGGGCAAGTATGAAGTCTGTTGGGGATGAGAGAGCTTGGGAAGTGAGTCAGTTGTTGTTCGCTGATGATACAGCGCTGGTGGCTGATTCATGTGAGAAACTGCAGAAGCTGGTGACTGAGTTTGGTAAAGTGTGTGGAAGAAGAAAGTTAAGGGTAAATGTGAATAAGAGCAAGGTTATTAGGTACAGTAGGGTTGAGGGTCAAGTCAATTGGGAGGTGAGTTTGAATGGAGAAAAACTGGAGGAAGTGAAGTGTTTTAGATATCTGGGAGTGGATCTGGCAGCGGATGGAACCATGGAAGCGGAAGTGGATCATTGGGTGGGGGAGGGGGCGAAAATTCTGGGGGCCTTGAAGAATGTGTGGAAGTCGAGAACATTATCTCGGAAAGCAAAAATGGGTATGTTTGAAGGAATACTGGTTCCAACAATGTTGTATGGTTGCGAGGCGTGGGCTATGGATAGAGTTGTGCGCAGGAGGATGGATGTGCTGAAAATGAGATGTTTGAGGACAATGTGTGGTGTGAGGTGGTTTGATCGAGTGAGTAACGTAAGGGTAAGAGAGATGTGTGGAAATAAAAAGAGCGTGGTTGAGAGAGCAGAAGAGGGTGTTTTGAAGTGGTTTGGGCACATGGAGAGAATGAGTGAGGAAAGATTGACCAAGAGGATATATGTGTCGGAGGTGGAGGGAACGAGGAGAAGAGGGAGACCAAATTGGAGGTGGAAAGATGGAGTGAAAAAGATTTTGTGTGATCGGGGCCTGAACATGCAGGAGGGTGAAAGGAGGGCAAGGAATAGAGTGAATTGGAGCGATGTGGTATACCGGGGTTGACGTGCTGTCAGTGGATTGAATCAAGGCATGTGAAGCGTCTGGGGTAAACCATGGAAAGCTGTGTAGGTATGTATATTTGCGTGTGTGGACGTATGTATATACATGTGTATGGGGGGGGTTGGGCCATTTCTTTCGTCTGTTTCCTTGCGCTACCTCGCAAACGCGGGAGACAGCGACAAAGTATAATAAAAAAAAAATATATAAAAAAACTCAGATTTAGAAATAGTGCCATAGAAATCTTTTTATAAAAGAATATAAGAGAGCATCATTCCTTATGCCCAGTCAAATCTTGTTGAGACCTTTTGGGCTTAACCAGAGATTATCAAGGAGACCACATATATGTGCTTCCTGCAATCTTTGAGCTCTTTTTGGGTGCTTTTACCACTTCTGAAAAGTGCAAACTTCCTCAGAAATCTTTCATTGGACGAATTCAAGAAAAGGATCTTTGGCATTCATCTTTCACCTACATCAGATGATGGGTCTGTGGATTCTTTCTTTGGGAGAAACAAATTTTATTGTGCCTCAGAATCATCATCGAAGGCCTTTATTTTTGTTGTTGGGTTTGGTCTTCTAATATTACAGGTTTTCTCTTACCTCCCGCCTCATGCTTGTGGGGCAAATTGCAAACGAGGAAAATTTAGGTTTTGGAAATTGGAAAACCTTTTCTCTCAAGGACAGCATCCCAAGAGCATTTTTTCCTGGTATTTTCTAAGAATTTATGTGTATTCCATGACTGCTTTTGAGTTGATGCCCATGATCAGTGAACTCTGAGCTGCAGGGAGATGGGAGTGATTGGGTTGATGACATCATTTCTGTGGTGGTCTCTGATTGGCCATAGGCAAGCCTGAAATGAGTTAGCTGCTGCTACCATGGTTGAATGGTAAGCAAAGTGTGTAGAAGGCAAGGGCATCCTCACTATAAATACTGTGGGATGGAAGGTCCAGCCCTGATTTCCACAGAGAATACTCAAGGTTACAAGACACCACCTCAGAGTGAAGAGATTTTTCAGTTTTCTAAGCCCTCATTTTTAGCACATTTAGGTATTGAACACTTGTGACAGGTATGTTTATATTTAGAATTTAATTTTATATTCATAAAAATTTGAGATGAGATTAGAAACCAAGGATATTTGTTTGTGTTTACCATCACATCCCATTTGCACCCACAAGTTTAAGTTTTACATAGGTTGCTTAGATTTACCAAGAAGCCTAGAATTATGAGTACTTAATTTCAGAATTTCTCTACTTCATCTTAAAGCAAGGCTTATTCCCCCATCAGAACCCACCCCTTGGACCCACATCACAGTGTCTGGAACAGAGTGTGTTGATTCATCAGTGAATGGCTGGTACTTCCCCAGTGGGAAACATAGGTGCACAAGTACAGAAGCATCAAAGGGGACCATTTATCGTGACTCCATTTATTATGCTTTTCAGGTGAATTTCTGACCTTATATGGAAAAATATGAATTACTGCAAGTGTTGTGGAATGTATGAGATTTGATTTATGCAGTCATCACATAACTTTTGCTTTACCTGATGGTATTGTTACCTGTAATTATTTTTGCTGACAGTTCCTGCCCTATTTTTCAAATCAGATATATCTGAGGTTAAACCTTATTATTAGTTGCTTTTTGCCACGATTCAATGACTTCTCATGCTTTAATTAATCCATAGGTCCCTCAGGTGGAAGGAGATGAAGCATCAAGATACTCCCGATGGCAGTGGAGGTTGTATGGAGTATTACGTTTACGGCTTGTGCTGAACAATGGTAGGTGCTTCAGTGCAAGATCTTCATTCTCTTTATCCTGTTCTTATTATACAGTACCTGTAGAAAAGCTATCCAGCGTTTTGAGAATTTTTGAAAAATATGATCTTTATTAGCAAATCCAACTCCAGAGAAAGACTTTCTTGAGAGTACATATGTGTTCTTTGTGTATGTATGCAATGTTCTGTGTTTATACAGATGCAGTACAATGTTATTACTTTTCATCATAAAAACCTCTTGTTACAGATAATGCAGTAATGAAGCCAGATCCACCTCACAAAATAATCCTAAAGTCTCGCTTAGGCTACATGAACAAAAATGATCATTATAAACCAACATTGATTGCAGCGAACTATCAAGAACGAAAACTTTACTGTGTTTTTATTAAAAAACACAGTTTTGATGAACTGACTTATGACTGTTCACCTCAGGTGGTAGTCGTTTTGTATTCAGTCCACCATGATCACTACCTCATCAACATTTTACTACCTCTCTTCAGAGATGACACAAATGAGTGGGTTAATCGAAATTTTGAAGCAGTTAAGGGTCTATACATAACGGTGAGTAAATTTGTGGTTGATTATTTAGAAAAAAAAATTAATTGCTATTAGGAAAGGTAATTTGGAGTTTTAATCATTCAAAAGTAAAATTTTCATATTCTTTTCTTGCAAAACTTAGTTTATATATATCAAACTTAATTTATTTGCTTGTTTGTATTCTTTTGTGAAAAACAGCACGTTGACTTCTGGGATATGAAAAGAACTTTCTGATTTTCTTAACTTTTAACAGTTTTTTAGTCTAAGTAGCTGGTACACGAAGATGTTAGTATCACTGCAAACAGTCTTCTTTCCTGTGTTGGCTACCATCCTGTGGAGGTTTTGGAAATCTTTTAGTGTATTTGAGCGACGTCCAGACCACCTTGAGCGTGATTTGGCACTTTTGGCTGTGGCTCTCACAGTCATGAATTGTAAGTTGATATTGTTCTTAATGTTGTATCTTATATACCATCCTTTGTATACGGTCAGTAGTTTATGTATGGCCTGCAAGTATAGAGGTGACTGCTTATCTACACTTCTTCTATACATCTTAAAACTGGCCTTTTTTTTTTCTTGCAGAATATCTATTTCTTTTAATTTAAGACACACTCTTGTAGTCATTTGTTTCACATCTTTTCCCTTCATATATTCATAAGTCCTAGCCCATTACACATAAGTTCCTTGATATAATCAGGGCAAATATACTAGATCCTGCATTAAACTTTATTAGTTTTAAGTACATGCTTTGAAAAGACAAAGAAAATAACCTTACTAAAACAGTGAAAACTACATCATAAACATAAATGATTTAATCCACACACTTAACTGCATGCAAAGCATTTTTCATCCATAGTAGCAATGTTTGAGAATACAAACAAACTGGATAGTATCACATCTGATTCAGAGCTTGTTTTGTTCTGTGACTGATATTTGAAAGTGTTAACCTTTCCTTATTTTTCATTATTTATCCAGCATTTTGGCTTAGAGTATTACTGAATAAAATAAAGGTAAAAAACTTAACTTGAAAACTATCTTCAAAAGTGAGTTTAAATGCATGTCAGACTATGTACACTACATATTGATGATGATCAGCAGTAGAGTAGATTGGGTGAGCTAGATAACCAGATATTTTCATGTTTGGACTTAGCACCTGTGTAATCCTGTGAGATGCATGTCATATTGCTTTCATTTAACTACAGTGGCTGTTACTATCATGGAATTCGTTTATTATGGTATCTGAGAAATACAGAAATTTTCTTTCACTCTGATGAATGAAATCTGATAAATTCATTAACTCCAGACAATTTGACAATGGATAGTGAAGCTTTGGGGTGGAAAATTTTATTGATACCCTGTATCTGGAATACAAGAAAGAAATTCAAGAGTTTTTAGAGCAAGAATGTGGACAGTGGATGTGGTATAAAGAAAGATTTTCAGTATAATTGCAGTTACTGAAACAACGCTGCACAGCTTGATCCAAGAGTAACAAAAAGAAATAATCCATTTTGTGTACTGAATGGTTATTGCAAAGATCATACATATTAGTAAATGGGTAGGCCTTGATAACCATCATGATATAAAAGTAGCAGTCATCTGACGCTAGTAGGGTTGAGGATCAAGTCAGTTGGGAGGTAAGTTTGAATGTAGAAAAACTGGAGGAAGTAAAGTGTTTTAGATATCTTGGAGTGGATCTGGCAGCAGATGGAACCATGGAAGCGGAAGTGGATCATAGGGTGGGGGAGGGGGTGAAAATCCTGGGAGCCTTGAAGAATGTGTGGAAGTGGAGAACATTATCTCGGAAAGCAAAAATGGGTATGTTTGAAGGAATAGTGGTTCCAACGATGGTGTATGGTTGCGAGGCGTGGGCAATGGATAGAGTTGTGCGCAGGAGGATGGATGTGCTGGAAATGAGATGTTTGAGGACAATGTGTGGTGTGAGGTGGTTTGATCGAGTAAGTAACGTAAGGGTAAGAGAGATGTGTGGAAATAAAAAGAGCGTGGTTGAGAGAGCAGAAGAGGGTGTTTTGAAATGGTTTGGGCACATGGAGAGAATGAGTGAGGAAAGATTGACCAAGAGGATATATGTGTCGGAGGTGGAGGGAACGAGGAGAAGTGGGAGACCAAATTGGAGGTGGGAAGATGGAGTGAAAAAGATTTTGTGTAATCGGGGCTTGAACATGCAGGAGGGTGAAAGGAGGGCAAGGAATAGAGTGAATTGGATCGATGTGGTATACCGGGGTTGACGTGCTGTCAGTGGGTTGAATCAGGGCATGTGAAGCGTCTGGGGTAAACCATGGAAAGCTGTGTAGGTATGTATATTTGCGTGTGTGGACGCATGTATATACATGTGTATGGGGGTGGGTTGGGCCATTTCTTTCGTCTGTTTCCTTGCGCTACCTCACAAACGCGGGAGACAGCGACAAAGCAAGAAAAAAAAAAATCTGACGCTACTCTTAATTACTTGTAATTAGAATTTTAGTTCAGTCTTCATGGTAGGAGCAATAGATAGAAGTAGTTGGTAGGAACATTTAAGTAGGAGCATTAGGTAGAGGTAGTAAGTAGGCATACTAGGCAGGAGCATAAGGGTAGTAGTAGTAATCAGTAGGAACATTAGGTAGGAGCCTCTGTAAATACTGCTTTAGTTGCCCTCTCCCAGTGACCTGTTAAAGTTAAGACACTGAAGGCTAAAAAATGGCAATGGAGTTCAATAGTTATGGACACTATTGCCATGGGAGTTCCAAATGGGAACAGACATCAGAGATATAGATATATTCAGTGTCCACTGCTCCATGTTTTTGTGATTTCAGTTATTTTGAAATATTTGTAATAATGATTGTCAACTTTTTTATTATAGTGATAATAGTATGGCAGGAAATGATTGTCAACTTTTTTATTATAGTGATAATAGTATGGTGTGGGAGGCAAGTTGTTAGAAGCAGTGAAAAGTTTTTATCGAGGATGTAAGGCATGTGTACGTGTAGGAAGAGAGGAAAATGATTGGTTCTCAGTGAATGTAGGTTTGCGGCAGGGGTGTGTGATGTCTCCATGGTTGTTTAATTTGTTTATGGATGGGGTTGTAAGGGAGGTAAATGCAAGAGTCCTGGAAAGAGGGGCAAGTATGAAGTCTGTTGGGGATGAGAGAGCTTGGGAAGTGAGTCAGTTGTTGTTCGCTGATGATACAGCGCTGGTGGCTGATTCATGTGAGAAACTGCAGAAGCTGGTGACTGAGTTTGGTAAAGTGTGTGGAAGAAGAAAGTTGAGAGTAAATGTGAATAAGAGCAAGGTTATTAGGTACAGTAGGGGTGAGGGTCAAGTCAATTGGGAGGTGAGTTTGAATGGAGAAAAACTGGAGGAAGTGAAGTGTTTTAGATATCTGGGAGTGGATCTGTCAGCGGATGGAACCATGGAAGCGGAAGTGGATCATAGGGTGGGGGAGGGGGCGAAAATTTTGGGAGCCTTGAAAAATGTGTGGAAGTCGAGAACATTATCTCGGAAAGCAAAAATGGGTATGTTTGAGGGAATAGTGGTTCCAACAATGTTGTATGGTTGCGAGGCGTGGGCTATGGATAGAGATGTGCGCAGGAGGATGGATGTGCTGGAAATGAGATGTTTGAGGACAATGTGTGGTGTGAGGTGGTTTGATCGAGTAAGTAACGTAAGGGTAAGAGAGATGTGTGGAAATAAAAAGAGCGTGGTTGAGAGAGCAGAAGAGGGTGTTTTGAAATGGTTTGGGCACATGGAGAGAATGAGTGAGGAGAGATTGACCAAGAGGATATATGTGTCGGAGGTGGAGGGAACGAGGAGAAGAGGGAGACCAAATTGGAGGTGGAAAGATGGAGTGAAAAAGATTTTGTGTGATCGGGGCCTGAACATGCAGGAGGGTGAAAGGAGGGCAAGAAATAGAGTGAATTGGAGTCATGTGGTATACAGGGGTTGACGTGCTGTCAGTGGATTGAAGCAAGGCATGTGAAGCGTCTGGGGTAAACCATGGAAAGCTGTGTAGGTATGTATATTTGCGTGTGTGGACGTGTGTATGTACATGTGTATGGGGGGGGGGTTGGGCCATTTCTTTCGTCTGTTTCCTTGCGCTACCTCGCAAACGCGGGAGACAGCGACAAAGTATAAAAAAAAAAAAAAAAAAAAAAAGTATGGCAGGAAATGCGAAGAGATGAACTGTAAAGTGGTGAAATGTAATTCTTTGAGTTGGTTTGGGTATGTGGAAAGAATGCATGATGGGGAGTTTACAAGGAGAGTGTTTGATAGTATGATGAAGAGGTTGGTGTGAGAGGAAGACCAACCAAGTCATGGGTAAATGGAATAGAGGAGTACTTGAGGGAGAGAAATGGTAGAAGAATGCATAGAAGGGTATGTGCAAGGGATGCATGTAAGGACAGGGATAGGTAAAAATTCTTTTGCTGTGGCTACTCCCTTGATGAAAGTTCCCAGAGGGGACAGGCATCAGAGATAGAGATATAATGATAATAATAATAATAATAATAATAATAATAATAATAATAATAATAAAAATAATGATAATAATAACGATGAAAGTAATGATGATAATGATAGAAATAATAATAATAAAGATATCTGGGAGTGGATCTGGCAGCGGATGGAACCATGGAAGCGGAAGTGAATCATAGGGTGGGGGAGGGGGCAAAAATCCTGGGAGCCTTGAAGAATGTGTGGAAGTCGAGAACATTATCTCCGAAAGCAAAAATGGCTATGTTTGAAGGAATAGTGGTTCCAACAATGTTGTATGGTTGCGAGGCGTGGGCTATGGATAGAGTTGTGCGCAGGAGGGTGGATGTGCTGGAAATGAGATGTTTGAGGACAGTATGTGGTGTGAGGTGGTTTGATCGAGTAAGTAATGTAAGGGTAAGAGAGATGTGTGGAAATAAAAAGAGCATGGTTGAGAGAGCAGAAGAGGGTGTTTTGAAATGGTTTGGGCACATGGAGAGAATGAGTGAGGATAGATTGACCAAGAGGATATATGTGTCGGAGGTGGAGGGAACGAGGAGAAGTGGGGGACCAAATTGGAGGTGGAAAGATGGAGTGAAAAAGATTTTGAGTGATCGGGGCCCGAACATGCAGGAGGGTGAAAGGTGGGCAAGGAATAGAGTGAATTGGATCGATGTGGTATACCGGGGTCGATGTGCTGTCAATGGATTGAATCAGGGCATGCTAAGCATCTGGGGTAAACCATGGAAAGTTCTGTGGGGCCTGGATGTGGAAAGGGAGCTGTGGTTTCGGGCATTATTGCATGACAGCTAGAGACTGAGTGTGAATGAATGGGGCCTTTGTTGTCTTTTCCTAGCACTACCTCGCACACATGAGGGGGGAGGGGGATGTTATTCCATGTGTGGCGATGGAAATGAATAAAGGCAGACAGTGTGAATTGTGTGCATGTGTGTATATGTATGTGTCTGTGTGTGTATATATATGCGTACATTGAGATGTATGGGTATGTATATTTGCGTGTGTGGACATGTATGTATATACATGTGTATGGAGGTGGGTTGGGCCATTTCTTTCGTCTGTTTCCTTGCGCTACCTCGCAAATGCGGGAGACAGCGACAAAGCAAATAAAAAGAAAATAATGATTGTATTTAATTGCTTTTCCCACCTTAGTGAGTTAGTATCAGTAACATCTGAACAGCAGCCTCAGAAACACACATTTTTTGCCATATATGATGTACAGCAACCAGAGCGTATCATCCACAGCCAAGCCCTGCAGACTATTCCATTGCTTACCTCGAACATTTTATGTGCCCTGGTCCAGCTCACTGACAGCATGTCCCTTTCCATGAACCATACTGACCCATACATACTTTTCATCTTCAATATTCAGGTCCTGATATCCCAACACCCCATTCTCTGCATCCTTTTATCTCCTTGTTCTGGCCCTTCCTTTTGCTACTTCCACTTCTGAAATGTAGATCTCCATAGTCAGTCTTTCTTCACTTATCCTTTCCATCTGCCTGAACACATTCTCCCAGAGTCTATCACCATCAGATCCATATCATCTGCAAAGAGTAGCAAACTGTAGACCTACCCTTTGCTCGAAGACCCTTGCATTCATCTTTCACTACTCATCCCATGAAAAAATTTGATAACCATTGTGACATCACACATCCTTGATACAAACCCACCTTTATCAGGAATCACCCACCTTCTTCCTAGCCTATTGGCACACATGCTTTATTCTCCTGGTCATAACCACATTACTTTTGGTAACTTTCTATTTAGCTCATATATTTGTGGTATCTTCCAAACTACTTTCCTGTCAACCTTACTTTCTTCACATTCATAAATGCTACATATAGATCATTCTCTTTCTTATGATAGTTTTCACACAGATTTCCAACAATCACCAGGTCCATGCATTCTTTACTTCACCTGAAGCCACACTGCTCTTCTTCAGCCAGATATTCTGCGTAAGCTACCACCTCAGTCACCTTGTAACTCATCTTCTACTTCTGTGATTCAAGCATTTACTTTTGTGCCCTTGTTTTTATATAACGGCTGTGTACATTCATTCTTCTGGTCCACACAAACCTCACCTTGGGCCAAACAAATGTTTAAAAGCCTGAATAGCCAATCAGCAATGCTTTCACTTTCTTTCCCAAGAAACTCAACTGCATTCCCACTGACTCCTGCCACTTAGTCATGGTTTATCTAGTACATGTTTTACCTTCCTCCTTTGTTTTCACTATACTATTCAACAAACCTCTCAGTCTATATGTCACCTCTTTTCAGGTGTACCACATCCATCACTCTATCTTGGAAACACTCATTCCATCTCTTTTCTTTTTCTTATCACCTCAGTCTGTTACTACTCCCCAATTGCTCTCTGCACTGGCATTCTCATTTGCTCCCATACACTATCCACTTCTTAACAAAGTATTTTCTTATTCTCTCAGAAGCTCATTGCTACTCTTTAACCTCATCTCTCATTAACCCTCCTTTTCAGCTTTCAAAGCTTTCTTTTGATCCCCTACTGCTTCTTGTACTCCTCCAAATTACTCACATTCATTCCCTGCAGATACTACCCATATACCTCTCTTTACTCTTTGACTTCCAATTTTACTTCCTCATTGCAAAAGTAACTCACTCGCTAGCATACCAATATACATTGGCTGGATTTGAAGTATGCTCACAAACACACTCTGGTTCTCCCAAGAATGAGGACATCTTTGGCTTTCATTTTGGTATCCAGGCCATGATAGTTCAAGGTGATGGATGCCCCTCACCATGTGTGTAGCCCACAGACTGAAAGAGTAGAAAGATGGTTTTTGCTTACAGTGTGTATGTACAGGTTGTACTCACTCAGCTAGGAAAAGATGGATGTTGTCAGGCAGGTCTACTTCTTTATTTCCTTAGTGACTAAGCTTTGGAGTACACTTTTTTTGTGCTAGCCATACAGTCCCAGACCTTGGTGCTTTTGATGTCAACTAGTACATATTCTGGGGAAGTTCATTTATGCAGCCCTGTGCAACAACACATTGAGGCTACAGGGCAAAATGGTTACTGTCTGCATAAATAGATTTTTCCTGCAGTAAGCAGAAATCTTTAAGATTTTTTTTGTGGAATGATATAGAGATTTTCCTGTGATGGTCTGGTCTAACACACCAAATCAATGATAAGACTTTCATTTTATGGTCATGTGGGTATAGGCCCTTGGACTGAAGATCAAACCCTGTCATATCAACAGAAAGGAACTATGATTTTTATTTCCTGAAATATTCTTATGTGGTTTTGGTGCATTGCACATGGCAGCTAGAAAATAGATGTTAGTGAACGTGGCCTTTCTTTGTCTGTTCCTGGTGCTTACTCACTAACAGGAGAAATAGTGATCAAGTATGAAAGAAAAGAAAAGAATGGTTATTGTGACTCTGTTGCCTACTTAACAGAAGTTAATGTTAATGCAAATTCCTTTGTCTCTTAGAGTGAAAAAGAAGAAAATTTAATAGCATAGCATTATATCATCATCATGGAGTAAGCAAGGTCTTTGCAGATGCCATGTTGAGGTCAAACACAGTAACAACACAATTGTCTATACATTAGATATGAATTCTTTCCTTAAGAGTGGCACCACACACACTCACACATATCAAGGCCAGTGTGTGACTGCCAATATATAGTTTGTATTTCCAGTTTTGACATGGGGCAGTTGCAACAGACTCTCTATAGTTTGTTGGAATTATTGCTACCAAAATTGTTTTTTACCCCTAGCAATCTGAAAAACATTATTCACAGACTGTATGGTTTTCTGGATTAGGACTTCTGTTACCCATTTGTGAATCATACAACATTAGTGCTAGAAACTCCTTAAGCTGTGCTACTCTCCTTAATTGACCTTTTTTTCTTGAATCACATCAGCTTTTTCTCAGGAATCTAACCTAGAAGGTCTGGGTTCGAAAACTAGTTTTAGTTTTCCTCAAACAATTATAAAGCAGAGTTTTGGAGGCTGCCTATCAGATAACCATCTCATTACATTTGTCCTTCTGCTCAAGCCATACTACTTGTCTGGAAAGCTTTCAGTCCATCCTCTAAAAATCTGATTACTCAGATGTACCAGAAAGCTTATGTTGGAGTTCTTTTCTAGCCCTTTTTCATTATAGAAATATGGCTAGTGATACCATGCTTCACGTAAAAGTGCCTCACAAGACTTCCTTTCATTAGATTTTAGTATTAATCTGTTGAGCCCTTTTAGGGTTAACTTCTCCAATCACGTCTTGATGAGACTGGCTTCACCATTGCAGTCCAGATGGGACCTTTCTAAAGTCCTGAACATTTTATGGTAAAGAGTTTTTCTTGTGATTATATTACCTCCTCAGTGCTTCCTTATGAAGACTTATTTCCATGCAGCTTTGAGCTCTGGGAAATGTTAATAAATATACAAGCAATATTACACAAATACATTCTTCTTTTTAATGATTTGTTGGTTAAGATAAAGCCAAACTGTAGGCACTTGGTTTAATATGAAGTTTTAGAGACTGTAAAAAGCCTTTTTTATTATCATCTCTTAGAAGGTTCCTTCAAGAATTTTTAATTTTCTTTATTTATTTTGCTTTGTCACTGTCTCCCACGTTTGCGAGGTAGCGCAAGGAAACAGACGAAAGAAATGGCCCAACCCACCCCCATACACATGTATATACATACATGTCCCCACACACAAATATACATACTCATACATCTCAATGTACACATATATATACACACACAGACATATACATATACACACATGCACACAATTCACACTGTCTGCCTTTATTCATTCCCATCGCCACCTTGCCACACATGGAATAACAACCCCCTCCCCCCTCATGTGTGTGGGGTAGCTCTAGGAAAAGACAACGAAAGCCCCATTCATTTACACTCAGTCTCTAGCTGTCAAGCAATAATGCCCGAAACCACAGCTCCCTTTCCACATCCAGGCCCCACAGAACTTTCCATGGTTTACCCCAGACGCTTCACATGCCCTGATTCAATCCATTGACAGCACGTCGACCCCGGTAAACCGCATCGATCCAATTCACTCTATTCCTTGCCCGCCTTTCACCCTCCTGCATGTTCAGGCCCCAATCACTCAAAATCTTTTTCACTCCATCGTTCCACCTCCAATTTGGTCTCCCACTTCTCCTCGTTCCCTCCACCTCCAACACATATATCCTCTTAGTCAATCTTTCCTCACTCATTCTCTCCATGTGCCCAAACCATTTCAAAACACCCTCTTCTGCTCTCTCAACCACGCTCTTCTTATTTCCTCACATCTCTCTTACCCTTACATTACTTACTTGATCAAACCACCTCACACCACATATTGTCCTCAAACATCTCATTTCCAGCACATCCACCCTCCTGCGCACAACTCTATCCATAGCCCACGCCTCGCAACCATACAACATTGTTGGAACCACTATTCCTTCAAACATACCCATTTTTGCTTTCCGAGATAATGTTCTCGACTTCCACACATTCTTCAAGGCTCCCAGGATTTTCGCCCCCTCCCCCACCCTATGATTCACTTCCGCTTCCATGGTTCCATCCGCTGCCAGATCCACTCCCAGATATCTAAAACACTTCACTTCCTCCAGTTTTTCTCCATTCAAACTTACCTCCCAATTGACTTGACCCTCAACCCTACTGTACCTAATACCTTGCTCTTATTCACATTTACTCTTAACTTTCTTCTTTCACACACTTTACCAAACTCAGTCACCAGCTTCTGCAGTTTCTCACATGAATCAGCCACCAGCGCTGTGTCATCAGCGAACAACAACTGACTCACTTCCCAAGCTCTCTCATCCCCAACAGACTGCATACTTGCCCCTCTTTCCAAAACTCTTGCATTCACCTCCCTAACAACCCCATCCATAAACAAATTAAACAACCATGGAGACATCACACACCCCTGCCACAAACCTACATTCACTGAGAACCAATCACTTTCCTCTCTTCCTACACATACACATGCCTTACATCCTCGATGAAAACTTTTCACTGCTTCTAACAACTTGCCTCCCACACCATATATTCTTAGTACCTTCCACAGAGCATCTCTATCAACTCTGTCATATGCCTTCTCCAGATCCATAAATGGTACATACAAATCCATTTGCTTTTCTAAGTATTTCTCACATACATTCTTCAAAGCAAACACCCGATCCACACATCCTCTACCACTTCTGAAACCACACTGCTCTTCCCCAATCTGATGCTCTGTACATGCCTTCACCTCTCAATCAATACCCTCCCATATAATTTACCAGGAATACTCAACAAACTTATATCTCTGTAATTTGAGCACTCACTCTTATCCCCTTTGCCTTTATACAGTGGCACTATGCACGCATTCCGCCAATCCTCAGGCACCTCACCATGAATCATAAATACATTGAATAACCTTACCAACCAGTCAACAATACAGCCACCCCCTTTTTTAATAAATTCCGTTGCAATACCATCCAAACCTGCTGCCTTGCCGGCTTTCATCTTCCGCAAAGCTTTTACTACCTCTTCTCTGTTTACCAAATCATTTTCCCTAACCCTCTCACTTTGCACACAACCTTGACCAAAACACCCTATACCTGCCACTCTATCATCAAACACATTCAACAGACCTTCAAAATACTCACTCCATCTCCTTCTCACATCACCACTACTTGTTATCACCTCCCAATTAGCCCCCTTCACTGAAGTTCCCATTTGCTCCCTTGTCTTACGCACTTTATTTACCTCCTTCCAGAACATCTTTTTATTCTCCCTAAAATTTAATGATCCTCTCTCACCCCAACTCTCATTTGCCCTCTTTTTCACCTCTTGCACCTTTCTCTTGACATCCTGTCTCTTTCTTTTATACATCTCCCACTCATTTGCATTTTTTCCCAGCAAAAATCGTCCAAATGCCTCTCTCTTCTCTTTCACTAATAATCTTACTTCTTCATCCCACCACTCTACCCTTTCTAATCAACCCACCTCCCACGCTTCTCACGCCACAAGCATCTTTTGCGCAAGCCATCACTGCTTCCCTAAATACATCCCATTCTTCCCCCACTCCCCTTACCTCCTTTGTTCTCACCTTTTTCCATTCTGTACTCAGTCTCTCCTGGTACTTCCTCACACAAGTCTCCTTCCCAAGCTCACTTACTCTCATCACCCTTCTTCCCCCCCAACATTCTCTCTTCTTTTCTGAAAACCCATACAAATCTTCACCTTCGCCTCCACAAGAATTTTTAGGCCAGTAAAATCTCATATAGTGAAGTACACAAGGTGTCCACACTGATAACTTAGTATTTTTTATGATAACTTATGGGTTAAGATAAGCCACTCTCTAGATTCTTGGTTAAGTTTGAAACTGTTAAATCACTTGATAGCTAATTTGCTTAAACTCTTTAAAGATTAGTTTTGGAGGTAAAAACTTTATGGACAGTGAAATCTTTTAGTCATTTGGATATCAAAGTTTTTGGAGGTTAGCATTTATTTTTCCACCCAGGAATTTGTAAAACCTCTTTCAGCAAGAAATTTCTCAACTTGGATTAAGAAACTTGTACTATTTCTGCTTGCTCTTTAAACTATAACTCATGATATGAGAAGGATGACTTTACCTTAGCTTTTCTCAGAAATTTTACATTGGAGAAAATCAACAAAAGAGGTCTTTTGAATTTAACTGACAGTTTCCTCAGATGGCTCCTCTATTTAGGCATTGCAGATATACCCTGTGTCATGTGGGATTCTTTCTTCAAGAGAGATGGTTTCTGATGTGCCTGTGGATCACCTCTATGAGTATTTGTTTTAACTTCTGGGAGTTGTTTTCTTACCTGAAAATGTTTCATTTAACCATCCCTCATGTAGGTATGCTTTCACTGCTTGTGAGACAAACTGGCAAAGAAGAGAAATGTAGGTTTTGAAGTTTGAAGAAACCTTGTCCCTTTGAGGTTGCCCTTCAAGCAATTTTTTTTTTACCTCGCATTATCTTCCCTTCTCTTTTTTCAAGTGACCAATTAATGCAGTTTGTGAATTCTGAGCAGCCAAGGCGGATCATTCTCCTGGAGCAAGTGCATCAGTGACATCTTCACTGAAGCAAACTTATGGGTCAAAGGTGAGCCTGATATGAACAAGCAGCTGCTTTCATATGAAGGGTTAGTGGTTAACACTAGCTGGGGAAAGGTGCTACCCCACCAGTCATTGCTTGGAGGACCCCGCCTCAAAGAGAAAAGGTTTTTCAAATTTCAAGAATAACATTTTTGAACACAGTAGGCAATTTCATGTTTCAGCAAACAAATAAAGATGGTATTGTTTAATTTACAAGAAAGTTCTGTTCATGGGAGCATCCTACAAAAGATGATCTCAATTATGGCAGATGCTTTTTCCAAAGTAGATCCATTAGGGACAGAGGGGCAACTAGACTGAGAGTCTTTAGTGTAAATCTAGACTCTAGGCATCTGTCCAGATGATACTTTAATTACAGTGGTGGCCAGTGAGAAATTTCCAAGTTATGGGTCTTCTTTTCCAAGTTTGTTTGTAAGTGCAATAAGATGCCTTCAGTTTGCTTGCCTGAATTTTTTTATCTGCAGTATCCTCTTTCAAACGATTTTTTTTGTAGGTGGAAGGCTCCAGTCACAACAGGGCCAGGCCTTAACTGAAATATGAAGAGAATGAAAGAGAAAAAGAAAAGACAAGGGAAGGTATTTACAATTATTTGACAGTCAAGTTGTGTTGATCACTCCATTTTGGTCTAGCTAAATGTTTCCAACCTGGTTAAAGAGGTGCAAAGAATTCATGAGAACTTCCTTTTCAAAGCCATTCTAGTTACTTCACAGGATAATGCATTTTACTTGGTCAGCACAGTCATTGACATCTCACTTTGGGATTTTAATGACTTTTTATATTAAAAAAGAATATATTCTCAGGCATTGATTTACGGATGAGTTGCATCAAGGAAGATTATATCGACTTGTCCTTGTATAATCTAACATCTTAAGTACTGTATTGGGTAAGACTGACTCCTGTACAAAGGGTGTTGAGAAGGTTGGGATCATGAAGTTTTTAACTCCAATCTGTTACTTTGGCTTTGTTTAGAATAAAACAGTTTAGGAGAAAGAATTTTACTATGAACATGAAGAACTGCTTATTTCTGGCAAACAGAACTGTAAACAGTCACAGCCATTTAAACCCAACCTGTGACAGACAATAAGTCTTAGCTTTATGCTGGGATTGAAATCATTGCATCACCTCTGTTTTTAAACTAAGCACATACCCAGCAACCTAGTGCTTTATCCTCCATGTTTTTCTGCTCTGCTTATTGAAGTAGTCCATACGAACATTAGTTAGGCCTCTGAAAACACTGCACTAGAGTTGCCCTCTGCCACTGGCCTATTAAGGGTGAGGCACTTAAGGAAAAGAAGCACCACTGTAATTCACCAGTTATAGAGATTCTTTTGCTGTGGCCATCCCCTTGTGGGTGCTCCCATAGGAAATGGGCATCAGAGATATAGATAGATGGACTTATTGACTGATTCCTCTCCTAACATCATATTCAAAATCAGTCTCCTCATGGTCTTCTGATATTATTATTATTTTATTATTATACTTTGTCGCTGTCTCCCGCGTTTGCGAGGTAGCGCAAGGAAACAGACGAAAGAAATGGCCCTACCCCCCCCCCATACACATGTATATACATACGTCCACACACGCAAATATACATACCTACACAGCTTTCCATGGTTTACCCCAGACGCTTCACATGCCTTTATTCAATCCACTGACAGCACGTCAACCCCGGTATACCACATCGCTCCAATTCACTCTATTCCTTGCCCTCCTTTCAGCCTCCTGCATGTTCAGGCCCCGATCACACAAAATCTTTTTCACTCCATCTTTCCACCTCCAATTTGGTCTCCCTCTTCTCCTCGTTCCCTCCACCTCCGACACATGTATCCTCTTGGTCAATCTTTCCTCACTCATTCTCTCCATGTGCCCAAACCACTTCAAAACACCCTCTTCTGCTCTCTCAACCATGCTCTTTTTATTTCCACACATCTCTCTTACCCTTACGTTACTCACTCGATCAAACCACCTCACACCACATATTGTCCTCAAACATCTCATTTCCAGCACATCCATCCTCCTGCGCACAATAGCCCACGCCTCGCAACCATACAACATTGTTGGAACCACTATTCCTTCAAACATACCCATTTTTGCTTTCCGAGATAATGTTCTCGACTTCCACACATTCTTCAAGGCCCCCAGAATTTTCGCCCCCTCCCCCACCCTATGATCCACTTCCGCTTCCATGGTTCCATCCGCTGCCAGATCCACTCCCAGATATCTAAAACACTTCACTTCCTCCAGTTTTTCTCCATTCAAACTCACCTCCCAATTGACTTGACCCTCAACCCTACTGTACCTAATAACCTTGCTCTTATTCACATTTACTCTTAACTTTCTTCTTCCACACACTTTACCAAACTCAGTCACCAGCTTCTGCAGTTTCTCACATGAATCAGCCACCAGCGCTGTATCATCAGCGAACAACAACTGACTCACTTCCCAAGCTCTCTCATCCCCAACAGACTTCATACTTGCCCCTCTTTCCAAAACTCTTGCATTTACCTCCCTAACAACCCCATCCATAAACAAATTAAACAACCATGGAGACATCACACACCCCTGCCGCAAACCTACATTCACTGAGAACCAATCACTTTCCTCTCTTCCTACACGTACACATGCCTTACATCCTCGATAAAAACTTTTCACTGCTTCTAACAACTTTCCTCCCACACCATATATTCTTAATACCTTCCACAGAGCATCTCTATCAACTCTATCATATGCCTTCTCCAGATCCATAAATGCTACATACAAATCCATTTGCTTTTCTAAGTATTTCTCACATACATTCTTCAAAGCAAACACCTGATCCACACATCCTCTACCACTTCTGAAACCACACTGCTCTTCCCCAATCTGATGCTCTGTACATGCCTTCACCCTCTCAATCAATACCCTCCCATATAATTTACCAGGAATACTCAACAAACTTATACCTCTGTAATTTGAGCACTCACTCTTATCCCCGTTGCCTTTGTACAATGGCACTATGCACGCATTCCGCCAATCCTCAGGCACCTCACCATGAGTCATACATACATTAAATAACCTTACCAACCAGTCAACAATACAGTCACCCCCTTTTTTAATAAATTCCACTGCAATACCATCCAAACCTGCTGCCTTGCCGGCTTTCATCTTCCGCAAAGCTTTCACTACCTCTTCTCTGTTTACCAAATCATTTTCCCTAACCCTCTCACTTTGCACACCACCTCGACCAAAACACCCTATATCTGCCACTCTATCATCAAACACATTCAACAAACCTTCAAAATACTCACTCCATCTCCTTCTCACATCACCACTACTTGTTATCACCTCCCCATTTGCGCCCTTCACTGAAGTTCCCATTTGCTCCCTTGTCTTACGCACTTTCTTTACCTCCTTCCAGAACATCTTTTTATTCTCCCTAAAATTTAATGATACTCTCTCACCCCAACTCTCATTTGCCCTTTTTTTCACCTCTGAATGTTGGGGTGAAGAGGGTGGTAAGAGTAAGTGAGCTTGGGAAGGAGACCTGTGTGAGGAAGTACCAGGAGAGACTGAGTACAGAATGGAAAAAGGTGAGAACAATGGAAGTAAGGGGAGTGGGGGAGGAATGGGATGTATTTAGGGAATCAGTGATGGATTGTGCAAAAGATACTTGTGGCATGAGAAGAGTGGGAGGTGGGTTGATTAGAAAGGGTAGTGAGTGGTGGGATGAAGAAGTAAGAGTATTAGTGAAAGAGAAGAGAGAGGCATTTGGACGATTTTTGCAGGGAAAAAATGCAGTTGAGTGGGAGATGTATAAAAGAAAGAGACAGGAGGTCAAGAGAAAGGTCTTCTGATATATCCAAATCAAATTCAGTAGTTGGTTTTCATCTCCATCCAGGCCCCACAAAATCTTGTGTGCAGCATTTACACTGGATTATCAGGGTGGGGCTTGTTAGGCCTCCACACACCTCTTTCTTTCATGGCTATCTGTGGTTAACTGAGAGGCTTCCAGATTTGCAGTGGACTAAGTATAGTTGCAGGTGACATATGGCATGTAAACCATCAGAAAGAACCAGCCTATTCAGATTTGGGCAGGAAATTTGAAAATGTATGATAAGGTCTCTGTCCTTTCCCAGAGAGTGCATGTGATCTATTGATGCCACGGTGATCTATGGTAACAGAGAGGCTTTTTGATTTTTCTGCTGACTAAATAGTTTTGAGTGACAGATGACATCTACATATGCCACTAGAAAGCACTAGCATATTCAGCTGTAGGCAGATATGATGAGAACATGTGGACTGTGTGTATGTAGGACTGTACTTAAGGGCTAAGATCATCCAGCTTTAGATTCCAATAGGCCACAAAAAATAAAAATAATTCCATAATTAAAGCTAATTTTTTCATATATGTCTGGTACATATGTCTATTAATGTGAAAAATTGCTACACTGGGAGAATTTGCACCTGAACAGAGAAGAGTCTCATTGATGGCCATCTTTATTGAGATGAGATATGAAACTGGTGGTTACCTTGGGGTTCTCTCCTGCCATGAAGAGTCTTCTTCCCTTTAGGTAATATGGCAAAATTATATAAGTGAAAAGTAAGTGAAAAGTATGACTCAAAAAGATGGTTTTGAGCTTGTTAGCTCTTTCATAAGGCTGGTAAGTACAGGAGCTCTAATTTATTTAATTCATTCACCAAGGAATTTAGAATACCCATGTGAGGTGTCTCATCCAAATATTTATTGTGATTGTTACCCTTTGACATTCTACTTCTTGTTCCCAAGCAGTAGTCAGTTATTTCCCTTTAATATAGGGCAGTATCTTTCAATGAAAAAATTTGCTTTAGGTATACATTTCTACTGTAAACTATACTATTGTAATATATTATCATCCAAAGTATATATCCATACAATTTTGTGTGTTCCAATATGAGGAGATGTGTTGGTACCAGTGTAATGAAAAGTAAGTAAAAGTACTTTGATAATGAGGAACACATTGGCATTTGTATACTCATGCATCTACCAGTGCTTCCACACATGCTCTTTAACTGCATAGAGTCTATTTAAATGACTGCTCTCAGATGAGTTATAAATCTCAGTAACCAGGGAAAAGTACTCTATTTTCAGTCAGGCAAAATGTGAGTTATTATTTTTTTGAGTGTTTCAATATGTCCTATGCAGGGAGGTGCTACACCTTAGCCTCCCAAAGTGAAAGGGATTAAAAGCATATTATTAAGCTAGAATCCCCAGTTGTTTACTTGCATCAATCCCCCTTACGCTGAAGAGGTTGCTTACCTCACAACAACCTTCCCCTTGATTGACAGTGTATATGGCTAAGGCTGGGAATTGTGGTGATGTGACATCATGGATAGGGTAAAAGGCTATATCTACTGCTTCAGTCATTTTGTCACATTGCCCTGAAAGATCACAGTATGTTTATGTTTTTAAGTGCATTATGACTGGTAGTGTATGAATTTGCCTGTCTCATCAATATTAGTGGTGTGTATGTGACACTTTTGAGCACCTTCAGGCTTAATTAAAGATAAGTGTTACTTTCTTACCCACCCCACTTTTTTTCAAACAAGCTCATACTTGCACTTGCTCAGTAAGTTGAAATAAGTTGCTTTCATGCAGTGGTGAACTTAGATAATATATTGGTCATCTTTTTTTTCATGTAACAGGTAAGTTATTGATGACATGGAGTAGTTAGCTTTCACTGTTTCTCTTGGGCTTATGTAATGTATTCCATTGGGTTACATTTACAGTTAATACAAACTCCTATTAGTGACTTCCCCTCTTATCCTGACCATCAAATTCTCATAAATTCCTATGTGATGGTAGGATCATAACTGACACCCTCCCAGAAAGTTAAGGTAATCCATCAGTAGTTATCTTTGTTTCTGATAGTGATTTTGTTGCAAAGTTAAAGCCTAAAATATAGTGTTATTTCCCAGTGATATATGTTGATAGACCCTTGATGCTAAGATACTCTTTAAATATGAGTTGTACAGAACTAATTAATGAATTATATCAAATTCATAAGTAAAAAGAGATTATCAGAAGTGTAAGGAAATTTCCATTGATACCATGGAAAATGAAGTGCTCCTGTAAATATTTGTTTAAGTTTTTTTCAGGTACCTATATGTTTTAACCTACTCTTTTTAGGAGTACATGCATTATGCTTGAGTTCTAGTGGTATGAGTTATTAACATTAGAACCCCACAAATAGTGAGAAATATTATGAATCATTTGTGTTACTGTGCCTGCTGGCTTCCCTTGCCACCTCTAACATATCTTGGCTAATGGACCATTCATCTAAATGTGTTTTTATTTGTCACTTTGAGGAAATACTTTATTGTATTCATATGCATTTATTGCCCTGTCTCAGCTCAGAAACATCTCTTATAGTACAGAACTGTTTTAGAGGCATTTTTAGTAGATTCAGTGCTTTGCTCAAAAGAAATTTTAGTTTATGGGCAGTTCAAGAATGCTAATGTGGATGAAATGCAGGTAAAGTGTTGCTGAAGGATGACAGGCAGTTGTCATATCTAGTCTGCTAAAGATTTGTAGAGCTTTAGCTTTTGGTACATTAAATGTTACATGTTTGGGATTACCTCAGTATGCAGTGGCCATGAGATCAGAATTGACAGTAAGAGTGTAATTCAAGTTTGTGGAGAAATGGGCAAAGTCTTAGACCGAGTTTGAAGATTGGTTTCATTTGTATATGAGTTTTCAGTGTGTTTATTTTAGTTGAAGATCACTGATATATAAAAGAAGAGGGATAGAGGCAAGAACCCAGACCTGAAGCACTCCATCATTAATGTGAAAAGATGTAGTGTGACCCATCTCCTTTTACCCAGGCTGCAGTTGGATAGGGAAAAGATCTAAGTTAGTGAAGCAGGTGCATAAGAGCCTAGTCAAAAGATGTTTGAGATTCAAATGTGGAAGCTAGGAAAGATAAATGTAGAATAGAGAGGCAAGGGAAAAAGCCATACTGTGTGTCTAATACTGATCTGTATTTTTCAAAATAGAGAGGAGAGTTTTAGTGAGATAGTTTTCACGACTGTAGATATGCCTAGGGTGATTTTAATCTGCAGTGTGATGGGAAGAAATACGGGCTAATTTTGAGATATAGAAACCCTGCAGATTTGTAACAGATACATAGTACAAGAGAAAATTATTAGATTGAGCTGTAAAAGATAAATGTCTTGACTAGGTGTTATTTTTCGACATAGAACCAAGGAGAGTTGCCAAAAGATGTAGATGCAGTGATAAGTAAGAATTCATGAAAGTTGATATCATAGGATTTGAAAATGTATGCTAAACATATTTCATTAAAGACCAGAAAGATTTCCTCTTGTCAGACAGTATGAAGAAACTGTTTTGGAGCATAGAGATGCTGTGCTGTTAGCTAAATCAGAGGAAGAGCTGGACAAAATGGTGGGCCACTTCGATGATGTATGTAGGAGGAGGATGCTGAAAGTGAATGTGAATAAAGGTAAGACTCTAGTTTTTGAAAGAGAGAGGAAACCACAGTGTAATATCAGTTTGCATGAAGAACTGAAAGTTCTGAATACTTTTAGATATTTTGGAGTAAAGTTATAAAAGGATGGTAGTGGGAAAGCTAAAGGTGAGCCTAGAAGTTTAAAAGGAAGAAGTGGAAATGCATTAAAAACTGTGGTTAATGGGAAAAATTAAAGCATAGTTTTTCTAAGCAGCTTACATGAAGAAGCACATTTCCCAACTCCAATATATGGATGTTAAACATTAGTTCATGTAGGCCAGAAAAGATAAATGAGAAGAGCATTACAAATGGATAACTTTCACAATATAGTTAGTATGAAGAGGATAAATTGATAGAAAAATGATAATGTGAGAAGGAAATGTAGTGTGAAGTTGTTAGAAAGGTACATAAACAGTAATTCAGTCAAAGGTACAAGGATGAGTGATAGACCATAGAAGACAGATGCAATAAGAGAATTGATTAGGACTAGGGATATTTCAGATAAGGATGGTTGGGTATTGAATGCACTGGAATAATTTTGTGTATGGTTAATAAGTGTAGTGCAAAATGGAAGAATAAGAAGCACCTTTTTGTGAGTGGAAACCTATTTTATTTTTATCATACTAGGCATATGTTGAAGATAAGCATGAGTGATTACAGAATCTGTATGTACCTAATCCACCCCCTGGAACTGGGAGTTAACAGTGACTGATAGAGAGAAAGAATTTTCTTCCAGGTTTAGGGCATTTAGACCAATTTCTTGCTTTGTGTATGCCATGTGTGCATCTGGTTACAGCTTCCAAGGAACAATACCTTTATTTTTTAGCTTAGCTTGTACAAAGTGCAAACAGCTTATATGATTATCTGGGCATGATAGCTGTCGTTATTATTACTTTTATTGTAAGTTTTAACATGTGCATGAACAGCATCCACTGGTGTATGCAAGTGTAAACTATTTATGTTGAGGTTTTTGACATCTAGAAGCACCCAATTTCAAGTTTCCTGTTATGGATTACAACTGATGACCAATAAATGTCCTTAACGAGGCATTGCTGAAAAGCTTATCAGTTTAAATTCCTACTGAAAATCATTTGTTACTTCCTTCAGTAATCTTTGACCCAAGGATCATAAGTTAGAAGTAACAGATGTTATTTGTGTGCGTTTAAGTGTGGATACAAGCTTTGCATTCCACTGGCAGCTTTTTAATGGCACCTGAAATACTCTTATCTTTCAGTGTAAGTAAAATTACAAGTTCTGCTTCAGCTTCTCTTGTTAATTCATGACCACCAAAGTCTCACTAAAATTATGCCTCTTTATATTTCTTGTAAAATCACTGCACTAGTTATACTTTAACCTTGCTAATTCTCTTGGAAAAGTCTTGTAGCCAGTGTATCTCTCATTGCTATACCTTATTGGTGTTTCTTATCTATTTCCCAAATTTGATATTACTTCTATCATAATCTTTTTTATTTATACATGCAAGCATTTTGTCATTGTGCTGTGTCCTGCCAATGCACATCTTCTCTGCATCTGTTCTCAGACATTACAGTGGATATTTTTCTGTCTATGTTCGCGTATTTAATGTAATGATTAAGTTTTTTAATTTGAAATTCTTAGATGCTTTTATGACATTGCAGGTCCACTGGAGTTTGTAACACTCATTGGTGACTGTCCATGGCTGATAGTTATTAATGATATACGACAAACCTTTTTCTATGCTTCGTTCATGACTTTCTTCCTGTATCTTACTGATAGACATGTTGAGGTAAGGAATTTTGAGTACACCAAAGTGCATGAAAGAGTTCGCCCATAGAGACAGGTACATGCATACAGACACAAATGTGCTTACATATCTAGAATGTGCAAACAGTGAAACAATGGCAAGCAAACATAGACATATAGAGAAAGAGAAATAGAGAAATATGAATGGGGAGATTGACAAAAATATAGATAAAGAAAGAAAAAAAAGAGGTAGGTATGTGGAGACCATGATTATGAATAGAATTAGTAATACAGGAATAAGTGCTTGTTCTGAAATATCAAGAACTTTTTTCCCTAGCATGAAAATGTAGATGCTGTGAAAACCATGACCAGTGCAAAAAAACAAAACAGTTATCTATTGTCAGAGTTATAGGTGTGAGTTAAGACTATTGAATGTGTGTTATAATGTGATCCTGGTGTGGCTTAAGCTTGAAATCTCACTGTACCATTTCCCTTGTCATTCTCGCATAGGCTTTGCCCTTTCTTCCCTCCAACATTGTTGAGTTGTACCTCACCCTGCCTCCTCAGTCATGTTGCCTGCATCTCTTTCTCACTAGGTATGACATTATATGTATGACTGTATATTACCCTGCATTCATTGCTAGCCTTTGGCCAAGGAAAATGTGGCACTGGTCTTGTAAATGAACCAGCTGCTGTTTCTGATTGCTGAATGTTCTTGTAAGAGAAGATATTTTAGGAAACTTAGGGCTTGTATCTGCATGTATGATAGGGGCCTCACACTAGGTGATCTGTTCTGGCCTAATACATGCCTAAGGCTGACCTTGCTTGCATTAAGAAATCTTATGACTGCTGGACCACTTGGGCTATATTCATGATAATTCTTAGAATAAGTGTGACGTCGATAGGCATTGCCTATGGTATCTGCAGACAAAAGGAAAGTCTAAACTTCTCATTCTGACTTCCAGAGTGATGACAGTTTCTTTTGCACTCAAGATATGATTTGAGATTCTTTCTTACATGTGCTACTCTTGTGTTGATTCTACTACAGGGGAGTATTGGAGCATCTTCAAAAAAAGCTGAGCCTCAGGTAAGGTCTGTTGGAAAAATAAAGACTTCACAGAAATGAGCAAGGAACAGTAGGAATGGGGAAAGGAAGGTCCTACTGATTGTTGCTTTAAGCAACAAATTGCCTTTAGCTGATTCAAAGCTTTGTTAGAATACTGCTACCCTGAGAGATATAGTTATGAAAGTTCTTCATTTTATAGTTACTTGGAGAGCTAATGTTAATCTGAATATAGCAACTCACAGTGAGATCATGTGCAGTGCTCTTCTTGACAACACTGACAACAAAATAAGATCTTATTGCATTTTCAGCACATTTGTAATTTGTGTGCAGTGTCTGTCTTTCAGAGGCCATTTCCAAAATGACTGTGATGAATCATTGAGGGTATTGGAACACAGCAGCCTTTACTCCTTGCAGTACTCTTGACAATTCTGACAACTAAATTAGATCACATCTCAGCAGACAAGATGACTAAAGTCCAGTGATTTTTAGTGCATCCTAAATTTGTTTGCAGTGTCTTCCTGAAGCCAAAGCCAAAACAATTGTGATGAGACACTTAGAGTACTGCAACATAGTAGCCTTTAGCCCTTGCAAGTGATAGCACAGTGCTGACATACAGAGAGAAGAAAAATTCTGTAAGAATCTCATGGCATGGTCAGTGGGAGTGAGTACAGGGAACTCAGAGTCAACAGTTCTAGCAGCAATGTGCAAGCATTGTACCAACCAGGTTCCCCCTACAGTTCCCTTAATGAAGTAGTTTTTAAATTTCTGTCACAAGGGTTACATTGCTAGTAATATGTCAAATGTAGCTTTCATTTTAGATTAAATCATCAAGAAGAAAGGTAATATAACAAGGGAGATTTGGACAAGCAGGTGTAGCTCATCAGAAGCTTAATTTTTGAATAATCTTAAGTCCTGAATACCTTTGTGGGTACCTACTCACTCATCCTGTCTCTAATCCTTGAAGGATGACAGCAGTACCTAAATGAAAAGAACTTGAAGTTTTAGTATCCCTACATAAAAATTCTCTCTCCCAATTAGAGGCTTAAGAAGGATAATGGTTAGGAAACATAGAGAAAAAACATAAACAATTTAACAAATGCTTCATCAAAGCAAAAATATATATGGTCAGAATACAAAAATAAAGATTATTTACCGGTGCTAAACAGATCAAAATGAACTGAAAACTAGAACCATTATTGACCAGAGTAAGAAAATGAGAAGTGTACGTCAGCCCCAAGTAACAGACCACAATGGAAAGAAATCAACCATTACTGGCCAGAATATACTATCCACAGTAACTCACCAAACCACTGAAACCCTTGTATTGCTCATAACCTATCAATAAAAATCAGTATAAAAATGGGAATAGAACAGTCAAGAGAATAAACAGCAACAAAAACATCACCAAGACTGTGTTGAAGGGAAACAATTCAAACAATGGAATTGAAATCTATACAAGAAAATCCAAGTAATAATGAGTTCCAAATTAACAAAAATTAAAGGACAGAAACATTGTAATCATACCCTTAGACACTGTATATGATAATAAAAAGCCTAATGATTGAGAATTCAAGGCTGGTGGTGAAATGCTTCACTGAATTTCCTTTATAAAAATATGATACTAATTAATATGACAGAAATTTGGTTTAACAAAAAGTGAGAAACGAAGCAGACTTAGAACAATATGAAGGTTTCAGAGCAAATACAGTTAAACACGGTGGACTAGCAGTAAACATAAACTTGAAGCAACACAGCTAATGAAGATGGTCACAACAGGTGTGAACTGACTACAGTGAACATTCCATCCTTAATCATGATAAATATAACATCATATTTATCACCAAAAACTAAGGTAAGGAAGTGAAGAAGGTACTGAAAGGAATGAATGAGAAGAGAAAACAATACAAAAGCAGATATTATATTAGATATAGCTAGGATCCCTTATGTGGCTTTCCTGTGGCTTCACTGCTGCAGTAAACATATAAACTTGAAGCAATACAGCTAATGAAGATGGTCACAATAGGTGTGAACTGACTGCAGTGAACATTCCATCCATAACCATTGTAAATATAAAATCACGTTTATCACCAAAAACCAAGCTAAGGAAGTGAAGAAGGTACTGAAAGGGCTGAATGAGAACAAAAAACAATACAGAAGCAGGTATTATATTAGATATAACCTTAGGATCCCTTATGTGGCTTTCCTGCAGCTTCACTGCTGCACTACTCTCAGGAGCAGGGAAATGATGGATTTCTTTGGAATAGGAAGTTCCACAATGAGACTGTGCCCCCATTCATCAAATGACGGTGATACATCCTCGTCCAGAGGTGACTTTTCACTCGTGATGCAACCACTAGTAAGCAAAGTCCAGTAACACAAGGAAGCAGATACAAATTGAATATCTGTGAGTCACTGAGTCTAGTTTAGGAAAACCACAAACCAACAAGAAACAACATGATAGACCTGATCTTTACAAATGAAAATTTTACTCCTGTCAGACATAGAAGCTAATAAACCAAGCATTTCATATCACGATATTATTAAGGTAACTAATGGATGATAGTAAATATGATACAACAACAGAAGACATCAGCAGGTTGAGTAACATGACCCCCCATTCTGACAGAATGAAATGGAATGTAATCAGTGATCCAACTGCAGATACAAATTGATATGATCTTTGCTTAGACCATTGTTTTTCAGCTGAGGTTCCCTAGTACCCAAGGGTTCTACAAGCATTCCATGCAGGATCAGGATATAATGGATTCCTTTGGAGCAAGGAAGTTCATGTGTTCAGCAAGACTTTATAATAGGGTAAGGAAAAAATATATAGAAGCCCAGTAGCTCATGATTTATAAATGGAGCTAATTTGACCTTGGCTAATGTTGCCATAAAACTGTGGATGTAGTTAAGAAATCTTGCTTTGGAAAGAAGAGGAAAGAATGTATGACAAAGATTGGGGTTCCAGAAAATATTACATGCTGGTTACAGGGTTTCCTGACCAAGCAAAGGCTGAAACATTGTCATAGAAAATAAATGCAAGTACAACAAATGCTACTTGAAAAATTAAGCTCTATACATAATGAATTGATAACAGTTAAAAAGAAAAGTAGCATAAAATGGAAGATGAAATGAGTAGATTGAAAAGAACTCGGTAACACTATAGAAATAAAATCTAAGGAGTATAACATACAAATTACCATGAAAGAACTGGGACTTGAAAAAAGAGAGAAATACATGATAATTCACATATGACAACATGATAAAGACATTAATATGTGCTTGAACTATATCTTCATAGTACTGAAGAAACAATACTGTGAAGAAATAGAGCAATTAAATTTGTAATTGAGTAATTAAATTTTTATCCCTGGGGATAGGGGAGAAAGAATACTTCCCACGTATTCCCTGCGTGTCGTAGAAGGCGACTAAAAGGGGAGGGAGCGGGGGGCTGGAAATCCTCCCCCTCTCGTTTTTTTTTAATTTTCCAAAAGAAGGAACAGAGAACAAGGCCAGGTGAGGATACTCCCTCAGAGGCCCAGTCCTCTGTTCTTAACGCTACCTTGCTAATGCGGGAAATGGCGAATAGTTTGAAAGAAAAAAGAAAATTTGTAAGAATCCCTTGAAATATACTGTACAATATGAAACAAAAATATATGAAAGCCCAGTGAAAAGAGACTTTTTAATGACCTGTCAAGTGTAAGGAAAAATCTTGAAGGAATAAGCACAGAAACCCACAAAAGATATGGTAGATGATTTAATAAGGTTTCACATGAATCCAAGATGAACAACAATGCAATATGCTGGGCAACAGAGAATAAGTGCTATTAGTGCATATGGGTAATATGCACTGTCTCTAATGGCAAAATCTATTTGTTGGTTCTTGTAAGTAGACACTCTCTCACAAATATATGCACTCACAAAAATACATTTTGTTTTACTGAAGAAAATCTATTTTTCTCTTCTCTCTCCAGCCAGGAAGGTTATGTCCACATTCTAGAAAAGGCATAGACCTCTACATCCGCTCTGGTACCTTGGCAATCCTTATTGTGGACATGATAGAACACATTATCATGTTGGATCGACCACTGGCTATGACTTATGAGAGTATGCATATGAGCATGTCATTGGTTGGCTTTTCCCTACTGGGCTGCTACCTCACCTGCATTACCATCAGGACCTGCTCGGTGAGGAGCTATCACCTGTTGCTTTAGTGTCATGGATATGTGTTGGTAAAATATGTTACCATTTTCTTTTTATCTGGTTAGTATGTCTTAAGAAATTAGGTAGCCTTACCCATTGCCATCCTACAAAATTTTGGTTGAGATCCCATTTACACACAATATTCTCAAAAAGTTTCATGTATATGTGCACTTGATTCACCCCATGTAAATGAAACTGAGTGAATGTAATGAGATAAATAATGAATAGATATAGGATCTGATTTAAAAATGTAAGTAAATGATTTGAACATACAAAGCCTGATGATCTTTGTAAAAGTTGATAAAACTATATATCTAAACTCTTTATATCATTTCTCTGAAATGATTCATGCAAAATCTTCCAGTATTCCTATTCTTGTGCTGCTCCATACCCATACCTTACCTTACCTTCCTGCCCTAGGATGTCCTTTTACAGTACTTCCTGCAGCATGAATTCAAGAAACTGGTTCTATACGCTTTTCCATACTAATATCTCTTTCACTAGTGTGCTCCAAAACACCAACCTTTTATCTTACTCTTGGTCTCCTTTATCTGTATTTCCCATTCATTTTATTCATGTACTTTCTTTTAGCCAATCTTTCTATGTCTGTCCTTTTTCCATGACAATATCATGTCAAAACTGTATTATTGTTTATGAGGAACTTCTTTTTCTGTACCCTTTTTCCATCTCATATTCTTATTTTTTACTTTTGTCCAATCTTTATTTTTACTAAATGGGAAGCAGATTTTAGGTATTAGAGAAAAATATTACAAAGTAAAGCTCCACAATTCAAATTGCAGAAGTAAAGAAGTTGCACCTAGTCCTCCAGTTTGAGTTGCCAGTGTTCCCACAGTATTTATGGATCAAATTGGCCTTTCAGGCATTGCATGATCTTTCTAAAAGTTAAAGTGTAGACACCCTGGCTGTAAGAAAAGTAACCAGAGATAAGTGTCATGAAAAAAAGAAGTAGTAACATTGCAGTTAAAGAAAATGGTTTCATGTTGATAAGTGAGAGATATGACCCTTTATACCTTTTCATCATCTGACTATATCTAGTACTCTTGAAATTCTATCAAACTTGTTATTGTTATGTGATTTGATTTGCCCCACCGAACCTTCTCATAGGTATTGAATCATGGTTGTTATATCATCATGTTCTTTAAATCTACTGATGCAAACTGCATGTACATCCTTTCCCCATTATCATTTTTCAGTGAGAACTCTTACCTACCATTTTTTCTTCCACACTGTCTTCATGTCCAGTATATTCATTCTTCTCTAATGAGTCTTGTCCATACTGTCACATGCAAAGTGTTGCTTTGTGCCCATCTATTTTTATCATATTACTCTCCATCGTACTGTTTCCTGCCCATACATTCATATTGCAGTGTCTGAAAAAACCTTGCCCACTTCCCCATACATTTTTCTAAAGCAATGTCACCCATACATTTTAGTTCTGTGTCTACTCTCCCTTGGCCTTGACTGCCATCTGCAGATGTTTGGGCATAGAACTAATGAAGTGTTGCAGGAAGCAGCCACCTAATTTTGTATTCTGAGCACCTAGTGCTCTTAGAAATTTCATATGTACCCACATTTTCTTACTCCCATGCAAAAATTCAGGCTTTCTCCTCTTCAGAAAGAAAGGAAAGAGCCAACCATCTTATAGCACTGGTGGAAGAAATACAGTGCCCAGAAGCAAAATTCCCAAAATGAAGTGGCAGCCAGGAAGAATAAAGAAAGCAGATCCTTCCCTCAAGATAGTCTGAGGGACACTGAGGCAGTTTGATGGTGCTCACACTATTAGAAACACTAGTCTCAGCATCCAGATATGCAATGATTTTACCCTGAGAGTATCATGTGTTTGTACCAATAATAAACCTTCACCATGCATCACTATTGAAAATATATGGGAGGCAGACAAGTGTTTTTTGTGGATACCGTACACTTTACAGTGAGTTTATGTCCATTCCAACAAATACTCTTACTTATTCTTCTCAGAATCTTAACCCTTAGTCTCTCTCACTATGTGACTTCAGGTTTGCAGCAAATAGTTAGACTCACATGCCCTCAGTTAGCCAATTTTCATACCTCTTATCTTTCATTGAAAGTCCTTTATTTCCCCTCACATAATGAACTCCATCAAACCTGATCTCACTTCTTTCACTTCATTCTGTAAAAGTATTCCTTTATGTTTTAGACTTGTTGATTTGTACTAAATGTATTTAAGGTACTGTTTCTGAAAATTTTATTCATCTTGACATGCATACATTCTACATTTCTTCCCCATTCAATCTGTATAGCCATATAAACCTGCAGTTCCTGAGTAATTGTAGCCCTTCCCCATTATTAATTTCTATATAGTCTTGGGTTAGACATTTGGGACTACTTGTAAATTCCTTTTCTGTTCAGGATTAAAGCTCAGGGACATGCCTTGTGACTAATATTTATACCTCCACTTCACTTGGCCTTCAGCAATACACAGAGTTGACAATACAAGTCAATGGAATATGCCCTATAGTTATTCATGGTAGCATGTCATATTAGAAGAAAACCTCTTCAATCATCAAGAAAAACTGTTTTAACAAGAAATACCTTCATGAACATGAACCTCTTCTTGTCCTTTCTCTTTTTACAAAATTGTTGGTGCTCTAGACATATAAAACTGAGATTAAGGTTGCCAGGTGACTTGTTCATGGGAGCCTAGATGGTGCTTACATAGGGTGAGGTATTTTGACAAGTGGACAAGCTGCATGGATTCTGATTTCTGAGAGTGATTTATCTGTTAAGAACATCATCTTTCTATTGTTTGTCCCATAGATTATGGAGATAGAACACAAATGGCCATTTAGTCATGAAATATTTTTTTTTTTAATTTTTGTTTGCAGTTTCCAGTGTAATGAGGTAGTGCCAGGAACAGATGAAGAATGGTGTCATTTTTTCACATCCTTTCTCCAGCTGTCATGTACAGTGCACTGAAACCAGAACACCCTGCCCACAGACCTTTCCATGATTCCACTAACCAATTTACTTGTCCTGGTTCAGCTCACTGACAGTACGCCACCTGTGTACACCACGTCGCTCCAGTTCACTCTGTATGATGCACACTTAATGTCTTCCTGCACGTTCAATATCTGATCACTCAAAAATCGTACTAAGCTTCTCCTTACTCATCCTCTGCATATGTCCATATCATTTCAGGACTCCCTCTTCAGCTCTCTCAAACATATTCTCACTGCTACACCTATCTCTTATCCTATCACTACTCACTCTGACAGAACTTCTCACACCATATATTATCCTGAAGCATTTTATTTCCAAGACATCTGCCTGTCCTTTTTCACATAGGGCCCATGCCCCTCATCCACATAACACCAGTGGGACTTCACTACCATCTTTACTACGACTCAGTAACCTCTCTTTCCATACACTCCTCCAAGCACCAAGAACCTTAGTCCCTCACCCACCTTATGGCTTCCGTCAGTCACCATGGTTTTATCTGCTGCTATGTCCATTCCCATGTATTTAAAACACTTCACTTCCTCCAGGTTCTCTTCATTCAAATTCACACTCCAACAAGCCTGTATCTCTTCCCTACTACACTTAATTACATTACTTTTATTCACATTATTTCCCTGCTTTCTCCTTTTGCATACTTTCCTAAACTAAGACAGGAGCTTCTGCAGTTTCTCACTGGTGGCTGCCATCACAGCTTTGTAATCAGCAAACAGCAACTAATTCATCTCCCATGCATTTTAATCCTTTTATGATTTCTATCCCTGAAGATAGGGGAGAAAGAATACTTCCCACGCATTCCCCATGTGTCGTAGAAGGTGACTAATGGGGAAATGAGGACGGGAGTGGGGAGCTAGAAACCCTCCTCTCCTTGTATTTTAATTTTCTAAAAGGGGAAACAGGAGTCATGCGGAGAGTGCTCATCCTCCTTGAAGGCTCAGATTGGGGTGTCTAAATGTGTGTGGATGTAACCAAAATGAGAAAAAAGGAGATAGATAGTACATTTGAGGAAAGGAACCTGGAAGTTTTGGCTCTGAGCGAAACAAAGCTCAAGGGTAAAGGGGAAGAGTGGTTTGGGAATGTTTTGGGAGTAAAGTCAGGAGTTGGTGAGAGGACAAGAGCAAAGGAAATAGGAGTAGCACTACTCCTGAAGCAGGAGTTGTGGAAGTATGTGATAGAGAGCAAGCAAGTAAACTCTAAATTGATATGGGTATACTGAAAGTGGATGGAGAGAGATGGGTGATTATTGGTGCTTATGAACCTGGGCATGAGAAGAAAGATTATGAGAGGCAAGTGTTCTGGGAGCAGCTGAGTGAGTGTGTTAGCAGCTTTGATGCACGAGACCGGGTTATAGAGATGGGTGATTTGAATGCAAAGGTAAGTAATGTGGCAGTTAAGGGTATAATTGGTATACATGGGGTGTTCAGTGTTGTAAATGGAAATGGTGAAGAGCTTGTATATTTGTGCGCTGAAAAAGGACTGGTGATTGAGAATACCTGGTTTAAAAAGAGAGATATACATAAATATACATATGTAAGCAGGAGAGATGGCCAGAGAGCATTATTGGATTACGTGTTAATTGATAGGCGTGAGAAAGAGAGACTTTTGGATGTTAATGTGCTGAAAGGGGCAACTGGAGGGAAGTCTGATCATTATCTTGTGGAGGCGAAGGTGAAGATGTGTAGAGGTTTTCAGAAAAGAAGAGAGAATGTTGAGCTGAAGAGAGTGGTGAGAGTAAGTGAGCTTGAGAAGGAGACTTGTGTGAGGAAGTACCAGGAGAGATTGAGAACAGAATGGAAAAAGGTGAGAGCAAATGAAGTACGGGGAGTGGGGGAGGAATGGGATGTATTTAGGGAGATAGTGATGGCTTGCACAAAAGATGCTTGTGGCATGAGGAAAGTGAGAGGTGGGCAGATTAGAAAGGGTAGTGAGTGGTGGGTTGAAGAAGTAAGATTGTTCGTGAAAGAGAAGAGAGAGGCATTTGGACGATTTTTGTAGGGAAATAGTGCAAATGAGTGGGAGATGTATAAAAGGAAGAGGCAAGAGGTCATGACAAAGGTGCAAGAGGTGAAAAAGAGGGCAAAAAGAGAGTTGAGGAGAGAGTATCATTAAATTTTAAGGAGAATAAAAAGATGTTTTGAAAGGAGATAAATAAAGTGCATAAGACGAGGGAACAAATGGGAACATCAGTGAAGGGGGCTAATGGGGAGGTGATAACAAGTAGTGGTGAAGTGAGAGGGAGATGGAGTGAATATTTTGAAGGTTTGTTGAATGTGTTTGATGATAGAGTGACAGATATAGGGTGTTTTGGTTGAGGTGGTGTGTGAAGTGAGAGGACCAGGGAGAATGATTTGGCAAACAAAGAAGAGGTATTGAAAGCCTTGCGGAAGATGAAAGCCGGCAAGGCGGCGAGTTTAGAAAGTATTACCGTAGAATTTATTAAAAAAGGGGGAGACTGTGTTGCTGACTGGTTGGTGAGGATATTCAATGTATTTATGGTTCATGGTGAAGTACCTGAGGGTTGGCAGAATTCATGCATAGTGCCATTGTACAAAGGCAAAGGGGATAAAGGTGAGTGTTCAAATTACAGAGGTGTAAGTTTGTTGAGTATTCCTGGGAAATTATATGGGAGGGTATTGATTGAGGGTGAAGACATGTACCGAGCATCAGACTGGGGAAAAGCTGTGTGGTTTCAGAAGTGGTAGAGGATGTGTAGATCAGGTATTTGCTTTGATGTATGTGAGAAATACGTAGAAAAACAGATGGATTTGTATGTAGCATTTATGGATCTGGAGAAGGCATACAGTAGAGTTGATAGAGATGCTCTGTGGAAGGTATTAAGAGTATATGGTGTGGAAGGTAAGTTGCTAGAAGCAGTGAGAAGTTTTTACCAAGGATGTAAGGTATATGTATGAGTAGGAAGAGAGGAAAGTGATTGGTTCCCAGTGAATGTCAGTTTGTGGCAGGGGTGCGTGATGTCTCCATGGTTGTTTAATTTGTTTATGGATGGGGTTGTTAGGGAGGTGAATGCAAGAGTTCTGGAAAGAGTGGCAAGTAGGCAGTCTGTTGTGGATGAGAGGGTGTGGGAAGTTAGTCAGTTGTTGTTCACTGATGATACAGCGTTGGTGGCTGATTCGGGTGAGAAACTGCAGAAGTTGGGGACTGAGTAGGGTAAAGTGTGTGAAAGAAGAAAGCTGAGAGTAAATGTGAATAAAGAGCAAGGTTATTAGGTTCAGTAGGGTTGATGGACAAGTCAATTGGGAGGTAAGTTTGAAAGTAGAAAAACTGGAGGAAGTGAAGTGTTTTAGCTATCTGGGAGTGGATTTGGCAGCAGATGGAACCATGGAAGCGAAAGTGAGCCACAGGGTGAGTAGGGGCCGAAGGTTCTGGGAGCGTTGAAGAATGTGCGGAAGGCAAGAACATTATCTCGGACAGCAAAAATGGGTATGTTTGAAGGAACAGTGGTTCCAACAATGTTATATGGTTGTGAGGCATGGGCTATAAAGAGGGTTGTGTGGAGGAGGGTGGATGTGTTGTAAGAGGATATATGTGTAGGAGGTGGAGGGAACAAGGAGACTTGGGAGACCACATTGGAGGTGGAAGGATGGAGTGAAAAGGATTTTGAGCTACCAGGGCCTGAACATACAGGAGGGTGAAAGGCGTGCAAGGAACAAAGTGAGTTGGAATGATGTGGTATACTGGGGTCGATGTGCTGTCAATGGATTGAACCAGGCCATGTGAAGCGTCTTGGGTAAACCATGAAAAGTTTTGTGATGCCTGGATATGGAAAGGGAGCTGTGGTTTTGGTGCATTACACATGACAGCTAGAGACTGAGTGTGAACGAATGTGGCCTTTGTTGTCTTTTCCTAGTGCTACCTCGCATGCATGCGAGGGGAGGGGGGTGCCATTTCATGTGTGGCACGGTGGAGGTGGGAATGGATGAAGGTAGCATGTATGAATATGTACAGGTGTATATATATGTATATGTCTGTGTATGTATATGTATGTATACGTTGAAATGTATAGGTATGTATATGTGTGTGTGTGGGCATTTATGTATATACATGTGTATGTGGGTGGGTTGGGCCATTCTTTCATCTGTTTTCTTGCGCTACCTTGCTAACATGGGAGACAGCGACAGAGTGAAATGAAAAAATATACAGTTTTTAGTGTCATTCCTCATAATTCTGATTGCATATTTCTTTGAGAATACTAATGATTTTACTTGTGTTGTCTTAAGTAATTTGTAGTTCACTAATACCTCAAAACTAACTGATTTTGAAACTGACAATAAGAGTATAGATACCTTTGCCTAAAAAATGGAGGTGTTATATTGCATGTCCTTTTTTGACATAAATATCAGATGTGCTCATAAACTAGTGGGCTTACTACCATTATTTTACTGTTGGTTTTGACTGTACAATCTTTATTATGAGACTGGTTTCTGAAAAGCATCTCAAGATTCTCCTAAGTTGCACTCTGATAATATCCCTTTTTAGATAGAGTTGTTATTTAGGTAGAATGTAAGCTGAATACCTATTGTAATCATGGCAAGGGGACAGTCTACAAAAACATTTGTCATTTCTCTCCAGTCACTTTTGTTAGGAAATATTTTCAGTAAAAAAAAAAAAGTAACATGATGTATTTACAGACATAATGTGTATAGAAGTGACTGAGTGAGTATCTGCAGTAACCAGCTATTGTGGCAGCATGCATAAGATGAAATATATGTAAATATGAATAGTGCAATTTCATAGATATCTTTTCAGAAAACTCAAATGTATCTTTCTTACATGCACTACAGGCTTTGGTTGCAATCAATCAAAAGGGCCCAGTTCATGAAGGAGATACAGGTTGTCAGGAAGCGGTGATTCTGATTATCACTTGGGTCTGTTTTTCTCTTACTGCAGCTGACTTTATCATCAAACGTGTAAGTTAATGGTCTTGCCTATTTTAAGCTAAATGTAGGACAATAATCAATTCCTGCTTTCTGCATATATCTCATTTAAGAATTCACAAAAAGATTTTATAAGCTGAGCATATTTAATGGACATTCCATGTATAGTATTAGGAATAAAACCTAAAAGTCATTTGATTAATTTTAAGATCCACTGCATAAATTACGTGACTGCTGCGACAGTAAGCTAATTTGCTTAATTTCATGAAATGGCAAATACACTCTGTCCTGTGAAACCCAGACACCAATATGTTGGATCTTCCAGGAAAACTCTCCAGTCTTCAGATTACAGGAGAATAAAATTTTGTTGAGGTTTAGGAAGATATTGTCCGAGTTTAATTTCACCCAAAACCCAGAATGAATCCCAGTCCCAGTACCCTAGTACACCAATTATGGATTCAAAGGAGGAAAGCTGAACAAATGGTTCACATGTTTTCTATTTTCTTTATACAGGGTGAGCCAAAAGTTTAGGTGCACCTAAACTACGATTCATGAAATTGCCTCACTTTCAGTATTATATGGTGACTGACTTCCTCCTCCCTCCCCTTCCTTCCTCATGCAATGTCACTTCAGTGTTTCTTTGGATAGTTAGTGTGTCTGGATGCTAACAGATGTTAATGTGAAATTGATTTTGTCACTTGAGGCCCATATGTTTTTGGTGAAACGCGTGTTATGTATTGCAGAATAGTATACAGATGAAATGCAACAGAAGTTTGCAGAAAAGTATCTCAACACTCCCATACCACACTTCAATGCAGTGCAGCAGTTAATTGCCAAGTTTCATGAAATTGGATTACTTGGAGACATGCCGTGAACCTGCATGCCAGCAGTAGTAACAGAGGAGAACACACTGATATTTTGGATCACATAATGCAAAGCCTGAAAAAGTCCAATCTCAAGTTGGCAAAGCAGACATGCATTTTGTATAGCAGCACACATAGAGTATTGAAGAAGCAGTTGCACCTACATCACTAAAAGATAACATCAGTGCATGAATTGAAAGAATGGGACAATGTCAAGCTCATTGAATTGGCTGATGATTTAGAAAAATTTTTCACTGCCAAAGGAGAGGATATTCTGGAAGTCACATTCTTTACAGATGAAGCTTGATTTCATTTATTCAGTTACATCAACACATAAAACAGCTGTGTTTGGTTGGCAATTTATCTGCATGAGATCAAGGAGACAGGTTGGTGTGCCATATCATGAAATCAGATAATGAGCCTCATGTTCTTCAGTGACACAATCAATTTGTGAGTTGGTTCTTTACCCCTTAACTGGAACTGAAACGAGGATGATATTGGCTTTAGATACTTCCAACAGGATGGTGCTACTATACACATAGCTTGTATCTCTACTAAGCCACTGTGTGATGTGTTCAGGGCCAGAATAATTTCAAAGGACATTTGGTCACCACAGGCACCGTAGACACAGTTTACAAGGACAATTGTCACACTCCCGGAAGTGCAGGAAACTAGTGCAAATTTTATCATGAACATCTCTCCAATTAATTGTTCATGTCTTTGCAAACAAGATGAGACAAGTAGATGCATACCTACAGGCATGTGGGTGCCATTTCCAACATTTCTTGTAGCTTACATAAGTATGGGAAATGTATTTGTATTAATGGATATACAAAGACTCTCCAAATATACTTATTGTCTGTGATAGGTACACAGGTACTTTTGGCTTACCCTGTATTATAGGATGTCAGAAACAGCTAAATAGGTATTATAAAGCACTGTACATAAAGCAGAAATAAGTTCAATGAAAAGCTTGGAAGTGGCCATGACTACACAAATGTCATGTGATCTGTCACGTACTTGATTGAAGTGGGGGATTTAAATCCTCCCCTCCTATAATACATTCCAAAAGAAAGAATAAAGGAGGTAACCAAATCAGGATTTTTTCCCTTTAAGGTGCAGTTATCTATTCCTGATATTACCGTATTCATGTGGGAAATAGTGAACACAAGTAAAAGAAGTTATTTTTTTTTTTTTTTTTTTTTTTTTTTATACTTTGTCGCTGTCTCCCGCGTTTGCGAGGTAGCGCAAGGAAACAGACGAAAGAAATGGCCCAACCCCCCCCCCCATACACATGTATATACATACGTCCACACACGCAAATATACATACCTACACAGCTTTCCATGGTTTACCCCAGACGCTTCACATGCCTTGATTCAATCCACTGACAGCACGTCAACCCCGGTATACCACATCGCTCCAATTCACTCTATTCCTTGCCCTCCTTTCACCCTCCTGCATGTTCAGGCCCCGATCACACAAAATCTTTTTCACTCCATCTTTCCACCTCCAATTTGGTCTCCCTCTTCTCCTCGTTCCCTCCACCTCCGACACATATATCCTCTTGGTCAATCTTTCCTCACTCATTCTCTCCATGTGCCCAAACCACTTCAAAACACCCTCTTCTGCTCTCTCAACCACGCTCTTTTTATTTCCACCCATCTCTCTTACCCTTACGTTACTCACTCGATCAAACCACCTCACACCACACATTGTCCTCAAACATCTCATTTCCAGCACATCCATCCTCCTGCGCACAACTCTATCCATAGCCCACGCCTCGCAACCATACAACATTGTTGGAACCACTATTCCTTCAAACATACCCATTTTTGCTTTCCGAGATAATGTTCTTGACTTCCACACATTCTTCAAGGCCCCCAGAATTTTCGCCCCCTCCCCCACCCTATGATCCACTTCCGCTTCCATGGTTCCATCCGCTGCCAGATCCACTCCCAGATATCTAAAACACTTCACTTCCTCCAGTTTTTCTCCATTCAAACTCACCTCCCACCTCACTAAATAGCAAAATATAATGAAGGGTTGGTACAAAATTTCTTAAACATTTTGTAGTATAAGGAGACATCAGAAAAGTCATAGCTTTTTGCTAAATTGTTCAGGACAGAACTAATTGCTTTCCTTTTGTTGTTTTTTTGATAAACTGGTAATTTGAATAGTTATACCTGGGGAAAGGGGAGAAAGAATACTGCCAACATATCGTACTTGGGTTGTAGAAGGTGACTAGTGGGTGGAATTGGGGTCTGGATATCCCCATTGTGCATTATTTTCTAAAATAAGGAACAAGAAGCAAAGTAAGGACTTTCCCTCAAGAGTTCAGTTCCTGATGCTACCTCACTAAGTTGGAAAAGGTGTGCAGATATAAAGAAAAAAAAGATTTAAGAATCATCGTTCAGAATAACTGGTGTTAAGTTATTGGAGAGAGGGGCAAGTATGCAGTCTGTTGTGGATGAGAGGGCTTGGGAAGTGAGTCAGCTGTTGTTCGCTGATGACACAGCGCTGGTGGCTGATTCGGGTGAGAAACTGCAAAAGTCGGTGGCTGAGTTTGGTAAAGTGTGTGAAAGGAGAAAGTTAAGAGTAAATGTGAATAAGAGCAAGGTTATTAGGTTCAGTAGGGGCAAGTTAATTGGGAGGTAAGTTTGAATGGAGAAAAACTGGAGGAAGTGAATTGTTGTAGATATCTGGGAGTGGACTTAGCAGCAGAAGGAACCATGGAAGTGCAAGTGAGTCACAGGGTGGGGGGAAGGGGTGAAGGTTCTTGGAGTGTTGAAAAATGTGTGGAAGGCGAGAATGTTATCTTGGAGAACAAAATTGGGTATGTTTAAAGGAATAGTGGTTCCAACAATGTTATATGGTTGCAAGGCATGGGCTATAGATAAGCTTGTGCAGAGAAGGGTGGATGTGTTGGGAATGAAATGTTTGATGACAATATGTGGTGTAAGGTGGTTTGATCGAGTAAATAATGAAAGGGTAAGAGGGATGTGTGGTAATTTAAAGAGTGTGGTTGAGAGAGCAGGAGAGGGTGTGTTGAAATGGATTGGACACATGGAGAGAATGAGTAAGGAAAGATTAACAGAGAGGATATATGTGTCGGAGGTGGAGGGAACAAAAAGGGGGAGACCAACATGGAGGTGAAAGGATGGAGTGAAAAATATTTTGAGCGATTGGGACCTGAACATACAGGAGGGTGAAAGGAGTGCAAGGAATAGAGTGAATTGGAACGATGTGGTATACTGGGGTCGACATGCTGTTAATGGATTGAACCAGGGCATGCGAAGCGTCAGGGGTAAACCATGGAAATGTATATGTGTATATATATATATATATATATATATATATATATATATATATCCCTGGGGATAGGGGAGAAAGAATACTTCCCACGCATTCCTAACGTGTCACAGAAGGCGACTAAAGGGGACAGGAGTGGGGGCTAGAAACCCTCCCCTCCTTGTATTTTAACTTTCTAAAAGGGGAGACAGAAGAAGGAGTCACGCAGGGAGTGCTCATCCTCCTCGAAGGCTCAGATTGAGGTGTCTAAATGTGTGTGGATGTAACCAAGATGAGAAAAAAGGAGAGATAGGTAGTATGTTTGAGAAAAGGAACCTGGATGTTTTGGCTCTGAGTGAAACGAAGCTCAAGTGTAAAGGGGAAGAGTGGTTTGGGAATGTCTTGGGAGTAAACTCAGGGGTTAGTGAGAGGACAAGAGCAAGGGACGGAGTAGCACTACTTCTGAAACAGGAGTGGTGAGAGTATGTGATAGAGTGTAAGAAAGTAAACTCTAGATTGATATGGGTAAAACTGAAAGGTGATGGAGGGAGATGAGCGATTATTGGTGTATATGCACCTGGGCATGAGAAGAAAGATCATGAGAGGCAAGTGTTTTGGGAGCAGCTGAATGAGTGTGGTAGTGGTTTTGATGCACGAGACCGGGTTATAGTGATGGGTGATTTAAATGCAAAGGTGAGTAATGTGGCAGTTGAAGGAATAATTGGTATACATGGGGTGTTCAGTGTTGTAAATGGAAATGGTGAAGAGCTTGTAGATTTATGTGCTGAAAAAGGACTGGTGATTGAGAATACCTGGTTTAAAAAGAGAGGTATACATAAGTATACGTATGTAAGTAGGAGAGATGGCCAGAGAGCGTTATTGGATTACGTGTTAATTGATAGGCGAGCGAAAGAGAGACTTTTGGATGTTAATGTGCTAAGAGGTGCAACTAGAGGGATGTCTGATCATTATCTTGTGGAGGCGAAGGTGAAGATTTGTAGAGGTTTTCAGAAAAGAAGAGAGAATGTTGAGGTGAAGAGAGTGGTGAGAGTAAGTGAGCTTGGGAAGGAGACTTGTATGAGGAAGTACCAGGAGAGGCTTAGTACAGAATGGAAAAAGGTGAGAACAAAGGAGGTAAGGGGAGTGGGGAAGGAATGGGATGTATTTAAGGAAGCAGTGATGGCTTGCGCAAAAGATGCTTGTGGCATGAGAAGCGTGGGAGGTGGGCAGATTAGAAAGGGTAGTGAGTGGTGGGATGAAGAAGTAAGATTATTAGTGAAAGAGAAGAGAGAGGCATTTGGATGATTTTTGCAGGGAAATAATGCAAATGAGTGGGAGATGTATAAAAGAAAGAGGCAGGAGGTCAAGAGAAAGGTGCAAGAGGTGAAAAAGAGGGCAAAAGAGAGTTGGGGTGAGAGAGTATCATTAAATTTTAGGGAGAATGAAAAGATGTTTTGGAATGAGGTAAATAAAGTGTGTAAGACAAGGGAACAAATGGGAACTTCAGTGAAGGGGGCTAATGGGGAGGTGATAACAGGTAGTGGTGATGTGAGAAGGAGATGGAGTGAGTATTTTAGAAGGTTTGTTGAATGTGTTTGATGACAGAGTGGCAGATATAGGGTGTTTTGGTTGAGGTGGTGTGCAAAGTGAAAGGGTTAGGGAAAATATGGTAAACAGAGAAGAGGTAGTAAAATCTTTGCGGAAGATGAAAGCCGGCAAGGCAGCGGGTTTGGATGGTTTTGCAGTGGAATTTATCAAAAAAGGGGGTGACTGTATTGTTGACTGGTTGGTAAGGTTATTTAATGTATATGTATATTAAATGTATGTATGATTCATGGTGAGGTGCCTGAGGATTGGCAGAATGCGTGCATCGTGCCATTGTACAAAGGCAAAGAGGACAAAGGTGAGTGCTCAAATTACAGAGGTATAAGTTTGTTGAGTATTCCTGGGAAATTATATGGGAGGGTATTGATTGAGAGGGTGAAGGCATGTACAGAGCGTCAGATTGGGGAAGAGCAGTGTGGTTTCAGAAGTGGTAGAGGATGTGTGGATCAGGTGTTTGCTTTGAAGAATGTATGTGAGGAATACTTAGAAAAGCAAATGGATTTGTATGAAGCATTTATGGATCTGGAGAAGGCATATGATAGAGTTGATAGAGATGCTCTGTGGAAGGTATTAAGAATATATGGTGTGGGAGGCAAGTTGTTAGAAGCAGTGAAAAGTTTTTATCGAGGATGTAAGGCATATGTACGTGGAGGAAGAGAGGAAAGTGATTGGTTCTCAGTGAATGTAGGTTTGTGGCAGGGGTGTGTGATGTCTCCATGGTTGTTTAATTTGTGTATGGATGGGGTTGTTAGGAAGGTGAATGCAAGAGTTTTGGAAAGAGGGGCAAGTATGCAGTCTGTTGTGGATGAGAGAGCTTGGGAAGTGAGTCAGTTGTTGTTTGCTGATGATACAGCGCTGGTGGCTGATTCATGTGTGAAACTGCAGAAGCTGGTAACTGAGTTTGGTAAAGTGTGTGAAAGAAGAAAGTTGAGGGTAAATGTGAATAAAAGCAAGGTTATTAGGTACAGTAGGGTTGAGGGTCAAGTCAACTGGGAGGTAAGTTTGAATGGAGAAAAACTGGAGGAAGTGAAGTGTTTTACTTTAGATATCTGGGAGTGGATTTGGCAGCGGATGGAACGATGGAAGCGGAAGTGAATCATAGGGCGGGGCAGGGGGTGAAAATTCTGGGAGCCTTGACGAATGTGTGGAAGTCGAGAACATTATCTCAGAAAGCAAAAATGGGTATGTTTGAAGGAATAGTGGTTCCAACAATATTGTATGGTTGCGAGGCGTGGGCTATGGATAGAGGTGTGTGCAGGAGGGTGGATGTACTGGAAATAGATGTTTGAGGACAATATGTGGTGTGAGGTGGTTTGATCAAGTAAGTAACGTAAGGGTAAGAGAGATGTGTGGAAATAAAAAGAGCGTGGTTGAGAGAGCAGAAGAGGGTGTTTTGAAATGGTTTGGGCACATGGAGAGAATGAGTGAGGAAAGATTGACCAAGAGGATATATGTGTCGGAGGTGGAGGGAACGAGGAGAAGTGGGAGACCAAATTGGAGGTGGAAAGATGGAGTGAAAAAGATTTTGTGAGATCGGGGCCTGAACATGCAGGAGGGTGAAAGGAGGGCAAGGAATAGAGTGAATTGGATCGATGTGGTATACCGGGGTTGACGTGCTGTCAGTGGATTGAATCAGGGCATGTGAAGCGTCTGGGGTAAACCATGGAAAGCTGTGTAGGTATGTATATTTGCGTGTGTGGACGTATGTATATACATGTGTATGGGGGTGGGTTGGGCCATTTCTTTCGTCTGTTTCCTTGCGCTACCTCGCAAACGCGGGAGACAGCGACAAAGCAAAAAAAAAAAAAAAAAAAAAATATATATATATATATATATATATATATATATATATATATATATATATATATATATATATATATATATTATTTTTATATTTATTTATTATACTTTGTCGCTGTCTCCCGCATTAGCAAGGTAGTGCAAGGAAACAGACAAAAGAATGGCCCAACCCACTCACATACACATGTATATACATACACGTCCACACACAGCACATATACATATCTATACATCTCAACATGTACATATATATACACACACAGATATATACATATATACATAATTCATACTGTCTGCCCTTAATCATTCCCGTCACCACCTCGCCACACATGGAATAACATCCCCCTCTCCCCTCATGTGTGCAAGGTAGCGCTAGGAAAAGACAACAAAGGCCCCATTCGTTCACACTCAGTCTCTAGCTGTCATGTATCCTCTTTATCAATCTTTCCTCACTCATTCTCTCCATGTGCCCAAACCATTTCAAAACACCCTCTTCTGCTCTCTCAACCACGCTCTTTTTATTTCCACACATCTCTCTTACCCTTACATTACTTACTCGATCAAACCACCTCACACCACACATTGTCCTCAAACATCTCATTTCCAGCACATCCACCCTCCTGCACACTACTCTATCCATAGCCCACGCCTCGCAACCATACAACATTGTTAGAACCCCTATTCCTTCAAACATACCCATTTTTGCTTTCAGGGATAATGTTCTTGACTTCCACACATTCTTCAAGGCTCCCAGGATTTTCGCCCCCTCCCCACCCTATGATTATACATATATATATATATATATATATATATATATATATATATATATATATATATATATATATATATATATATATTTCTCCATTCAAACTCACCTCCCAATTGACTTGACCCTCACCCCTACTGTACCTAATAACCTTGCTCTTATTCACATTTACTCTCAACTTTCTTCTTCCACACACTTTACCAAACTCAGTCACCAGCTTCTGCAGTTTCTCACATGAATCAGCCACCAGCGCTGTATCATCAGCGAACAACAACTGACTCACTTCCCAAGCTCTCTCATCCCCAACAGACTTCATACTTGCCCCTCTTTCCAGGACTCTTGCATTTACCTCCCTTACAACCCCATCCATAAACAAATTAAACAACCATGGAGACATCACACACCCCTGCCGCAAACCTACATTCACTGAGAACCAATCACTTTCCTCTCTTCCTACACGTACACATGCCTTACATCCTCGATAAAAACTTTTCACTGCTTCTAACAACTTGCCTCCCACACCATATATTCTTAATACCTTCCACAGAGCATCTCTATCAACTCTATCATATGCCTTCTCCAGATCCATAAAGTGAAGTGTTTTAGATATCTGGGAGTGGATCTGTCAGCGGATGGAACCATGGAAGCGGAAGTGGATCATAGGGTGGGGGAGGGGGCGAAAATTTTGGGAGCCTTGAAAAATGTGTGGAAGTCGAGAACATTATCTCGGAAAGCAAAAATGGGTATGTTTGAGGGAATAGTGGTTCCAACAATGTTGTATGGTTGCGAGGCGTGGGCTATGGATAGAGATGTGCGCAGGAGGATGGATGTGCTGGAAATGAGATGTTTGAGGACAATGTGTGGTGTGAGGTGGTTTGATCGAGTAAGTAACGTAAGGGTAAGAGAGATGTGTGAAAATAAAAAGAGCGTGGTTGAGAGAGCAGAAGAGGGTGTTTTGAAATGGTTTGGGCACATGGAGAGAATGAGTGAGGAGAGATTGACCAAGAGGATATATGTGTCGGAGGTGGAGGGAACGAGGAGAAGAGGGAGACCAAATTGGAGGTGGAAAGATGGAGTGAAAAAGATTTTGTGTGATCGGGGCCTGAACATGCAGGAGGGTGAAAGGAGGGCAAGAAATAGAGTGAATTGGAGTCATGTGGTATACAGGGGTTGACGTGCTGTCAGTGGATTGAAGCAAGGCATGTGAAGCGTCTGGGGTAAACCATGGAAAGCTGTGTAGGTATGTATATTTGCGTGTGTGGACGTGTGTATGTACATGTGTATGGGGGGGGGGTTGGGCCATTTCTTTCGTCTGTTTCCTTGCGCTACCTCGCAAACGCGGGAGACAGCGACAAAGTATAAAAAAAAAAAAAAAAAAAAAAAATATATATATATATATACTAATATATATATATACTAATATATATATATATATATATATATTATCCCTGGGGATAGGGGAGAAAGAATACTTCCCACGTATTCCCTGGAAATCTTCCCCCTCTCATTTTTTTTTTTTTTTTTTTAATTTTCCAAAGGAAGGAACAGAGAAGGGGCTGGGTGAGGATATTCCCTCAGAGACCCAGTCCTCTGTTCTTAACGCTACCTCGCTGAGGCGGGAAATGGCGAATAGTGTGAGAGAGAATATATATATATGTATGAAATGTTTATGTATATACATGTGTATGTGGGTGGGTTGGGCCATTCTATGTCTGTTTCCTTACGCCACCTCGCTAATGTGGGAGATGGCGGCTAAGTATAATAATAATGATATGCATGTATGGACGTTTATGTATGTATATATATATGTGTATGTGGGGGTTGGGCCATTCTTTGTTCTGTTTCCTTGCGCTACCTCGCTTACTTGGGAAACAGCGATTAAGTATGATAATAATAAAGTTATTGTAAGTAATGCACTTTATGATGTTGATTCACTTTTTAAACAGTCTTTTCATTTCATATGATGTGCATTTATGGATTCATAAACAGCAGTTTGTATTTTTTAATCACCTATCCTTGAACTTCAAGGCTATCATCAGGATTACTGATGCTTGATGTTTTCTAACTGAATCTTAATTCTGGCTTGTCTTGATTACATCTTGTCACAGCTCTTCCCATATTGTTGTGTTTAAAACATTTGGATGGTATCATTGTCATACTATGTCTCATCTCATCTGTAGCTGTATTGAGTTGGTTATTTCCTTTAACAAAAAGGTGTGGTGTATTGATAGTACTCAGCACAGTTTCAGTCTCTGCTAGGCTGGGTTAATGGGGAATTATTTGCTTATTTCTTTCTGATATTGCTTTATGGACTCCAAACTAGTCAACCCATATTGACTGGGAGTCTGCCATCCAATGAGAAATTACATAAAGGATTCTAGTTCCCATTCATAGAAATGGTACAATTTATGCAGATGCAAGAGTAAGAGAAAAACATTGAAATGAAAAAAGTGAACCAACATGTATGGCAAGGAATTCAGGAGTGGTACAGCTTTTTTACATATATTCTGGTGAATTCACGTCTTTATTAGGAAGATATTAAGAAAAATATGGAGCACAGATATGCATTTCTTGAATATCAGAGAAGGAACCACAAGAGACAACAGCATGATGGAGGAGAAACTTAACCTGAGATGGGATGTTTTGCAAGATTAGTGAGTAAAGTTGGAATACAAAAGTTGTATGGACATTGAAAAATGGTGAAAGAGAAAAGAATGACTTCTTGCAGGAATAGCTGAAGAATGATGGTCAGTGTGTAACAAAGGTGTTATGGAGAGTATGGATATGTACATACAAGCCTTTGTGCTGATTAGAGGAAAAAGACATATAGGTCTTAGAAACACAGATAAGTACATAAGTACATAAAATATATATGCATGTTTGGGTGTGTATGTATATACATGTGTATGTGGGTGGGTTGGGCCATTCTTTCATTTGTTTCCTTGCGCTACCTCGCTAATGCGGGAGACAGTGACAAAGTATAATGAATGAATATAAATGAATAAGTAGTAAATAAGGTAAGTTGTAGAACATATTTATGAGTTTACTGTTGAAACATATTTATTTGCTTGCTTATTCACTGTTTTTCCTTGTCAGCTTCATGAAGGTATGTGGATGTGGGAATACACTATGGGACAATTGGAAATAATGAATACATGTGGATTCCTTCTGGGTATTTACTGCATGTGGAATGTATACACATGTGTTCTCTTGGTGATCTTCACTCCGTTCAGCAAAACACCACAGCCACGAGGTTAGTAATGTGTATGTGTATAGTGTGTTGTATATGCACACAATTCTTTATGAACACTGATTAGAATTATATATGCCTTACTGTAAACCATTCAGAGCTTCAAAATTGTTTTAAAATTCCAGTATCAGCTCAGAATTATAATTTTGTATTCAGAAAAAAAACAGGTATTGGCTTTCATTTGAAAATTTTTCAGAAATAATTCTAGAAATAACTGGCATTTTTTTAAACTCCCTTTACTTCCATATCTCTAATATAGTTTGCTCAAGTTTTATATTGTTCATTATTTAACAGTGTTATCCCAAAAAAATAGAAAAATTAAACAAAGGAGAAAGAATTAATCTACACATTTAGCTTGAGCAGTTGCAGTATCATAGCCAATGAGGTTAGGAGATGCTTCTACTGCGGTACAGGCTTGAAAGTTGGTAAACGTTTGACTTTCAATGCCTCTAGTTTTCTGGAGTATCCAAGTCTCCTCCTTCCTTCTCATTATCATCATCAGAGATATAGTATTTTTTGTTTTTGTAAACTGGACAAACACTAGAGGTACGCTGAGGTTTTGGTTTTTCTGACAATCTGAGAGCCCTACCATCCCTCTGGAAGCACTGTATTGGAATTGCCAATCGCCAGTAGCTAGCCCATCAAGAATGAGGTGCCAAAGACTAGAAGCAGTACTGAAGTCCACCAGTTATGCTGGGGAGTATAATGGATGAGATATTGAGGGTGATGCTCAGCATGTAAGTGGGATGACTGGTGAGAGTAAAAGGAGAGAATGTAGAGAAATTTCAAATTATTGGTTTGGATATGCTAGGGATTGGGGAAACCCATATCCTTGGGAAGGGTGTAAAGAGTATAAGTGGAAATGACAAATGCAAGTTGTGAGAAGGCATGGAAGGAGGAGTGGCATGGATAGGAATGGATGAAAATGATGAGGGAAGAGGGAAAGAAGGATTTGCAATTATGCTATCATTGAGAGTATGGAAAGGTGTTACTGAGCCTGGATGGAATGGATCAAGAATAGGGTGAAAGGAAAAACTGGAATTGTGAAGTATGCATGCGTATTTGCACATGCACATTTGTATATGCACATGAAGCATTTTTGGAGAAATTTGAGTAACTGTATAGAAAGGTTTGAGAAGGATAGAAAGGGGGTTGTAATAGTTGACATGAATGCGAAGGTTGGATGTGATGAAACAGGCAACATAGTTGGTATATGGGGAGAGCCTGGAGTAAATGAGAATGAAAGTTTTCTTGTGGATGTCTGTGTTGAGAAGGGCTTATGCCTTGCACACACTTTTTTTTTAGCATAAAATGATCCACAGATATACATGGATGAAAAATAATGGAGGAGCAGAACAAAAGGGTTTGATTGACAGTGTGGCAGTGGATGAAAGGTTGAGAAAGGCTGTGTTGGATACAAGATTTGTGAGAGATTCTTCTGAGACTCAACTATTTTGCTGTTCTTGTGGAGGTGAAGATCAGGGAGAAGTGGAGGTATGGCGTAAGGAATAATGGAGGGGTAAAAGTGTTGGCATGCAAGAAGGAGAATCAGAAAGAATGCAATAAGGAGTATGAAAGAAGGGTGACCTAAAGTATAGATGGAAGTGCAGTAAATGTAGAAATGCAGTCATGTGCGAATAAGGTGTTTAAAATGTTTAGAGAAAGACAGTTAAAGGTTATAGAATTAGTAGTTACATACAAGGTCTTGAAATATAAGAATAAAAAGAAAAAATGCATGGTGGATGGATGAGATTAGAAATGCTGTGGAAGAGAAGAAAAAGGCATATGGAACATTGCTCACAAGGAAGGTTTCAGTGGAAGTTTAGCAGTGAAGGAAAGAAGAATGTAAGATTTGTAAGTGGAGTGTTATGAAGCTGATAGATGAAAGCAAAGAAAGGGTAGATTACAATTTTTGAAGAAAGTTGAATGAAAAGTTTAGGGAAAATATGAAATAGCACTGGAAGGAAGTGAAAAGGAAAGAGGTGGATGTAATAGTGGAAATGTAAATGTGAGAAGTAGGGAAGAGGAGTTGCTGAATCAAAAGGAGGATAAAATAGTGGAAATGTCAATGTGAGAAGTAGGGAAGAGGAGTTGCTGAATCACTTGGAGGAAGTGAATGGAGGATGGAAAGAGTACTTTAAAGAACTGATGAATATGGGAGGAGAAGCAGCAGGTGTTACATGCATGGATATAGATGGATGGAAGGGGCCTATAGCAAGAAGGGAGATAAAAAGGGCAATAATGAAGTTGAAGGTTGGAAAGGCATTTGGAGTGGATGGGACTATGGCTGAAATGTTGAAGTATGGAGGAGGGAGTGTGACAGAGTGGGTACATTTGATATGTAATTTAGCATGGAAATATAAGGATCAGCCTGATGATTGGATGAAAACTATTATTGTTCCTTTGTTTAAAGAAAAAGGTGCTTAGGATTTATGCATGAGTGATGGAAGTGACTGAATGCAGAATATGTGAGGAACAAAGGTTTTGGGAAAGGTATGGGATGTGTAGATCAGATTTTTGTGGTGAAAATGACTGTGGAGAAGCAACAAGCAAAAGGTTAGAAGCTATATGCAGCTTTTATGGATCTGAAGAACACATACAACAGAGTGGAGTGGAATACTTAATGGGATGTGTTAAGGATAGATTGGTTAAAGAATTACTGTTGGGTGGTGTGAAAGCCTTTCATAGCAATGCATGCGTGAGTAAATGGAAAGTTGGGAAAAATTTCAGCACATATGTGGGTGTGCAGGAGGTTGTGTGATATCACCATGGCTTTTAAGTGGATGGAGTGATAAGAGAGATGAAAGCAAAACAAGCAAAAGTGGGTGCATAGATGGCATGTGGTGGTTGAGGTATGGTGGCTAGTGAAAATTCTGGGTGTGGATGATACGTGTTGTTTGTTAAGAGTGAAGAGTTGCAAAAGGTTGTAAGAGTGTCTTTTGATGTTCGTAAGCTTAGGCAATTGAAGTAAAGTAATGCTGTTTGAATGGAAACAGAATGAAAGTATAGATTTTGCAAGACCCTTTAGAGTGTAAAAGGGAAGTATACTGAACTGTATTATAGTTATGGGAGGAGAAGGACTGGAAGTAGTGAAAGAATTTAAATATTTAGAAGCTGATTTGGAAGGAGAGTGAAGAGAGTGAGCAGTACAGGGTAGAAGAGCCACTGAAGGGAAGAGGTGTAAGTGCGGAAGTGAAGAAAGGATTAAGGGACAGCATAGTCCTCCTAACCCTGACTTATGCAGCCAAGACATGGACATGGATTGAGTCACACAGGTAAAATAATTCTGGCTGTGAAAATCAGCTTTTTGAGAGGAGCATGTGGTGTAACTAGATGGAATGAAGAAAGAAATGAAAAGGTGGATGAGGGATTTGGTATTGCAGCGAATGCAAAATGAATTGATTATTATGTTACAGAATGGGTGAAATGTAATACTTTGAAATGGTTTGGAAATATGGAAGGAATGCAAGACCAGGAATTTACAAGAGTATATGATAGGACAACTAAAGGGGTTGTTGTGAGAGGAAGACCACCTATGACATGGGGAAACAGAGTAGAAGAGTACCGGTGAGGGAGAAATGGTGGAAGAATGTATGGAATGGTGTATCTAAGGGAGGCACGTAAGGCCAAGGATAAGTGGGGAGTCTTTTGCTGTGACCACCTCCTTGATGGGAGTTCCTGGAGGGAACAGGCATCAGAGGTATAGACTGACTTATAGTTTCAAATGCAGTTTACACCCAAAGTGATGTTTATTGCACGCAGTGCTGTGTGGGTACCACAGCTCACTAACAAGAGCCATCTAATCATTTAACTAGCTCTTTTTAGTACTTACATGATTAAAGAAAATATATTGAGTATTACAGAAGTTCTTGCTCTGATTTACAGCACTCATGGTAACTCAAGTCCCAGTAACAACTAAGTTTTTTACACTTATTTGCTAATTAGTACCAGGAACAAAGGATGGCCTAACTTGTTCACATCCACTTTCTAGCTATTACTTATAATGTACCAAAATCAGTGACCCATATCCACAACCAAAACCCACAAACCCTTTTGTGGTTTTCCCCAATCTATTTCATATTCTTTTTCAGACCATTGATGGCATGCATTCTCCTGTTTATCACATCACTCCAATTCCCTATGTAGATTCCACGCATTTCTCCTACCCCCCTGAATCTTCAGGCCTCAGTAACTCGAAGTGTCTTTCACTCTGTCCTTCCATCTCCCTCTCCTCTTTGCTCCCTCCATTTCTGATATGTGTGTCCTCTCCACTTATCCTCTGCAAACCATTTCAGCACACTTTCTTCAGCTCTTTTGTGTATACTCCACATACTATCACACCTCTCTTTTACACTATCATTCCTTACATGATCAACCCTCCTCACACAATGTTTGTCTTCAAGCACTTAATTTCCAACATATCCATCTTCTATGATTTTGTAGCATTTAGGGCCCAAGACTCACACCTGTGTAACACCACCACTGGGACTACTATACCATCACACATATCACTCTGAGTGCTTACAGAGGGTGACCTCTCTTTCCACAAACTTCTTGCATGCACAACCTTCACCTCTTTCACTCACCAAGTGGTTCACATCAGCTTCCAATGTTCCATATACTGATAAGTTCATTCCTGGGTATATAAAGCACTCCACATCCTCTACTTCTCATGGTTAAAATTTACACTCAAACCAACCTCTCTTTGCCTCCTGCTAAACCTTATAATATACTTTCATTCACATTGACTTTTAATTTCCTCCTTAACACTCTCAACCAAACTCTTACACCAGCTTTTGCAGTTTCTTACTCAAGGATGCCACCAGAATCAAGTCATCTGCAAAAAAACAACAGATGTATAATAGATTATTTTCATGCCTTGGTCAGAAGTAACCAGGAAGTTTTGAGGAAACTAGTGCAGTTGAAAGAGGAGGTAACAGAACTGAATTGGTATAGAGTTGGCAAGAAAAAAGGAAGGAATTGAAAGAAGATGGATATTTGCAGTCTAAGATTAACAGGACTCTCCTTGGTCCCTATTACTAACAATTGTAGTCAATAAATTCATTGAAAATATCATAATGATTCAAACTGATGATTATTTAGGAAGTAAGAACATTCTGAAATGGAAAGAAAGTGTGTCTTCAAAGTGAGTCAGCATGAGTTCTGACTAAAGCAAATGTGGAAGATTCATGATCATAGTAGGACCTCAATGACAAAGTAAGCTACAGATTCAAAAAGAAGTTGATGGATAGCATGAATGTTTTCTAGACAGCCAGAAGTTGTTTGACAATTCCCCTAAGGGGATTATTGATAAAAGATAGAAATTGACACAGGTTTAGGAGAAGGGCTTTCAGTGGATTAAGATCTACCTAAGTGAGAGGGAACAGCAAACATGTGTTTCAAGCTGGCCAAAAATAATACATCCCACAAGGATCAGTTCTTAGGCCACTAATATTCGTGGTCCACATAAATAGCTTGCCAGAGAGAGCCAAATCAGATCTGAATATGTTTTAAGATGACATTCAGTAATCCTGTACCTGCATGTAACTTGGATATCAGATTAGATTAGTTATGAGGGAGGCAGGCAATTCTTAGCAAGTGTCAGAATTGCCTTTAAGTACTCACACAAGGAATTTCATAGATGACTATCTGTCTATATCTCTGATGCCGGTTCCCTCAAGGAACTCCCATCAAGGGGTGGCCATGGCAAAAGAGTCTTCACTTATCCCTGTTTTTACATCCCTCCCTCTTATACACCATTCCATGCATTCTTCCACTGTTTCTCTCCCTCCAGTATTCCTTCACCCTATTTGCCCATTTCACAGGTGGTCTTCCACCCACACCAACCCATTTAATTGTGCTATCATACACTCTCCGTGTAAACTCTCAGTCTTGCATTCTTTCCACATGCCCAGATCACCTCTAAGTTTTACCCATTCTACCACTCCACAATTCATTCCCTTTGCATTCTTTGCCATACCACATCTCTCTTACTCCCTTTCATTTCCATCTTCATTCCATCTAGTCACACCACATGCTCTTCTCGAACAGTTCATTTCCACAGCCTCTGTGCCTCATTCCACATTCATGTTTTGGCTGCATAGGTCAGGGTTGGGAGGACTATGCTGTCTTGTAATCATCTCTTCACTTCCATACTTACACCTCTACCCTTCATTATTCTATTAAGGGACCCAGTGATTTCTAACTTGTACTGCTCTCTCCTTTATCTCTCCTTCCATATCACTATGCTTAACCAAGACAGCTCCCAGGTACTTAAATTTCCTCACCTCTTCCAGTCTTTTTCCCCCAGCACAATTTAGTACACTTTCTTCTTTCACTCTATATGATTTTACATAATCTATACTTTCATTCCATTTCCTTTCAGATGCCATTACTTTACTTTTACTTGCATTTACCTTCAATCTCCACCTACACACATCATAAAAAACACAACCTTCTGCAGCTCCTCTTCACTCTCTGCGAACAACACAGTATCATCCACAAACAGGCTTGCCACTAGCCACCATATCTCACAGCCACACTCCATTTCAGCACTTGTTTTCCCTAGTTTTGCTTTCATCTCTCTCATCACTCCATCCATTATATATTTCAAATGCCACAGTGACATCACACAGCCCTGCCTCACCCACATGTATCCCAAAACTTTCGTTCAGCTCTCCATCCACTTTTACACATGCATTTGCTCCTGTAGAGAAGGCTTTTACATCATGCAACAGTTTTCCCCCATACCATATATCCTTAACACATCCCATGAAGCACTCCACTTGACTCTGTCATATGCTTTCCCCAGATCCATAAAAGCTGCATACAACTTCTTACCTTTCACTTATTACTTTTCTATGGTCATCTCCACTACAAAATTCTGATCCACATATCCCCTACCTTTTCTGAAACCCCCTTGCTCTTCACTAATTCTGCATTCAGTCACTTCCATCACTCTGTCAATAAAATATTCTTGCATACACTTTTCCTGGTATACTTAACATATTTATTCTCCTATAATTGCTACATATATCCCTTGCACCTTTTCCTTTGAATAAAGGGACAATAATAGCTTTCATCCAATCCTCAGACACAACTTTCTCTTTCCTTGTAAAATTACTTAAAAGATACATCTACTCTGTCACACTTTCTCCTCCATACTTCAGCATTTCAGCCATAATCCCATCCACAATTGGTACCTTTCTTCCCTTCAGTCTCATTATTGCCCTTTGCTTTGGGCCTGTTCAATTGTATCCTCTTCCTTCCGCACTCCATACCCATGCATGTAACAATTACTGCCTCCCCTGCTCCCACATTCATCAGTCCCTTGAAATACTTTTTCTATCTTCTTTTCATTTCCTCACACCAACATATCCTCTCTTACATCCAGCTCTTTCCTTTTTCACCTCCTTCCAGTATAGTTTCTCATTATCCAGAAACTTTTCACTTAACTTCCTTCCAAAATCTTCTCTTTCTTTGCTTTCCTATATTGACCTCTTAACATTCCACTTACATATTTTGTATTCTTCCCTCCTCCTTTGCTGAACTTCCACTGGCACATTCCTGTTGAGTAATCTACCATATGCCTTTTCCTTATCTTCCACAGCATTTCTAATCTCTTCTGTCCACCATGCATTGCCCTTTTTATTCCTGTATCTCACTACCTTGTATCCAACTACCAATTCCACAACCTTTACTAGTATTTCTCCAAACAATTTAAACTCCTCATTCACACATGACTGTATTCCTACATTCACTGCACTTCCATCTAAGCTTTCAGTTACCATTCTTTCATACTTGTATTTTTCCTGACATGAAAAATACAAGTTAAATTCGCTGTAACTACCAAACAAAACTTCTTGATGTTCACACAGTAGAGGAAATATGGAATAATTCTAAAAACACTCTACTCAAGATTGAAAACATACATATTCCATGAATTACAAGAACATGCAATATTTCAAAACCATCATGGATGAATGGGAGAACAGGACTAATTTGCTAACTGAAGAAAACATATAAGAAATTCAAATCAATGGGAACTGATGAAAATCACCAGGAATTAATCAAAATCCAAAGAGAGTGTAAGAAGGTCATAAGACAGAGTAATTGTGAGAGAGGAAAAAGAATTTCTTTGAGAATTTAGAATACTAAGGATTTCTTCAAATAGATAAAGGAAGACAGTAAAAGAAGGAATTGGATCATTACGAAACAAACATGACATTCTAACTACTAACAATAAGGAAATGGCTCCCATCTTAAATTATTCCTTTAACTCCACGTTCACAAGTGAAAATGTTTCTCAAAGATCTGATGAAGATTTTTTTTGAAGGTTAGAGAAATATAGAGCTCTGTAGTACTTAAATACCTGAACCAATTAAATCCTAACAAATCCAATGGCCCAGATAACATAGCTCCAAGATTTTTAAAAGAGGTCTGGAAACAGCTGATATACCCCATAACAAGAATATTCAACAACCCTCTATTTGATGGTCAGGTGCCAACTGACTGGAAACTAGCAAATGTTACTCCTATATACAAAAAAGGAGAAAAAAAGGTGTGCCTTGAACTAACACCCAATTAGCCTTATGTCAGCATTAGGTAAAACAATGGAAAAAATAATAGTAGATAAAATTGTCATGTTTCTAGAAGATCACAAAATTATATCGGACAACCAACACATTTCTGCAATAGAAGATCCAGCTTGACGAATCTGCTGGAATTTCTACTGGTAGTTATCGGAACTGGGATGGAAAGGTACTGTCCGATGTAGTATATTTAGATTTCCAAAAGGCGTTTGATAAAGTACCTCACAAGGGACTTTTACATACACTCAAGGCCCATGGAACCTGTGAAAAACTCTGTACATGGATTAGAGAAAGCAGCACGTAGTATTAAATGGTGAAGCCTCAGACTGGCCAGACATAACGAGTGGTGTGGCACAGTGGACAGTCCTAGGCCAAATTCTTTTCGTAATATACATTAATGACCTAGAACTCAGTCCCATATCTAAGATCTCCAAATTTGCTGATGATACTAAACTAGGAGGTAGAGCTGTAAACAAGTGGGACTGGGAAATGATTCAAAGAGATCTTAACTTACTAACAAAGTGGTCAGACAGATGGCGAAGGAAGTTTAATGTAGACAAGTGTAAAGTTATGCACATTCGAAACAAGACTATATGTTACAACTACAAACTATTTGGAAACTATAACAAAAATAAATGAAGAAAAGGGCCTTGGAGTTGTCATTTGCAACAATCTGAAGTACACTAAACAGTGTTAAGGAGCAAGTAAAAAGGCAACCAAATCATAGGTTTCATAGCCAGAAACATGGATTACAAGACACCAGAAACAATTCTCACTCTTTATAATTCTATAGTAAGACCACACCTTGAATATACAGTCCAGTTTTAGTCCCCAAACTATAAAAAAAGATGAGGTAAAATTAGAGCAAGTACAAAGACACATAACAAAACTGATCCCATCCCTTAGAAATCTGGCTTACGAAGAGAGGCTAAAATGATTGGATCTCTTCTCTCTTAAAAAATGTAGACTTTGCGATGACTTAATCCAAGTGTTCAAAATTCTGAACAAGTTCATAAAGTAAATTACGAACATCTTTTTGAGGTACAAGTAAATAGAGTTGCAAGGACAGTTCATATAAAACTCAAAGCTAAAAGATGTTGTACAGACATGGGAAAAAGCTTCTTTTGTTATAGATGTGTTGAGCATTGGAATAAGTTTTCATCAGACATAGTGAATGCTAATATTATAAATACTCCAAAAGTCATTTAGACAAATATTTCATAAATTCAGGTATACCCTTAAGAAGAATGCCAGATATAAACTGCATAATGACAGCAGTTACGGGGACACTAGAAGGCTAATATGCAGCAGCAGGGAGTCAGTGACAGCTTAAAAAAACTGCGGAGCAGAATTACATTTTCTTGTCAAGTTAAACTCCTTTTTTTTTTTTTTTTACCAGATAACCCAGTCTTGGGCCAGTGAGGCCTCCTGTTGTCTGTCTTTCTCATGTAAACTCATGTAAACACTTTTACCATTCCATTCTTCCTTACACCTTACCTCCACTTCTCCCTGATCCTCATCGCTACAAGAAATGCAAAATGTTCAGAATCTCCAAAGAATCCAGGAAAGCCTTTCTCAATCTTTCATCCACTGCCACAAAGTCAATCAAAGCCTTTTGCTCCTTTCTTCCATCATTCCTCCTCCATGTATATCTGTAGATCATCTTATGCTGAAAAAAGGTGTTCACAAGGAATAAACCCTTCTCTGCACAAATATCTACAAGATAGCTTCCATTCTCATTTACTCCAGGCACTCCCCATTTACCAACTATCTTACTAATTCCATCACATCCCACTTTTGCATTCATATCACTCAATATGACCATGTTTCTTTCATTCTCAAAACCATTTATACAGTCATTCAAATGACATTCAAAGCATAGGTTAGGTCCAAATGATATTTTCTCTTTTTAAAAGACAGAAGATTAAAAGGAGACATGATTATTGATTGTAACTTTCAATCAAAACAGAAGGTTTGTAAAAGAAAAGGCCATATGAATGGTGGACAAATGAAACAAGCTAAATGAAGAGGAGATGAATGCAGTGACTATTATACCTAATCTAAATCTTTTATGAACTAGTTGAGAGGTAAGAGAGTGGCCTTGCTCATGCAAAATTCTCTCCCAGTGTACATAAACAGGTAATCATGCACACAACACTTGCACATATAGCACACACACTGTGATGCTTATGAAAAAATTTAGAATAGCACACAAAGCAAACAGCGTAAGATAATCTAACAAACATACTGGTAAATCCATACAATAAGATATTTGGTTATTAGTTTATCAAGTATGAATTCTTTACAGGCAGGTTTGATATGAGTAGAGTTGTGGGTGTCCCACTAGGTACCCAACAGTATCCCTCCTTTGTTGATATGAGAGTCACTACATTATGAAGTCCTACTCTATATAGGTAAGTTAATTGTTTTTTTGAGGTATTGGATATTATGTACTTACTCACATTGTAACATGTATGAATATTGGTAAGCTTTGTCTCTGAGCACATCAAAATCAGAAGTCTAATGAGGTCTGGTTACAGTTGTTGCATTATCTATGATTATATCACATTATATGTTTATATTACATTATATTACATATAGGAAGAAGCCCTCCAGACTTAATTTGTGAACTGTTAATGTTAAGGATTTTTGTGCGTTATACATAGGTACTAATCCTTTGGATGCTCTTTTCCATTAGTTATTCATTATTTTTATATTTTTTCTATTATACTTTGTTGCTGTCTCCCGTGTTAGCGAGGTAGCGCAAGGAAGCAGAGGAAAGAATGGCCCAACCCACCCACATACACATGTATATACATAAATGCCCACACACGCACAGAAACATACCTATACATTTCACCATATACATACAAATACATCAACAGACATATACATTTATACACATGTACTTATTCATACATGCTGCCTTCATCCATTCCTGCCGCCACCCCGCCACACATGAAATGGCACCCCCCTCCCGCCATGTGTGTGCGAGGTAGTGCTAGGAAAAGGCAACAAAGGCCACATTTGTTCACACTCAGTCTCTTTTAGCTGTCATATGTAATGCACCAAAAACACAGCTCCCTTTCCACATCCAGGCCCCACAAAACTTTCCATGGTTTACCCAAGATGCTTCACATACCCTGGTTCAATCTAATGACAGCACGTTCACCCCGGGATACCTTATCGCTCCAATTCACTCTATTCCTTGCACACCTTTCACTCTCCCGTATGTTCAGGCCCCGATCACTCAAAATCTTTTTCACTCCATCCTTCCACCTCCAATTTGGTCTCCCACTTCTCCTTAGTCCCTCCACCTCTGACACATTATATCCTCTTTGTCAGTCTTTCCTCACTCATTCTCTCCATGCGTCCAAACCATTTCAATTCACCCTCTTCTGCTCTCTCAACCACACTTTTTTTATTACCACACATCTCTCTTACCCTTTCATCACTTACTCGATCAAACCACCTCACACACGTATTGTTCTCAGACATATCATTTCCAACACATCTACCCTCCTCCTCACAACTATCTATAGTCCATGCCTCACAACCATGTAACATTGTTAGGATCACTATTCCTTCAAACATACCCATTTTTGCTCTCCGAGATAACCTTCTTGCCTTTCATACATTCTTCAACGCTCCCAGAACCTTCGCCCCCTCCACCACTCTGTGACTCACTTCTGCTTCCATGGTTCCATCTGCTGCTAAATCCACTCCCAGATATTTAAAACACTTCACTTCCTCCAGTCCCTCCACCCTACTGAACCTAATAACCTTGCTCTTCTTCTTTCACACACTTTACCGAACTCAGTCACCAACTTTTGCAGTTTCTCACCCGAATCAGCCACCAGCGGTGTATCATCAACGAACAACAACTGACTCACTTCCCAAGCCCTTTCATCCACAACAGACTGCATACTTGTCCCTCTTTCCAAAACTCTTGCATTCACCTCTCTAACAACTCCATCCATATACAAATTAAACAACCATGGAGACATCACGCACCCTGCTACAAACAGACATTCACTGGGAACCAATCACTTTCCTGTCTTCCTACTCGTACACATGCCTTACATCCTCGATAAAAACTTTTCACTGCTTCTAGCAACTTACCTCCCACACCATACACTCTTAATACCTTCCACAGAGCATCTCTATCAACTCTATCATATGCCTTCTCCAGCTCATAAATGCTACAGACAAATCCATATGTTTTTTTCTAAGTATTCCTCACATACATTCTTCAAAGCAAACACCTGATCCACACATCCTCTACCAGTTTGGAAACCACACTGCTCTTCCCCTATCTGATGCTCTGTACAGGCCTTGACCTTCTCAGTCAATACCCTCCCATATAATTTCCTAGGAATACTCAACAAACCTATATCTCTGTAATTTGAACACATCTTTATCCCCTTTGTCTTTTGTACAATGGCACTATGCATGCATTCTGCTAATCCTCAGGCACTTCACCATGAACCATACATACACTGAATATCCTCACCAAACAGTCAACAACACAGTCACCCCCTTTTTTAATAAATTCCACAGCAATACCATCCAAACCCCGCTGCCTTGCCGGCTTTCATCTTCAGCAAAACTTTCATTACCTCTTCTCTTTTTACCAAATCATTCTCCGACCCTCTCACTTTGCACACCACCTTGATCAAAACACCCTATATCTATCACTTTATCATCAAACACATTCAACAAACCTTCAAAATACTCACCCCATCTTCCTCTCACTTCACCACTACTTGTTATTACCTCCCCATTTGCCCTCTTCACTCATGTTCCCATTTGTTCTCATCTTACTAACTTTATTTACCTCATTCCAAAACATATTTTTTTTATTTTATTTATTATACTTTTTCACTATCTCCTGCGTTAGCGAGGTAGCGCAAGGAAACAGATGAAAGAATGGCCCAACCCACCCACATACACATGTATATACATAAACGCCCACCCATGCACATATACATACCTATACATTTCAACGTATACATACATATACATACACAGACATATACTTATATACACAGGCACATATTCATCCATTCTTGCCACCACCCCGCCACACATGAAATGACACCTCCATCCCCCTGTGGGCGCGCAAGGTAGTGCTAGGAAAGGACAACAAAGGCCACATTCGTCCACACTCAAACTCTGGCTGTCATGTGTAATGCACCGAAACCACAGTTCCCTTTCCACATCCAACCCCCACAAAACTTTCCATGGTTTACCCCAGTCGCTTCACTTGCCCTGGTTCAATCCACTGACAACACGTCGACCACAGTATACTACATCGTTCCACTTCACTCTATTCCTTGCACACCTTTCACCCTTCTGTATGTTCAGGCCCCAATCACTCAAAATCTTTTTCACTCCATCCTTCCACCTCCAATTTGTTCTCCCGCTTCTCCTTGTTCCCTCCACCTCTGACACATATATCCTCTATGTCAATCTTTCCTCACTCATTTTCTCCATGTGTCCAAACCATTTCAACACACCCTTTTCTGCTCTCTCAACCACACTCTATTTATTACTACACATCTCTCTTAACCTTTCATTACTTACTCAATCAAACCATCTCACACCACATATTGTCCTCAAACATTTCATTTCCAACACATCCACCCTCATGCGCACAACCCTATCTGTAGCACATGCCTCACAACCACATAACATTGTTGGAACCACTACTCCTTCAAACATACCCATTTTTGCTCTCTCAGATAACGTTTTCATCTTCCTCACATTTAATCGCTCCCGGAACCTTCGCTTTCTCCCCCACCATGTGACTCACTTCCACTTCCATGGTTCCATCTGCTGCTAAGTCTGCTCCCAGATATCTAAAACACTTCACTTCCTCCATTTTTTCTCTATTCAAACTTACCTCTCAATCAACATGTCGCTCAACCCTACTGAATGTAATAACCTTGCTCTTATTCATATTTGCTCTCAACTTTCTTCTTTCACACACTTTACCAAACTCAGTCACCAACTTTTGCAGTTTCTCACCAATCAGCCACCAGTGCTGTGTCTTCAGTGAACAACAACTGACTCACTTCCCAAGCCCTCTCATCCAGAACAGGCTGCATACTTGGCCCTCTCTCCAAAACTCTTACATTCACCTCCCTAACCACCCCATCCATAAAAAAATTAAACAACTATGAAGACATCACACACCCCTGCCACAAACTGACATTCACTGGGAACCAATCACTTTCCTCTCTTCCTTCACATGCCTAACATCCTTGGTAAAAACTTTTCTCTGCATCTAACAACTTACCTCCCACACCATATACTCTTAAACCTTCCACAAAGCATCTCTATCCACCCTGTCATATGCCTTATCCAAATCCATAAATGCTACATACAAATCCATCCGTTTCTCTAAGTATGTCTCACATACATTCTTCAAAGCAAACACATGTTCCACACATCCTCTACCATGTCTGAAACCACCCTGCTCTTCCAGAATCTGATGCTATATACATGCCTTCCTCCTCTCAGTCAATACCCTCCCATATAATTTCCTAGGAATACTCAACAAACTTATGCCTCTGTAATTTGAACACTCACCTTTATCCCCTTTGCCTTTGTACAATGCCATTGTGCATGCATTCTGCCAATCCTCAGGCACTTCACCATGATCCATACATACAATGAATATCCTTACCAACCAATCAACAACACAGCCACCCCTTTTTTATAAATTCCACTGAAATACCATCCAAACCTGCCACCTTGCCAGCTTTCATCTTCTGCAAAGCTTTCACTACCTCTTCTCTGTTCACCAAACCAATCTCCCTGACCCTCTTACATCACACACTACCCCAGAAAAAACACCCTATATCTGCCACTCTTATCATCAAATACATTCAACAAACCTTCAAAATATTTACTCCATCTCCTTCTCATTTCATTACTTGTTATTACCTCCCCATTTGTCCCCTTCACCGATGTTCCCATTCATTCTCTTGTCTTATGCATTTTATTTATCTCCTTCCAAAACATCTTTTTATTCTCCCTAAAATTTAATGATATTCTCTCACCCCAACTCTCATTTGCCTTCTTTTTCACTTCTTGCATATTTCTCTTAACCTTCTGCCACTTTCCTTTATACATCTCCCAGTCATCTTCACTACTTCCCTGCAAAAATCATCCAAAGCCTCTCTCTTCTCTTTCAATAACAATCTTACATCTTCATCCCACCATTTACTACCCTTTCTAATCTGCCCACCTCCCACCTTTCTCATACTGCAGGCATCTTTTGAACAAACCATCACTGCTTCCCTAATACATCCCATTCCTCCCCCACTCCCCTTATGCCATTTGCTCTCACCTTTTGCCATTCTGCACTCAATATCTCCTGGTATTTCCTCACACAAGTACCCTTTCCAAGCTCACTTACTCTCACCACTCTCTTCCCCCCAACATTCTTCTTTTCTGAAAACCTCTACAAATCTTCACCTTCGCCTCCACAAGATAGTGATCAGACATCCCTCCAGCTGCCCCTCTCAGCACATTAACATCCAAAAGTCCCTCTTTTACACACCTATCAATTAACTTGTAATCCAATAATGCCCTCTGGCCATCTCTCCTATTCACATACATATACTTATGTATATCTCTCTTTCTAAACCAAGTATTCCCAGTCACCAGTCCTTTTTCAGCACGCTAATCCTCAAGTTCTTCATCATCTCCATTTACAACACTGAACACCCCATGTACACCAATTATACCCTCAACTGCCACATTACTCATCTTTGCATTCAAATCACCCATCACTATAAACCAGTCTCGTGCATCAAAGCTGCTAACACACTCACTCAGCTGCTCCCAAAACACTTGCCTCATGATCTTTTTTCTCATGACCAGGTGCAGAGGCACCAATAATCACCCATCTCTCTCCATCCACTTTCAGTATCAATCTAGAGTTTACTTTCTGACACTCTATCACATATTCCCACAACTCCTGCTTCAGGAGGAGTGCTACTCCTTCCTTTGCTCTTGCCCTCTCACTAACCCCACACTTTACTCCCAAAACATTCCCAAACCACTCTTGCCCTTTACTCTTGAGTTTCATTTCACTCAGAGCCACAGCATCCAGGTTCCTTTCGTCAAACATACCACCTATATCTCCTTTTTTCTCATCTTGGTTACATCCGCACACATTTAGACACTCCAATCTGAGCCTTCGAGGAGGATGAACTCTCCCCACATAACTCCTTCTTCTGTTTCCTCTTTTAGAAAGTTAAACACAAGGAGGGGAGGGTTTCCAACCCCCCGCTCCCACCCCTTTTGTTGCCTTCTACGACATGCGGGGAATATGTGGGAAGTATTCTTTCTCCCCTATCCCCAGGGATTCAGCTTGTATGATGATAATTTGAAAACAGATGAAACTCACTTTAGAGTTACTTTTGGCAGTGCTTCCTTTTGTTGGTAAATTAAACATTTATTTGTAGTGAAAGGGTCTTCCATGAGCAAGTTGTATGAAAGGGTATATATCATTTCAGAAACCAAGCAGTTAAGTAGATCACATATGCCCAATGAAAAAGTTTTGACAGGAGTGAGGCTTCCTTATCAGTGGTGATAAAATCTGAGGTGTAACTCATGGTTTGCTGATTGTCCTCTGGTAACTACTACACATGAGAGGCCCACTATTCACATGATGAATTTTGTTGCAAAATTCTACTAGTGTTTTGTTGATTTGTATGCGGAGAAGCTTTCTCTTTGTATCATTGGCAATCATTACATCAGGTGACATCTTTTATAGTGTAAAAACACATGTGTCACTAAAAGATGTTTTTCTAAAAATCCCTCTTGTACTCTTATTCTATTGCATTGTATGATGATTTATGTACATTCATCTCCAGAAACCACAACTTTAGCACACGTGGTGCATTTCTTAGTGTAAAACCATTTTACTCTACAACTATACAGACATTTTTTTCTCTCTTGTATGAAGGTTTATCCTGCCACACTGCTATGAAATAATTTCATTATTTCTAGATGTGTATCATCTTCCTGCTTTGTCAGTATAGCAGTGCTTATCATTTCACTCTCCTGAGCTCTTATTCCCAATATTTTCTAAACTTTATTTTGATCTAAAGCCTGCACTGTTATTGTTAGGTCATATCATGACACAGAGGTATTGCAGTGTTATTACAAAGTATTCCTTTTCTGATTCTTATATTGGGTAGCATTACTGTGAATAACTTTGTTCTCCACCTCATTTCATATCAGTGTTTCTAATCAGCTCTATGTAATTCTGTGTGATGAAACAGGATTATCAATACAGTAAACTGTCTACTTCCAACAGGACCATGATGGATCTCGTGCACTTGCATGACAAATCATATTGGATGTAACTCGAATGATACACAAATGAATGGTTCAGCTATACTGAAATTATTTGTGTCTACACCATTGCGAAGATACAAGAGGTTGCAAGAAAAAATGATTTTGGACACAGTTAATGTAATTGTTTCCTTATTAGAGATTTTTAGGTCTTTTGTGATGTGATTTAAAGTATTTGGGGTAAGGAACAATGTATTCCATGAAATAAAACTAAAAAATATCAGTTTTCAGAGACTAAGAATTTCTAGTATTCTCAGGCTACGTATAACCCATTCCAGATCACTTCATTGAACGTGTAATTGTTTTAGGCAAAGTTTCTCTTACTCTTGCATAACTTTTTTTATCAGGTCTTCTCTTTCTGAAATTTACTTCTGTGGAAGTTGGTTGTATCATCATGTCACAGTTTAGCTAAAATTGATTTATTTCTGAGCTCCATGTTAGCTTCAGCAGTGCTTTGGAGGAAGAAAGTAAAAGTTTAGAGAAGGTGTTTAACTGTTACCCTTACTGCTTCATCACTTTCAAAAGTATACATGCAGTGTACAAAAAACTTCTCTGTAGACTGGAATATGTAGTTAGTACAACAACTATTGATAGCATGAGATTTTTTGATTTAATGAGATGGTCAAGGACCTGAATCCTTTAGCTAAGGAAGGCTTTGGCAAGCTTATCATGGACTGATCTGAGTAGAGGTATTATCGTACAGTATGTCACTATTGTAATGGCATAGCAGTAAATACAGCATTTACAATGTGATATATCTTCAGTATGGAGGGTGCCATCTTGTAACTGCCGTATCAGTTGTAGATAAAATTGTATTGAACATCCTATCTTTGTCTTCTGCCAAAGAGGATCGTTTTTCATGATATTTAGCTTTGTGAGAAAATGAAGAACCACTTGGTGAAAAATGAGTTGGAATAGAGTATGCCACTGTCCAACAACTCTTGTGTTACATTAAGAAGAATGTCTTGTACCCTGTATGATGAGCAAATCCTTGGATTTAACCTCTTCACTTTTGCCAAATGCCTTCTTATAATCTTTGATGATTAGGAACTATTGGATGTGTTTGATGGCTTTCTGAAGCTTTTCTTTCTCTTTGAAGATAGCATCCATATAGCTTTTCTTTTTCCTGAAATTTGTCTTAGCCATGGATATGTCATTTATGGATGGGTTGCAACCTTCCCCCATTTTAGTGCATGGCTGATTATAGAAGTGTCTCTGTGTATGATGTGGTTCCATTTGCTGCAACCTTGTCTCAGTGAATTTTGCATGCATTTCCCTTGCATAGTTATGCCTTCTCATGATGTGGTCTCCTTTGCTACCTTTTTTGCTGAACTGTTCATCATTCCATTTTTTGTATATCCTGCATAGCTTGGTGGCATATACAGAACAAAGAAAAGAATTGGTGTTGTAGCCTGTAGGTACAGAGTGTCTTTACAGATGTACAAAATGATCCATTCTTAGAATAAAGTGATGGTAGGGTATGCCACTGTCCAACACCTCTTGTGTTATGTTTAGAAGAATGTCTTGTACCCTGTATGATGAGCAAATCCCAGGATTTAATCCTCTTCACTTTTGCCAAATGCTTTCTTTTAGTCTTTGATGATTAGGAACTGTTGGATGTGTTTGGTGGCTTTCTGAGTTTTTTCTTTCTCTTTGAAGATAGCATCCATATAGCTTTCCTTTTCCCTGAAATTTGTCTTAGCCATGGATATATGTCATTTATGGATGGGTTGCAACCTTCTCCCATTTTAGTGCATGGCTGATAATAGAAATGCCTCTGTGTATGATGTGGTTCCATTTGCTGCAACCTTGTCTCAGTGAATTTTGCAAGCATTCCCTTGCATAGTTAAGTAGAGAAATGCCTTCTCATGATGTCTCCTTTGCTACCTTTTTTGCTGAAGTGTTCATCATTCTATTTTTTGTATATCCTGCATAGCTTGGTGGCACATAAAGAACACAGAAAAGAATTGGTGTTGCAGCCTGTATGTACAGAGTGTCTTTACAAATGTACAAAAGGAACCATTCTTAGAATAAAGTGATATCCATTGGATGAAAATGGTGGTATCAGCATTCAGGAGTCAAAGGTCTGTCCACACCTTTACTTACTTGAAGTTTAATGATACAGTATTGGCAAATTTTACTCAGATGCAGTATTATTAATATGCACCAAAGTCTTCAAAATAGGTAAGTACCTACAGCAAAATTTTAACCTAGTTTGCAAGGTGGGTGCACCACTGAGCTGAAATCACATTCCAGTTCAATAAAAGAACAGCACTCAGGCAGCACCCATTCTCCATGAAGCATACTTATGTTAAAAGTAAGCTTTCATGTTGGTTTGTCCTTTTTGACTGTCAACAGCTGTTGACAATGATATGGATGCTGTTGTTTTTGGTGTAATAAGATGAAATAAAAGTCACATTGTGTGTTCTCTGGATTCATTGTTAAAATCCTTGAAAGTGTTTATGATCCTTCATCCACATTCTTTTTCTTTTACTTTTTTGTTTTCAAGAGCCCTATCCTGTATTTATGTATCGCATAACATTTATATTTTCATTCCTCTCATGATAATATTAATGGAGTAGAACATAAATTGGGAAATGAATCATAATACTGAACCTTGTTTTGGAAGCTCAAGTGAAATATATATCGAGGGGGTGAGTATATGAGTATATTTGTAGTGAATAGACAGACAGGGTTAGATTAGAGAGATATATATAGTTTATAATTAAGTCTAAAACCAAAAGAACAAAGATGGCTGTGAAGTAAATAAAGGCAACCCAACAGCTAGCCAGTATGTGCAAGGCATAATGCAATGATCCAAGACTGTCAACACATAATGGTAATCTAACTGTTGAGTTACCTGAGGTAATTCCTTTTGTATACCCTTGGTATCTTTTGTACTATTAACACTTCATACATATTTTTATGTGATTGATCATATCTATCTGGAGATTAGGCCATTAGAACATGGTTTCAACTTCATCAAGGTTTCTATTAACCTAAATAACCTGATTCTCAATAATGAGTTAATTAGTGCTTATCTAATTCTTGTGGATCTACCAGGAGATACGGAAAACTCAGGTCTTTCTTCTCAACTAAACCAGAGTAAGAGGAACACCTTAAATTAGAGCAGTTGATATGTGAAAGGACCTCCCATAGTCATCATAGATTTACACTTTATATGATGTTACAAATTAACTGTAAAGGACCAAATGGTTAGATCAAGACTCTCAAAGAAAAAGCAATTATATACAGATGAGGACATTATTGAAAACTAGACTTTTCAAACTCTCAGAGACCCTGAGGTGCTACTGCTACCAGCTATGGAGATGAGACTATGGTAAGAAATACTGAAATGTATCCAGTGGAAGTAGTTCACTTAAGAGTTTGACTAGCACAAGCTCATGGACCAGATGACATGTACTTGAAGAGTTAACAGAGACCTTTGTCAGTCTAATGGTGTTTGGGATTACCTTCACAGAGGGCTTTTTGTCAGAAAAAATGTATTTGCAGTATCAGTATCAAGAAATAAGCTACAGAGAAAGTGTGTGAAGAAAGCTGAGAGTAAATGTGAATAAGAGCAAGGTAATTAGGCTCAGTAGGGTTGAGGAACAATTTAATTGGGAACTTCAGTGAAGAGGGCTGATGGGGAGGTGATAACAAGTAGTGGTGATGTGAGAAGGATATGGAGTGAGTATTCTGAAGGTTTGTTGAATGTGTTTGATGATAGAGTGGCAGATATAGGGTATTTTGGTCGAGGTGGTGTGCAAAGTGAGAGGGTTAGGGAAAATGATTTGGTAAACAGAGAAGAGGTAGTAAAAGCTTTGCAGAAGATGAAAGCTGGCAAGGCAGTTGGTTTGGATAGTACTGCAGTGGAATTTATTAAAAAAGGGGGTGACTGTTTTGTTGACTGGTTGGTAAGGTTATTTAATGTATGTATGACTCATGGTGAGGTGCCAGAGGATTGGCGGAATGCTTGCATAGTGCCATTGTACAAAGGCAAAGGGGATAAAAGTGAGTGCTCAAATTACAGAGGTATAAGTTTGTTGAGTATTCCTGGGAAGTTATATGGAAGGGTATTGATTGAGAGGGTGAAGGCATGTACAGAGCATCAGACTAGGGAAGAGCAGTGTGGTTTCAGAAGTGGTAGAGGATGTGTGGATCAGGTGTTTGCTTTGAAGAATGTATGTGAGAAATACTTAGAAAAGCAAATGGATTTGTATGTAGCATTTATGGATCTGGAGAAGGCATATGATAGAGTTGAGAGAGATGCTCTGTGGAAGGTATTAAGAACATATGGTGTGGGAGGTAAGTTTTTAGAAGCAGTGAAAAGTTTTCATCGAGGATGTAAGGCATGTGTGCATGTAGGAAGAGAGGAAAGTGATTGGTTCTCAGTGAATGTAGGTTTGCGGCAGGGGGTGTGTGATGTCTCCATGGTTGTTTAATTTGTTTACAGATGGGGTTGTTTGGGTGGTGAATGCAAGACTTTTGGAAAGAGGGGCAAGTATGAAGTCTGTTGTGGATGAGAGAGCTTGGGAAGTGAGTCAGTTGTTGTTCGCTGATGATACAGCGCTGATGGCTGATTCATGTGAGAAAGTGCAGAAGCTTGTGACGGAGTTTGGTAAAGTGTGTGAAAGAAGAAAGCTGAGAGTAAATGTGAGTAAGAGCATGGTTATTAGGTTCAGTAGGGTTGAGGGTCAAGTCAATTGGGAGGTAAGTTTGAATGGCAAAAAACTGGAGGAAGTGAAGTGTTTTAGATATCTGGGAGTGGATTTGGCAGTGGATGGAACCATGGAAGCGGAAGTGAATCATAGGGTGGGGGAGGGGAAGAAAGTTCTGGGAGCAGTGAAGAATGTGTGGAAGTCGAGAACATTATCTCGGAAAGCAAAAATGGGTATGTTTGAAGGAATAGTGGTTCCAACAATGTTATATGGTTGCGAGGCATGGGCTATGGATAGAGGTGTGAGGAGGAGGGTGGATGTGCTGGAAATGAGATGTTTGAAGACAATAAGTGGTGTGAGGTGGTTTGATCAAGTAAGTAATAATAGGGTAAGAGAGATGTGTGGTAATAAAAAGAGTGTGGTTGAGAGAGCAGAAGAGGGTGTTTTGAAATGGATTGGTCACATGGAGAGAATGAGTGAGGAAAGATTGACCAAGAGGGTATATGTGTCAGAGGTGAAGGGAACAAGGAGAAGTGGGAGACCAAATTGGAGGTGGAAAGATGGAGTGAAAAAGATTTTGAGTGATCAAGGCCTGAACATGCAGGAGGGTGAAAGGGATGCAAGGAATAGAGTGAATTGGAACGATGTGGTATACCGGGGTCGATGTGCTGTCATTGGACTGAACTAGGGCATTTGAAGTGTTTGGGGTAAACCATGGAAAGTTCTGTGGGGCCTGGATGTAGAAAGGGAGCTCTGGTTTCAGTGCATTATTACATGACAGCTAGACACTGAGTGTGAACAAATGTGGCCTTTGTTGTCTTTTCCTAGCACTACCTCGCGCACATGAGGGGGAGGGGGTTGTTATTTCATGTGTGGCGGGGTGGCAATGGGAATGAATAAAGGCAGACAGTATGAATTATGTACATATGTATATATATGTCTGTGTGTGTATATATATATGTATACATTGAGAGGTATAGGTATGTATATTTGCGTGTGTGGACGTGTATGTATATACATGTGTATGTGGGTGGGTTGGGCCATTCTTTCGTCTATTTCCTTGCGCTACCTCGCTAACACGGGAGACAGCGACAAAGCAAAATGAATAAATAAAATAAAAGTTTGAATGGAGAAGAACTGGAGGAAGTGAAGTGTTTTAGATATCTGGGAATGGATTTAGCAGCGAATGGAACCATGGAAGTGGAAGTGAGTCACAGGGTGGGGGAGGGGGCGAAGGTTCTGGGAGCACTGAAGAATGTGTGGAAGGTAAGAACGTTATCTCAGAGACCAAATATGGGTCTGTCTGAAGGAACGGTGGTTCCAACATTGTTATATGGTTGCGAGGCATGGGCTATAATAGATAGGGCCATGCGAAGGAGGGTGGATGCATCAGAAATGAAATGTTTGAGGACAATATGTGGTGTGAAGTGGTTTGATTAACCAATGAAAGGGTAAGAGAGATGTGTGGTAATAAAAAGAGTGTGGTTGAGAGAGCAGAAGAGGGTGTATTGAAATGGTTTGGTCACATAAAGAGAATGAGTGAGGAAAGATTAACAAAGAGGATATATGTGTCAGAGGTGGAGGGAACGAGGAGAAGTGGGAGACCAAATTGGAGGTGGAAGGATGGAGTGAAAATGATTTTGAGCGATCGGGGCCTGAACATACAGGAGGGTGAAAGGCATGCAAGGAATAGAGTGAATTGGAATGATTTGGTATAATGGGGTCGATGTGTTGTTAATGGATTCAAAGAGGGCATGTGAAGTGTCTGGGGTAAACCATGGAAAGTTTTGTGGGGCTTGGATGTGGAAAGGGAGCTGTGGTTTCGGAGCATTACACATGACAGCTAGAGACTGAGTGTGAACGAATGTGGGCTTTGTTGTCTTTTGCTAGCCCTACCTCACACGCATGAGGGGAGTTGGGGGTGCTATATATTTCATGTGTGGCGGGGTGGCGGCAGGAATGGATGAAAGCAGCAAGTATGAATATGTACATATGTATATATGTTTATGTCTGTGTATGTATATGTATGTATACGTTGAAATGTATAGGTATGTATATGTGCGTGTGTGGGTGTTTTATGTATATACATGTGTATGTGGGTGGGTTGGGCCATTCTTTCATCTGTTTCCCTGTGCTACCTCGCTAACACTGGAGACAGCGACAAAGTATAATAAAATAAAAAAAGATATATATATTTATCTATTTATTATAATTTGTCCCTGTCTCCTGCATCACCGAGGTAGCACAATAAAACAGACGAAAGAATGGCCCAACCCACCCACATACACATGTATATACATACACGTCCACACACGCACATATACACATCAACGTATACTTATATACACATACACAGACATATACATATTTACACATGTACATAATTCATACTTGCTGCCTTTATTCATTCCCATCGCCACCCCACCATACATGAAATGACAACCTCCTCCCCCTGCATACGCGTGAGGTAGCGCTAGGAAAAGACAACAAAGGCTACATTCGTTCACACTCATTCTCTAACTGTCATGTGTAATGCACCAAAACCACAGCTCCCTTTCCACATCCAGGCCCCACAAAACTTCCCATAGTGTACCCCAAACGCTTCACACGCCCCGCTTCAACCCACTGACAGCACGTCGACCACGGTATTCCACATCATTCCAATTCACTCTATTCCTTGCACGCCTTTCACCCTCCTGCATGTTCAGGCCCCGATAGCTCAAAATCTTTTTCACTTCTCCTCGTTCCCTCCACCTCTGACACGTATATCCTCTTTGTCAATCTTTCCTCACTCATTCTATCCATGTGACCAAACCATTTCAAAACACCCTCCTCTGCTCTCTCAACCACACTCTATTTATTACCACACATCTCTCTTACCCTTTCATTACTTACTCGATCAAACAGGCTCACACCACATACTGTCCTCAAACATCTCATTTCCAACACATCCACACTTATCTGCACAACTCTATCTATAGCCAACGCCTTGCAACCATATAACATTGTTGGAACCACTATTCCTTCAAACATACCCATTTTTGCTTTCCGAGATAATGTTCTCACCTTCCACACATTATTCAACGCTCCCAGAATTTTTGCCCCCTCCCCCACCCTGCGACTCACTTCCGCCTCCATGGCTCCATCCGCAGCCAAATCCACTCCTAGTATCAAACACACTTCACTTCCTCCAGTTTTTCTCCATTCAAACTTACCTCCCAATTGACTTGTCCCTCAACCCTACTGTACCTAATAACCTTGCTCTTATTCACATTTAATCTCAGCTTTCTTCTTTCACACATTTTACCATACTTAGTCACCAGCTTGTGCAGTTTCTCACTCGAATCAGCCACCAGCACTGTAAAATCAGCGAACAACAACTGACTTACTTTCCAAGCCCTCTTATCCACAACAGACTGCATACTTGCCCCTCTTCCTAACAACCCTATCCATAAACAAATTAAACAACCATGGAGACATCACACACCCCTGCTGTAAACCGACATTCACTGAGAACCAATCATCACTTTCCTCTCTTTCCACTCGCACACATGCCTTACATCCTCGATAAAAACTTTTCACTGCTTCTAACAAATTGCCTCCCACACCACATATTCTTAATACCTTCCACAGAGCATCTCTATCAACTCTTATCATATGCATTCTCCAGATCCAAAAATGCTACATACAAATCCATTTGCTTTTCTAAGTATTTCTCACATACATTCTTCAAAGTAAACACCTGATCCACACATCCTCTACCACTTCTGAAACCAAACTGCTCTTCCCCAATCTGATGCTTTGTACATGCCTTCACCCTCTCAATCAATACCCTCCCATATAATTTCCCAGGAATACTCAACAAACTTATACCTCTGTAATTTGAGCACTCACTTTTATCCCCTTTGCCTTTGTACAATGGCACTCATGCATGCATTCCACCAATCCTCAGGCACCTCACATGAGTCATGCATACATACATACATACATACATACATCAAATATCCTTCCCAACCAGTCAACAACACAGTCACCCCCTTTTTTATTAAATTTCACTGTAATACCATCCAAACCTGCTGCCTTCCTGGCTTTCATCTTCCGCAAAGCTTTTACTACCTCTTCTCTGTTTACCAAATCATTTTCCCTAACCCTCTCACTTCGCACACCACCTCGTCCAAAACACCCAATATCTGCCACTCTATCATCTAACAGATTCAACAAACATTCAAAATACTCACTCCATCTTCTCATATCACCACTACTTGTTATCACCTCCTCATTAGCCCCCTTCATCGATGTTCCCATTTGTTTTCTTGTCTTACGCACTTTATTTACCTCCTTCCAAAACATCTTTTTATTCTCCCTAAAATTTATCTTTCTATTCTCCCTAAAATTTAATGATACTCTCTCACCCCAACCCTCATTTGCCCTCTTTTTCATCTCTTGCACCTTTCTCTTGACCTCCTGCCTCTTTCTTTTATACATCTCCCAGTCATTTGCACTCTTTCCCTGCAAGACTCGTCCAAAAGCCTCTCTCTTCTCTTTCACTAATAATCTTACTTCTTCATCCCACCACTCACCACCCTTTCTAATCTGCCCACCTCCCACGCTTCTCATGCCACAAGCATCTTTTGTGCAAGCCATCACTGCTTCCCTAAATACATCCCATTCTTCCTCCACTCTCCTTATGTCCTTTGCTCTCATCTTTTTCCATTCTGCACTCAGTCTCTCCTAGTACTTCCTGACACAAGTCTCCTTCCCAAGCTCACTTACTCTCACCACTCTCTTCACCCCAACATTCTCTCTTCTTTTCTGAAAACCTCTACAAATCTTCACCTTAACCTCCACAAGATAATGATCAGACATCCCTCCAGTTGCACCTCTCAACACATTAACATCCAAAAGTCTCTCTTTCGCACGCCTATCAATTAACATGTAATCCAATAATGCTGTCTGGCCATCTCTCCTACTTACATACGTATACTTATGTACATCTCTCTTTTTAAACCAGGTATTCCCAATCACCAGTCCTTTTTCAGCACACAAATCTACAAGCTCTTCACCATTCTCATTTACAACATTGAACACCCCATGTACACCAATTATTCCTTAACTGCCACATTACTCACCTTTGCACTCAAATCACCCATCACTATAACCTGGTCTCGTGCATCAAAACTACTATGACACTCACTCTGCTGCTCCCAAAACACTTGCCTTTCAGATCAATGATCTTTCTTCTCATGCCCAGGTGCATATGCACCAATAATCACTCATCTCTCTCCATCCACTTTCAGTTTTACCCACATCAATCTAGAGTTTACTTTCTTACACTCTATCACATACTCCCACCACTCCTGTTTCAGGAGTAGTTCTACTCCTATCCTTGCTCTTGTCCTCTTACCAACCCCTGACTTTACTCCCAGAACATTCCCAAACCACTCTTCCCCTTTACCCTTGTGCTTCGTTTCACTCAGAGCCAAAGCATCCAGGTTCCTTTTCTCAAACATACTACCTATCTCTCCTTTTTTTTCATCTTTGTTAAATCCACACACATTTAGACACGCCAACCTGAGTCTTCGAGGAGGATGAGCACTCCCTGCGTGACTCTTCCTTCTGTTTCCCCTTTTAGAAAGTTAAAATACAAGGAGGGGAGGATTTCTAGCCCTCCGCTTACGTTCCCTTCTGTCAAATTTTACGACACGTGAGGAATGCGTGGGAAGTATTCGTTCTCCCCTATATATATACATTTTATTTATTTTTATTTTGCTTTGTCGCTGTCTCCCGCGTTTGTGAGGTAGCGCAAGGAAACAGACAAAAGAAATGGCCAAACCCACCCCCATACACATGTATATACACACATGTCCACACACGCAAATATACATACCTATACATCTCAATGTACATATATATATACACACACAGACACATACATATATACCAATGCACACAATTCACACTGTCTGCCTTTATTCATTCCCATCGCCACCTCGCCACACATGGAATACCATCCCCCTCCCCCCCTCATGTGTGCGGGGTAGCGCTAGGAAAAGACAACAAAGGCCTCATTCATTCACACTCAGTCTCTAGCTGTCATGCAATAATGCCCGAAACCACAGCTCCCTTTCCACATCCCGGCCCCACACAGCTTTCCATGGTTTACCCCCAGACTCTTCACATGCCCTGATTCAATCCACTGACAGCACGTCAACTCCGGTATACCACATCGATCCAATTCACTCTATTCCTTGCCCGCCTTTCACCCTCCTGCATGTTCAGGCCCCGATCACTCAAAATCTTTTTCACTCCATCTTTCCACCTCCAATTTGGTCTCCCACTTCTCCTCGTTCCCTCCACCTCTGACACATATATCATCTTGGTCAATCTTTCCTCACTCACTCTCTCCATGTGCCCAAACCATTTCAAAACACCCTCTTCTGCTCTCTCAACCATGCTCTTTTTATTCCCACACATCTCTCTTACCCTTACGTTACTTACTCGATCAAACCACCTCACACCACACATTGTCCTCAAACATCTCATTTCCAGCACATCCACCCTCCTGCACACAACTCTATCCATAGCCCACGCCTCGAAACCATGCAACATTGTTGGAACCACTATTCCTTCAAACATACCCATTTTTGCTTTCCGAGATAATGTTCTCGACTTCCACACATTCTTCAAGGCTCCCAGGATTTTCGCCCCCTCCCCCACCCTATGATTCACTTCCGCTTCCATGGTTCCATCCGCTGCCAGATCCACTCCCAGATATCTAAAACACTTTACTTCCTCCAGTTTTTCTCCATTCAAACTTACCTCCCAATTGACTTGACCCTCAACCCTACTGTACCTAATAACCTTGCTCTTATTCACATTTACTCTTAACTTTCTTCTTTCACACACTTTACCAAACTCAGTCACCAGCTTCTGCAGTTTCTCACATGAATCAGCCACCAGCGCTGTATCATCAGCGAACAACAACTGACTCACTTCCCAAGCTCTCTCATCCACAACAGACTTCATTCTTGCCCCTCTTTCCAAAACTCTTGCATTCACCTCCCTAACAACCCCATCCATAAACAAATTAAACAACCATGGAGACATCACACACCCCTGCCACAAACCTACATTCACTGAGAACCAATCACTTTCCTCTCTTCCTACACGTACACATGCCTTACATCCTCGATAAAAACTTTTCACTGCTTCTAACTACTTGCCACCCACACCATGTATTCTTAATACCTTCCACAGAGCATCTCTATCAACTCTATCATATGCCTTCTCCAGATCCATAAATGCTACATACAAATCCATTTGCTTTTCTAAGTATTTCTCACATACATTCTTCAAAGCAAACACCTGATCCACACATCCCCTACCACTTCTGAAACCACACTGCTCTTCCCCAATCTGATGCTCTGTACATGCCTTCACCCTCTCAATCAATACCCTCCCATATAATTTACCAGGAATACTCAACAAACTTATACCTCTGTAATTTGAGCACTCACTCTTATCCCCTTGCCTTTGTACAATGGCACTATGCACGCATTCTGCCAATCCTCAGGCACCTCACCATGAGTCATACATACTTTAAATAACCTTACCAACCAGTCAACAATACATATATATATATTTTTTTTGTTTTGTATATATATATATATATATATATATATATATATATATATATATATATATATATATATATATATATATATATATTCTTTTTTTCTTTTAAACTATTCGCCATTTCCCGCGTTAGCGAGGTAGCATTAAGAACAGAGGACTGGGCCTTTGAGGGAATACCCTCACCTGGCCCAATTCTCTGTTCCTTCTTTTGGAAAATTAAAAAAAAACGAGAGGGGAGGATTTCCCGCCCCCCGCTCCCTCTCCTTTTAGTCGCCTTCTACGACACGCAGGGAATACGTGGGAAGTATTCTTAATCCCCTATCCCCAGGGATAATATATATATATATATATATATATATATATATATATATATATGTATATATATATATATATATACATATATATATGTGTGTGTGTGTGTGTGTTAATATACTTAATCGGCGTCTCCTGCATAAGCAAGGTAGCGCAAGGAAACAGACAAGGAATGGCCTAACCCATCCACATACACATGTATAAACATAAACGCCCTTATACATACATATACATTACATTTCAACGAATACATACATAAACATACACAGACATATATGCACATGTACATATTCATACGTGCTGCCTTCAACCATTCCTGTCGCCATCCCACTACACATGAAATAGCATCCCCCAAGCGAGGTAGTGCCAGGAAAAGACAAAAAAAGGCCACATTCGTTCACACTCAGTCTCTAGCTGTGATGTATAATACACCGAAATCACAGCTCCCTTTCCACATCCAGGCCCCACAGACCTTCCCTTGATTTGCCCCAAACGCTTCACATGCCCTGGTTCAATCCATTGACAGCACTCTTATTCCTTGCATGCCTTTCACCCTCCTGCATGTTCAAACCCTGATCGCTCACAATCTTTTTCACTCCATCCTTCCACCTATCCCTGGGGATAGGGAAGAAAGAATACTTCCCATGTATTCCCTGCGTGTCGTAGAAGGCGACTAAAAGGGGATGAGCGAGGGGCTGGAAATCCTCCCCTCCCGTTTTTGATTTTCTAAAAGAAGGAACAGAGAAGGGGGCCTAGTGAGGATATTCCCTCTAAGGCTCAGTCCTCTGTTCTTAATTCTACCTTGCTAACGCAGGAAATGGCGAATATGTATGAAATGAGAAAAAAGAAGAGATAGGTAATGTGTTTGAGGAAAGGAACCTGAATGTTTTTGCTCTGAGTGAAACGAAGCTCAAGGGTAAAGGGGAAGAGTGGTTTGGCAATGTCTTGGGAGTAAAGTCAGGTGTTGGTGAGAGGACAAGAGCAAAGGAAGGAGTAGTAGCACTACTCCTGAAGCAGAAGTTGTGGGAGTATGTGATAGAGTGTAAGAAAGTATACTCTAGACTGATATGGGTAAAACTGAAAGTGGATGGAGAGAGATGGATGATTATTGGTGCCTCAGCACCTGGTCATGAGAAAAAAGATCATGAGGCAAGTGTTTTGGGAGCAGCTGAGTGAGTGTATTAGCAACTTTGATGCATGAGACCGGGTTATAGTGATGGATAATTTGAATGCAAAGGTGAGTAATGTGATAGTTGAGGGTATAATTGGTGTGCATGGGGTGTTCAGTGTTGTAAATGTAAATGGCGAAGAGCTTGTAGATTTATGTGCTGAAAAAGGACTGGTGATTGGGAATACCTGGTTTAAAAAGAGAGATGTGCATAAGTATACGTATGTAAGTAGGAGAGATGGCCAGAGAGCGTTATTGGATTACGTGTTATTTGATAGGCGCGCGAAAGAGAGACATTTGGATGTTAATGTGCTGAGAGGTGCAACTGGAGGGATGTCTGATCATTATCTTGTGAAGGTGAAGATTTGTATAGGTTTTCAGAAAAGAAGAGAGAATGTTAGGGTGAAGAGAGGGGTGAGAGTAATTGAGCTTGGAAAAGAGACTGGTTTGAGGAAGTACCAGGAGAGATTGAGTGCCGAATGGAAAAAGGTGAGAGCAAATGACGTATGGGGAGTGGGAGCAGAATGGGATGTATTTAGGAGAGCAGTGATGGCTTGTGCAAAAGATGCTTGTGGCATGAGAAAGGTTGGAGGTGAGCAGATTAGAAAGGGTAGTGAGTGGAGGGATGAAGAAGTAAGATTGTTAGTGAAATAGAAGATAGAGGCGAATGACTGGGAGATGTATAAAAGAAAGAGGCAGGTCAAGAGAAAGGTGCAAGAGGCGAGAAAGAGGGCAAATGAGAGTTGGGGTGAGAGAGTATCATTAAATTTTATGGAGAATATAAAGATGCTTTGGAAGGAGGTAAATATAATGCGTAAGACAAGAGAACAAATGGGAACATTGGTGAAGGGGGCTAATGGGGAGGTAATAACAAGTAGTGGTGAAGTGAGAAGGAGTTGGAGTGATATTTTGAAGGTTTGTTGAATGTGTTTGCTAATAGTGGCAGATATAGGGTGTTTTTGTTGAGGTGGTGCGTGAAGTGAGAGGGTCAGGGAGAATGGTTTGGTAAACAAAGAGGTAGTGAAAGCATTGCAGCGGGTTTGGATGGTATCGCAATGAAATTTATTAAAAAAGGGGGTGACTGTGTTGTTGACTGGTTGGTGAGGATATTCAATGTATGCATGGTTCATGGTGAAGTGCCTGAGGATTGGCGAAATGCATGCATAATGCCATTTTACAAAGGCAAAGGGGATAAAGTTAAGTGTTCAAATTAGAGAGGTATAAGTCTGTTGAGTATTCCTGGGAAATTATATGGGAGGGTATTGATTGAGAGGGTAAAGGCATGTACACAGCATTAGATTGGGGAAGAGCAGTGTGGTTTCAGAAGTGGTAGAGAATGTGTGGATCAGGTGTTTGCTTTGAAGAATGTATGTGACAAATACTTAGAGGAACAGATGGATTTGTATGTGGCATTTATAGATTTGGAGAAGACATATGATAGAGTTGATAGAGATGCTTTGTGGAAGGTATTACGAGTATATGGTGTGGGAGGTAAGTTGCTAGAAGCAGTGAAAAGTTTTTATCAAGGATGTAAGGCGTGTGTACGAGTAGGAAGAGAGGAAAGTGATTGATTCCCAGTGAATGTCGGTTTGCGGCAGGGGTGCGTGATGTCTTCATGGTTGTTTAATTTGTTTATGGATGAGGTTGTTAGGGAGGTGAATGCAAGATTTTGGAGAGAAGGGCAAGTATGCAGTCTGTTGGGGATGAGAGGGCTTGGAAAGTGAATTAGTTGTTGTTCGCTGATGATACAGCGCTGGTGGCTGATTCGGGTGAGAAACTGCAGAGGTTGGTGACTGAGTTTTGGTAAAGTGTGTAAAAGAAGAAAGCTGAGAGTAAATGTGAATAAGAGCAAGGTTATTAGGTTCATTAGGGTTGAGGGGCAAGTTAATTGGGAGGTAAGTTTGAATGGAGAAAAATTGGAGGAAGTGAAGTGTTTTAAATATATCTGGGAGTAGATTTAGCAGCGGATGGAACCATGGAAGTGGAAGTGAGTCATAGGGTGGGGGAGAGGGCGAAGGTTCTGGGAGCGTTGAAGAATGTGTGGAAGACGAGAACGTTATCTCGGAGAGCAAAAATGGTTATGCTTGAAGGAATAGTGGTTCCAACAATGTCATACGGCTGCAAGGCATGGGCTATAGATAAGGTTATGTGGAGGAGGGTGGAGGTGTTGGAAATGAAATGTTTGAGGACAGTATGTGGTCTGAGGTGGTTTGATCCAGTAATGAAAGGGTAAGAGAGTTGTGTGGTAATAAAAAGAGTGTGGTTGAGAGAACAGAAGAGGATGTATTGAAGTGGTTTGGTCACATGGAGAGAATGAGTGTATTGAAATGGTTTGGCCACACGGAGAGAATGAGTGAGGAAATATTGACAAAGAGGATATATATGTCAGAGGTGGAGGGAACAAGAAGTGGGAAACCAAACTGGAGGTGGAAGGATGGAGTGAAAAAGATTTTGAGCGATCGGGGACTGAACATACAGGAGGGTGAAAGGCGTGCAAGGAATAGGGTGAATTGGAACGATTTGGTATACAGGGGTTGACGTGCTGTCAATGAATTAACCAGGGCATGTGAAGAGTCTTGGGTAAACCATGGAAAGTTTTGTGGGGTCTGGACGTGAAAAGGGAGCTGTGGCTTCGGTGCTTTACATATGACAGCTAGAGACTGAATGTGAACGAATGTGGCCTTTTTTGTTTTTTCCTGACGCTAACTCGCGCGCGCGCGCAGGGGGAGGAGGAGGGAGGGGGTTGTTTCGTGTGTGACGGGGTGGCGACATGAATGGATAAAGGCAGCAAGTAGGAATATGTACTTGTGTATATATGTATACGTCTGTGTATGTATATGTAAGTATACGTTGAAATGTATAGGTATGCATATGTGCGTGTGTGTGCGTTTATGTACAAGCATGTGTATGTGGGTGGGTTGGGCCATTCTTTCGTCTATTTACTTGCGCTTCCTTGCTAACGCGGGATACAACGACTAAGTATAATAATGATGATAATAATAATAATAATAATAATATATATATATATATATATATATATATATATATATATATATATATATATATATATATATATATATATAAACCTAAAAGGGAATGAAGATGTAACAGAACCGGTCTTGGAAGCAGAAAAGAATCCAGAACAAGAGAGCACAACCGTAAGGTAAAAGGAAGCGGAGATCTGAAAGGAACTACTTATCAGCAGCAGAGTTTTGGACGTGTAAGAAGGTTAGTCAAAACAAAAGTAAATATGACTGCTATTTGAGAAATGAAAAGTCGTAATAAAATACAAGGATATGAAATGGTGCCACACAAGTACAAGGCTCCCTTCCCACTTGCTGAAACAGATATTAAAGCACTTGGTACAAGACTGAAGAAGGACCGAGATGTGACCCCCTGCGATTTTTTTTCTAACTTCGTACAGCACAAGTAGGTATTTACACACTACCACAAGGGCGTACATACTTATGAAGTCGAAAATATATAAAATGCCTAATAAAGAAAGCCAAATAAATGCACCATAATCGTTTAGAGGGAAAGTCGTGCGCAAGTAACTGAACAAGACATATAACAGTCATCCTTAGCGATAAAAGTAGATAAAAGAGCTGTTGTCGATAAGAAACTTGTTGAAAAAAAATGAATATGATAAAAAAAAGCGTCGATGATATCAAGAATTGACAAGGAAAAGCGTAAAGTAGAGGCATGGAAGATTGAAGAAGTAGGGATGATACAAGACAGGCGTGAAACAGCAGGAATGATGATAAAAAGTGGAGGTGACGCGTGAGTAAACGGGTACCTTACCCTCCCAGTGGTCATGTGTCGCCTGGCCCGGGAAATGAGCCAGCCATGTTTACACCAACAGCCAGGAAGGTGACAATTTGTCACAGCAAAGGACGTCTCACAAAGAGGGAGGGGTGGGAGATTCAAGAGAGTGAAATCAAGGCAAAAGGAGTATGGAACGCAGAGGAAGGAAGGGAGGGTAGCCGAGAAAATGAGTAAATATGATTTACTAAGATAAATGAATTATAAATCGACAGTGAAACAGGAGGGACGGAGAGAGGTTATAGAGTTAAGACAAAGGGAGGGGAGGAATAACTGCAGTAACCAGTCGCGGGATCAAGAGTTTCTGTCTCGGCTGACTGACTTCCTTGTGGTCATCAGTTGCGGTCGAGGTCTGTACCTCCGCCTACCACCGATGACCACCACCTCACTCACAATCAGAAGAAAAATAATTTGCAAATCTCCCCCGTCAGCGCACTCAGACGAACGACTGGCGAATCTCTCATGGTACACCACCCAAGAAAACACCAAAAGTGAATCTCACTCGGTACACCCACCCATGGGCAAGCCTCAAGTGATCCTTCCCTGCTACACCCACCCAAGAACAAGCCACTAGTGAACCTCCGCTGGTACACTCAACCACGAAACACCTCTAGTAAACCCAACCACCAAACCAAGGACAATCCATAAGAGAACTCACCACCCACAAGGCAACCTTCCCTTCCAACTGTCACAGCTAACATCTGAACCTTCCACAGTCACTCCCAGCTACACAACTTATCAAAGACATTCCTAAATATCTGGCTCCTAACCAGACTAACAGTGTGACTAACCAACGTTGATAGAGTGTGCTTGACACTGGAATCATTCTCAATGGCGAGAATTATTCAGTAGCATTTGTAAATTACTTTTGTAAATGTTGTTAATTGTTCTAATGCCAGATATATCAGCTAACGAAGCGGCAATTATATTTAATGAGAATAATCTCTTTACACAAAAATCCCGAAGTTTTGCAGTGATTATATAAATGTATTTAATGATTAACTGGTAGAAGAATTATGCATATTCTATATATTATTTCCTTAAATTTATCAGTAAACTGTCGGTTACAGAAAGGATCATTCTCAACATATACAGAGAAAAGGTTTTGGACACTAGAGAGGAACACACGTTAAGTAGGTTATTGTTTTATAAAGTATGATTAAACGAGATTATAGTATTTTTTCTTATTAAACATACGGGACACAGAGAGACACAGAAGTTATCGAGGTCTTTAGATGAGAGTGGAGTACGATCATGTAGTACCTTTAGACGAGAGTGGAGTAGGATCATGTAGACGAGAGTGGAGTAGGATCATGTAGTACCTTTAGACGAGAGTGCAGTAGGATCATGTAGTATCTTTAGACGAGAGTGGAGTAGGATCATGTAGTATCTTTAGACGAGAGTGGAGTAGGATCATGTAGACGAGAGTGGAGTAGGATCATGTAGACGAGAGTGGAGTAGGATCATGTAGTATCTTTAGACGAGAGTGGAGTAGGATCATGTAGACGAGAGTGGAGTAGGATCATGTAGACGAGAGTGGAGTAGGATCACGTAATATCTTGCTAGATGTGTAGGAGATGAATGGTTGGGAATGATCCTCTATATTCTAGGATTGTCACGACTGACATGCTGCTGGATACTTTCAGTCTCAATTAAGTCACGAATCATTTTATCACAAAAAAAAAATCTGTTTAAGTCCTTTCCACTTAAACTCCATTATCTTTAAGTCAACAGCTTCCGTCGTCCTTGAGATAAATAATATTAAGGATATACAGCTGTGGTGTCCTTATATTGAGATAACCTCATTATTCTCTCAAAACTGAATTTGTAGTCTTGAACTTAGCTTCCATTTTCTGCAATAATATGTTTTCCAAGCTGTGGGCTGGTTAATTTTTTTTCCACGACCTTCACCGCACTGTAGACCCGGAATTATGACACTAGTCTGTAACATGAGTCATAATTTTTCTAAGTACCATTTGTTTTCGTATCGTATAAAATTACAATTTTACTTTCTCGAGACCTCGAAAGTAAACATCAGTCTGATTGGATTTCTTTAAAAAAAAAAAACTATAAAAAAAAGAAAATAAGAATAAGCATATATGAAATCCCTTTCTTCAAACTGGTCGTCGTTAAGGCCAACTATTGAATAAAAAATGAGAGTCAGAAATTGAAAACGGAACAAATTTTGAGAGATAAATGGAGAGGACAAAAAATTTAGAAAAAGAAGGATAGATGGAAAGCGTCTTTATGGAAGAGGTATCAGGTCTGTTTACATTTACATTTAACGAAAAAGAAAGAGACATTAGCATTCACAGTGCTGTGAGATAGTCCAGGGTATGTTATCACATCTCTGCCCTTTGAAGGATGAGCTACAATGTGTAGCAGGAAAATGATGAAGTACTTTCATGTGAGATGTTCCTACACGAGACTGTACTCCTTTCCGTCCAGTGACGATGATACAAGATGACTTTCCACTCGTGATGTAACCTTGTGCAGGCGGAGTCCGGCAATACACACACACACACACACACACACACACACAGGTGTTACCGTGGTCCGTCTGCTCGAAATTACACGAGTGTTCACCCAGCCTTGATGAAGCTGGATCACTCGGAGGACAGTCTCGTCAATGGACTTCACACTCCAAAGCAGTCTACATCTCCCTGCGACTGGAAGTAGCGCAGGCATGGGCTACAGGAGCCTTTAGAAAGAGGTCCCAGCTAACACCAGGACTCTTTCCCTGACAACGATCCTTGGGTAGTTATGAGTAATTGAGCATCTGTGTGTGGAGAACGAACGTTCTTGTGTATAAAGAGGGATTAACCTGATGCTCCAGGAGTTGGTATGATCCCTCCAGTAGTGCTGGACGTCTGTCATGGCTCATCAAGGGCTTGATCCTGGCCGGGCGTGTGAGCCACACTACTGATAAGCCCAGCAGCCAGGCTCTGCCCCCGCCCCCCCTCAACATCCACGTCAACAGGTATAGCTGAGAGTTCCTGTGCAGCGGATGTATCTATCTTTTGTGTGGGGTTAATATTCACATTACAATTTGATGGTTAAGGTACAATACTGACGTTCGAGAGATGCGTCTCTCTCTCTCTCTCTCTCTCTCTCTCTCTCTCTCTCTCTCTCTCTCTCTCTCTCTCTCTCTCTCTCTCTCTCTCTCAGGCAGAGCTATAGTGTGGGGGCAGCACGTTAGAGCTGCACTACTTTAAGGGCGTTCAGGGGCCAACTTCCCGCCAGAGCTCGTATCAAACATCACAAGAAATCAATGTTTCCAACAGAGCGGCATGTTTAGTGGTGGCTGGTGGTGGTGGTGGCTGGTGGTGGTGGAAAGTTGAATGTGGTATTAGCGTGGGCGGTGCTCTGTGGAGGCGTACCTACGATCCGTAAGACTGAGGGTAATGACAGTGGGGATTGTGTTGAGTTTCGCAATACAGATGAAAAGTAATGACGATTCTCATTCTAACTCACACACAAAAAAGGGGGAGTTAATTGTGCACTCCTGCCTTTCGTGACACGACTGAGCATACAAGGATGCACACATAAGAGTGTAGGAACTGGGCTACCTTGATTACATGACAATTCACCACATGAAGTGAACTATTTACAAGACTATAAAAAGTTAGGATACCTGTGAAGTATCTGGGGCAACACGGTATTGGAATACTAACACACATATCTTGTCCGGGAGGGAACGTTTCTTATTTCCCTGATATTGCAAGATGACATCTTGGCCAATAACTAACAAGTGGTGGTGTAAACTCTCATGGGTATACACGCATGGGTGCGATGGAAGTGCTTATGTAAACTTGTGAACGATAATCGCTGTGGTTTTCTTACCATTGGTGTGTGCGTGGTAGTGGTACGTGGTGCAAATAGTAGTGGTGTGTGAGGTAGTGGTATGTGGTGGTGTTTATAGCAGTGGTGTGTATATGTTAGTGGTACGTTGTGTAAATAGTAGTGGTGTGTGAGGTAGTGGTATGTGGTGGTGGTGTTTATAGCGGTGGTGTGTATATGTTAGTGGTACGTGGTGTAAATAGTAGTGGTGTGTGAGGTAGTGGTATGTGGTGGTGTGTGTGGCAGTGGTATGTGATGGTGATCATAGTAGTGGTGTGTGTGGTAGTGGCATGTGGTGTTTATAATAGTGGTATGTGGTAGTGTTTACAGTAGTGGTGTGTGTGGTGGTGTTATGTGATGGTGTTTATAGTAGTGGTGTGTGTGGTAGCGGTATGTGGTGGTGTTTATAGTAGTGGTGTGTAGTGGTATGTGATGGTGCTTATAGTAGTGGTGGTAGTGGTATGTGCTGGTGTTTATAGTAGTGGTGGTAGTGGTATGTGGTGATGTTTATAGTAGTGGTGTATGTGATAGTGGTATGTGGTGATGTTTATAGTAGTGGTGGGTGTGGTAGTGGTATGTGGTGGTGTTTATAGTAGTGTATGTGTGGTAGTGGCATGTGATGTTTATAGTAGTGGTGTGTGTGTGTGGTGGTTGTATGTGATGGTGTTTATAGTAGTGGTGTGTGTGGTATTGGTATGTGATGATGTTTATAGTAGTGGTGTGTGTGGTATTGGTATGTGATGATGTTTATAGTAGTGGTGTGTGTGTGTAGTGGTTTTTGGTTGCGTTTATAGAATTGAGATGTGGTGGTGTTTATAGTAATGGTGTGCAGAAGTGGTATGTAATGTTTATAGTAGTGGTGCGTGAGATAGTAGTATGCAGTGGTGTTTATAGTAGTAGTGTGTGGTAGTGGAATGTGATGATGTTTATAGTAGTGGTGCGTGTGATGGTGGTGTGTGTGGCAGTGGTATGTCATGGTGTTTACAGTAGTGGTGTGTGTGGTAGTAGTATGTGATGATGTTTATAGTAGTGGTGTGTGTGTGTGTAGTGGTTTTTGGTTGCGTTTATAGAATTGAGATGTGGTGGTGTTTATAGTAGTGGTGTGTGGTAGTGGTATGTGATGTTTATAGTAGTGGTGTGTGAGATATTAGTATGCAGTTGTGTTTACAGTAGTGGTGTGTGTGGTAGTGGAATGTGGTGATGTTTATAGCAGTGGTGCGTGTGATAGTGGTGTGTGGGAGTGGTATGTGATGGTGTTTATAGTAGTGGTGTGTGGTAGTGGTATGTGATGGTGTTTATAATAGTGGTATGTGTGTGGTAGTGGTATGTGATGGTGTTTATAGTAGTGGTGTGTGTGGCAGTGGTATGTGGTGATGTTATAGTAGTGGTGTGCGTGGTAGTGGTATGTGGTGATGTTCATAGTAGTGTTGTGGTAGTGGTATGTGGTAGTGTTTATAGTAGTGGTGTGTGTGCTAGTGGTATGTGGTGGTGTTTATAGTGGTGGTGTGTGTGGTAGTGGTATGTGGTGGTGTTTATAGTGGTAGTGTGTGTGGTAGTGGTATGTAGTGGTATTTATAGTGTTGGTATGTGTGGTAGTGGTATGTGATGGTATTTTCCAGTACGTCTATGCATGTTGGATGTGGCTTCTCACCTATGTATCTACGTCACTAGAAGGTTTCTCACATATCCATATATCCTATGTCTTGATCTATGAGCATTTGAATTCTTCTTGTGTCCAGTTTCAAAGCCTCACATTTACCCCAGTTTATCCATCTATATATAATCATCCCAGGACCAGTTATTAAGAAAGTCCTGGTGTTACCCAGCATCAGTTACCAGAGCCTAAGGATCGTATGAGGTACACTGAATGCGCTCCGCCAACATAATTGCTCAGTAATTTAGACCCAGATACCCTACGCTAACGAACCTTTGTCCAACACGATTGCCTCACCATGTGTCCAAATGGTTATATTTCTGTCATGAAACATTTCATTCACAGCCTCAACAAAAGCTCCCTCAGTTATGCTATCTAGATTTCTGCTAACTGCTTTCTCTTACGTACTAAACAGCATTATTGTCTCTAAACGTCTTTTGTCCCCTGCTACCACTGTCAGCTAATGCAGGAAGGTACCTCGGCATGAAGGAAACCTTCGTCGGTGAGCGTTCTGTCCTGGTGCGATTCTGTAGATACCTGGAGCAAACCTTGATGCAAAGTGAGAATTTCTAAACTCGTACATATGCCCTGTGTTAGGTCTCCATACGTCCTCTGAAGGGATTGATGCCGAGTGATGCCGATCGTCAGTACACTGGACGACAGAGGATCAAGAAGCCCAAACCTTTCCGTGGAAGGTTGAAGTAACAGGCGGACCCACTCCTCGTCTGCTGCTCCTTCGACTAATACGTATTCCACCACAGAAAGGAACAGCGAGAACAATACTGAACATGTTTACAGTGGAGGTGGCTAAATATGGCACCTTTAGATACAGCCCTACAACTACCACGTACCAGTAAGGCGGGAAAAGCCTCTACACGAACCACGTCACCAACACTCTCCTCCTGTGTCATTATACATCACCGACCTTGCCTTTGGCAGCAGGTATGTCATGTCATGCGAGGGGGCTCCACCCAGCCCTACAGCATCTCATCATATCGTCGGCCACCACACTACCACCCTAGCTCACCTACGGTCACACCACAAGGTCGTGTTATCAATGTCCCAACACCACAACCCCACCACTTCAACTTCTGTAGTAGATACAACGTCCCAACCCCACCACTTAATCTTCTTTACTAAACACCTCCACCACTTAAGCTTATGTACTAGATACAACACCCCCACCACTTAAGCTTATGTACTAGATACAACACCCCCACCACTGAAGCTTATGTACTAGATACAACACCCCCACCACTGAAGCTTATGTACTAGATACAACACCCCCACCATTGAAGCTTATGTACTAGATACAACACCCTCACCACTTAAGCTTATGTACTAGATACAACACCCTAACCCCTCCACTTAAGCTTATGTACTAGATACAACACCCTAACCCCTCCACTTAAGCTTATGTACTAGATACAACACCCTAACCCCTCCACTTAAGCTTATGTACTAGATACAACACCCTAACCCCTCCACTTAAGCTTATGTACTAGATACAACACCCTAACCCCTCCACTTAAGCCTATGTACTAGATACAACACCCTAACCCCTCCACTTAAGCTTATGTACTAGATACAACACCCCCACCACTTAAGCTTATGTACTAGATACAACACCCCCACCACTTAAGCTTATGTACTAGATACAACACCCCCACCACTTAAGCTTATGTACTAGATACAACACCCTAACCCCTCCACTTAAGCTTATGTACTAGATACAACACCCTAACCCCTCCACTTAAGCTTATGTACTAAATACAACACCCTAACCCCTCCACTTAAGCTTATGTACTAGATACAACACCCTAACCCCTCCACTTAAGCTTATGTACTAGATACAACACCCTAACCCCTCCACTTAAGCTTATGTACTAGATACAACACCCTAACCCCTCCACTTAAGCTTATGTACTAGATACAACACCCTAACCCCTCCACTTAAGCTTATGTACTAGATACAACACCCTAACCCCTCCACTTAAGCTTATGTACTAGATACAACACCCTAACCCCTCCACTTAAGCTTATGTACTAGATACAACACTCTAACCCCTCCACTTCAGCTTATGTACTAGATACAACACTCTAACCCCTCCACTTAAGCTTATGTACTAGATACAACACCCTAACCCCTCCACTTAAGCTTATGTACTAGATACAACACCCTAACCCCTCCACTTCAGCTTATGTAATAGATACAACACTCTAACCCCTCCACTTAAGCTTATGTACTAGATACAACACCCTAACCCCTCCACTTAAGCTTATGTACTAGATACAACACTCTAACCCCTCCACTTCAGCTTATGTACTAGATACAACACTCTAACCCCTCCACTTCAGCTTATGTACTAGATACAACACTCTAACCCCTCCACTTCAGCTTATGTACTAGATACAACACCCTAACCCTCCACTTAAGCTTATGTACTAGGTACAACACTCTAACCCCTCCACTTCAGCTCATGTACTAGATACAACACTCTAACCCCTCCACTTCAGCTTATGTACTAGATACAATACTCTAACCCCTCCACTTCAGCTTATGTACTAGATACAACACCCTAACCCCTCCACTTAAGCTTATGTACTAGATACAACACTCTAACCCCTCCACTTCAGCTTATGTACTAGATACAACACTCTAACCCCTCCACTTCAGCTTATGTACTAGATACAACACTCTAACCCCTCCACTTAAGCTTATGTACTAGATACAACACCCTAACCCCTCCACTTAAGCTTATGTACTAGATACAACACCCTAACCCCTCCACTTCAGCTTATGTAATAGATACAACACTCTAACCCCTCCACTTAAGCTTATTTACTAGATACAACACCCTAACCCCTCCACTTAAGCTTATGTACTAGATACAACACTCTAACCCCTCCACTTCAGCCTATGTACTAGATACAACACTCTAACCCCTCCACTTCAGCTTATGTACTAGATACAACACTCTAACCCCTCCACTTCAGCTTATGTACTAGATACAACACTCTAACCCCTCCACTTCAGCTTATGTACTAGATACAACACTCTAACCCCTCCACTTAAGCTTATGTACTAGATACAACACTCTAACCCCTCCACTTAAGCTTATGTACTAGATACAACACTCTAACCCCTCCACTTCAGCTTATGTACTAGATACAACACTCTAACCCCTCCACTTAAGCTTATGTACTAGATACAACACTCTAACCCCTCCACTTAAGCTTATGTACTAGATACAACACTCTAACCCCTCCACTTAAGCTTATGTACTAGATACAACACTCTAACCCCTCCACTTAAGCTTATGTACTAGATACAACACTCTAACCCCTCCACTTAAGCTTATTTACTAGATACAACACCCTAACCCCTCCACTTCAGCTTATGTACTAGATACAACACTCTAACCCCTCCACTTCAGCTTATGTACTAGATACAACACTCTAACCCCTCCACTTAAGCTTATGTACTAGATACAACACCCTAACCCCTCCACTTCAGCCTATGTACTAGATACAACACTCTAACCCCTCCACTTCAGCTTATGTACTAGATACAACACTCTAACCCCTCCACTTCAGCTTATGTACTAGATACAACACTCTAACCCCTCCACTTCAGCTTATGTACTAGATACAACACTCTAACCCCTCCACTTCAGCTTATGTACTAGATACAACACTCTAACCCCTCCACTTAAGCTTATGTACTAGATACAACACTCTAACCTCTCCAAGAGTGGCAGATAAATGGAACAGATTGGCTGGGCACATGGGTAATGCAGACACCACACATAAATGCAAGAGGCTGTATTGTATTAGAGGGTGTTCAAGAAAAGGAGCCCCACGAACGTAACACTTCCTCCCTGGACAGAACAAAGAGATAATAAGTCATTAATCATTTAAGCTTCTGTTGTAGATGCAAGACCCCCAACCCCACCATGTGGGCCCTTGATGCTACAACCGGGATATCCAGCACTTACCTGACCGTGGGATCACACACCTCCACGTGTCCCTCTGACATTAAAGGTTTCCTCCCATCCCACAGTAATCATGATGACGCCTCACATCACACCATCGTCAGTTAAACTCTCTCTCTCTTCACTCACTTTCCTCTCCATTAGAACCACTATACTGCCCTTGGAGTAATTTCCTCAATAACAAACCGTTAAACTACCCCTGTGGCAGTTTTTTCTTACCGTTAAGCTATCCCTGTGGCAGTTTTTTCTTACCGTTAAGCTACCCCTGTGGTAATATCCTCACCATTAAACCGCTGAGTTGCCCCTGGAGTAATTTCCTGGCCATTAAACCGTTAAACTGCCCCTGGAGTAATTTCCCCACCATTGAACTGTCTCTGGAGTAGTTTCCTGGTCATTAAACCGTTACGCTAGCTCTTGAGTAGCGTCCTCAGTATGCTGCTGCTATGCCAGGGTAGTTTCGCCAACACGTTAAAGTCCCGTAAGACTCGCGCCTGAGGCCCTTTCTCAGGGCAGCCTTTGATAGGAAGAGGATTACCAGTGTGAGATTGACCCTGCAGGACACTGCGAGCTCTCCCATCCCTGGAAGACATACAGATCAAGTCTTGGTATCGATTCAGTAACAGTGATCGTGTGATTTTAACACCCCTACGGAAGGTGCGGCAGGTCCAGCAGTGGTGAGGGACTCATCACTGTCCCTCAGTGCACTGGTGTGGCGGCACCCAGCACCGCTAACAAGGCCGAACCTCCTCGGACAGTGGCCCTAGCACCAGGGATATTTGCTCATCAACCGGGGGTTATCAAACCTCCCCCGGCTTATATGATCTGCAGTGAGTGAGGCGGCAGAGGTACTGGATGTGCCATGGAGCAAACGCGCCTCGAAAGGATATCGAGGCCAAAAGATATCTCCAAATCCTGTCTTCAGTTTTTCGCTTCGCCTCCCTGATAAACGAGCGTTTCTCTGATAAAATCCACTGTAAACTCTTGATTACGCAAGAAATCACCTCCGATAAGGAGTGAATTCTGGAGCTGTGGATCACTGAAGACTAGGTTGGGGAGGTAGAAGAAGAAAGTCATCATCCAAACGTGACTGAGCGTCGACGAACAGCCCTGGCCATTTGCTCTAAAATTCCTCAGACAACAATGATGCTACACAGAGACTGACAGCACTACGGTCGGCCTTCTAAAGATACCTGCGGGGATGTCAGTCTTTCTCTATCTGTTAAGATCCCACATGTTCTTCACTGTCTGTCTCGTTCTAGCCTTGCAGCTCATCAGGGTCAGAAGGGAAGTGGCGTTGGTAACGGCTCTGACAGTGTAACACACTAGCTGGGAGGCTCCTTGTCGCCAGACAGTCTCTGTCACGAGATCTTCCCTTCCACAATGGTGACCACCTCCACTCCTGGGTGTGGTTTTTTTTATAACACGTTGTTTCTGTGGGGATCTGTGACAGCAAGTCGTGACGTGATGAGTAGATTTAAACTTAAACGAGCCTGAATGGGATCATGTCTAAGTTTGGAGTGAGAGAGATTTGTAAAGTAATGCGACCCCGCGAGTCACTGATACTGTCGCTCTCGCACGCCCAAACCACCGGGCAAACTACACCGTCTCTTTATCATGACCAGAGTCCCGTTTAACGACCTCTTGCACTAAGAGACTGAGGTAGAACGTTCATCCCGCTCGTCTGCCTCCCATACAATCCCAAAACTTACGTTTCAAATCACTCTGTAAGTTTTTCTCCTTGTGTGCTGCGCTTCGGCCGTACACTACCTCGTGTTTATGATCACTGGTATGTAACCTGAGCCAACAGATCCTTATATCTGGATCCTGGCCAACATTCCCTCCATCCTCATGATGGACCCTCGTTTACATCAGGCCTGAAATACGACACCTTTAAAAGTTCGAGTCTGGATAGTGTCAAACGATGTTGCTGCTTATATTTACAGGAAAACTTCAGTCGCATTTCCTACATCCAAATGAGTAAGAAGGAGAGTAAAGAACACGCTTTTCATTGCTATGTATATCATGCTTTCCGTACGCTGAACAAGGAAAGTTCTTGATGGGACTCCAACAGATTTACCTCCCGAAATGTTGCTTCCTCGGAAAGCTAGTACATCAGCAGAAGCAGCAGAAGCAGCAGCAGCAGCAGAGGAACTGAACACTTCCGTCTGACTTCCACCAACATTGGCGCCTCTCGAACTGACAGGTGAAATTGTAGGTTGTGCTCCAGTAATCGAAACATCACTCAATGACCAGCTTCTTGGGAGAGGCGCAGGCATCTCCCGAGTGGCTAGCCTCACCTGCTCCTGAGAGTGGGTCGCAGGGGCTGCTGCACCTTCAGTACCATTAATCTTAACGCCATCTGTAGCGACTGTTGGATGATCTACATAAGATTACTTGGGTCGCAGAGACGGATGAAAGGATTAATTCACTGTACCTAATAACACGAAAAAACACGTATTCCATTACCTTTCGTTAGAGTTTCAGAACCGTTGGGTCATCAGTTACGTTAGTCGTCGTTTTCTGGCTCTGCGGACGGTTCCAAGTACTGACAACCACAAATAAATGTGTGCCTTTGAAAGCTACAGTCACCTTGGTATTGATGGAGACTGTTAAGACTGCGATGTATCAGTTCCCAGCCGGGGTAGTGGCACCGAGGGGGAACCCATTACCCAAGAGAACAAATGTGACCCGAGCAGATAACAAAAAGTGTACAGCGTACCACAGACGTGATCGCATGTCTCATAATTTGACGGAAATGTTATCGTCTTTCGGAGCGGATTCGGAAATAAAGCAGGCAAGGATATCCAATTACAGAAGTTTGACAAAGTGAAACTGATGTTGAACTTTATCAAAGATGCTGGTGATACAGAGGGCAAAGGAGGAGGTGTGGCTCAGAGGGAGGTTATTAATGGTACGGTTGAGGTCTTGTATGTGGCGGGACGAGAGGCCGCACAGCCACACCACCAACTGTTCTGTGTTTTGTAGTTGTAGATTTTAGCAGTGAGTGTGCTATTACTCCTCCCAGGATTTCTTGCGGGTAAATAAAATATCACAATGAATATAGTTAAACGAAGATAAAGTGCAGAAGCGTCAAGACTCACTGTCACAGTAAAGGGAGAATTCAAAACCTTTATGAAAAGATCTGGTTCCCATAACCGTCCACAAGCTCCTTCCCTATTTGTCTTTACCTCTTCCGGCTTTGCCCATACAGCAGCACCCGCTCTTGTAGTGCCGGTCAACCGGGGACATAAATAGAGGGCCATCTGAAGACTGACTGCGACGGAGTCAGTGTTGTGATTGAATCTTTTAAGACTACCAGTTGCTTGATATATATGATACATACAAGTGCAGATGCAGTGTTAAGACTGAGGATATACAGATACTCAGAAAGACTTGCGTAACACCAGAATCATATCATCTTTAAGGATAACCCTCTCCATAGATACTGTTATCAATGGTCTACGCTTGTGTAGAGAAACTGGTCGAGCACACCTGTTTCACACCTTCAGCGCCTGCTACCCGGGTGTAAACATGAGGATGAAGTCTGTTTGCATTTTGGTCGAGGGCGCTGCAAATCTGTCGCTTCCCTGGGGGGAAAGCCGAAAGCCTAAGATGGCGTGTTTACCTTGGCTGGACGCTACGTGCTGCTGCCTCTCATTTCCAGCTGCTGGATGGAACCTGAGCCCGGGCACTAACTAGACACTTGGCTACTGTTACAAAAAAAAAAAAAAAAGAGGCACCTTTATGTATAGTTTGCTTATCTACGTCTGGTCATAGATCACCATTAGAGCAGAACCGTCGCCAAACAACGTAATCTTTGTACTGAAAGGGTCATCCTGGGATCCAGGCCTTCAGACAGACCACTTTAACCTGTAATGCCTTGCGGGCGGGAGAGAGCCAGCACTCGTTGGTTCCTGGCCTGGCAGAGATCACGGAGTTCTCGCAGCCGCTGGTCTTGTCCCTTCCTGCACAGTATCAGTCACTAACACTTGCTGATGATGACTGCTCCTCCTCCCTCCCTCCCTGTATGAGGACCCCCTGAAAGAACAGCGTGAGGAGCTGCGTGGCATCCATCTTAACAGATAAAGAGAGAAAAAAGTTATCCCATTTCTCAAGGGACCTTTATGGGAGGAACCTCTTATATAAATTAACCCTATGAAATATATTTCATTCTCTTTATGACGGGGATACGAGTTTCTACTCCTAGAATGAGGCACAGCCACAGTGGGGTGGATACTTCTCTGTCATCGTGGGTGAGGAAGGCTGGGGCAGTGATGGCTCCGACCACCAACCTGATTCTGAAACACGTCAATGTAATGAAGACTTAATTCGTAGACATATAAGTACAGGCCTCGGCTCCCCCCCCTCCCCCCATTACGTCCATAATTAAAATGTTCGCTGATGACAACACTGGAGAGGTCAGACGTGTCAGGAAATTGGCTAGTCGTAGCTGTGGCAACACTGGAGTTGTCATGCATGTCATGAAGATGACTGATAGCTCCTACGGCAACACCAGAGGTGTCAGATGTGTCAACAAGGTAGCTGATTCTTTGTGTGGCTACACTGGAGGTGTCAAACACGTCAGAGTGTTACCATTCCCATGGTAACCCCTGTGAGGTAATCTCCCTGCCAGATGATTTTGTCTGTCTCCCCTCCAGTTTCTCGTTGTGAGCAGTCAACGGTGTGTTACGGAAGATTCCCAGGTGTGCTGCACCTGACCTTTAGAAAATCGGTCTTGAATTTCGGTAAGGGATGAATACGTCACGGTCCCCGCTCTCATCTCGACCCCTCTGTGGTGCCTGAAATGTCAAAGGTATATGACCATGGTGGGTGGTGATGGTGGCGGTGGTGGTGGTGGGGAGGGAGTGAGGAAGAGCTCTTCGCCCTCTGAGGCCTCTCGTTGTGGTTTATGTACCACGTCGTCCGTCCACACATGTGTGTCTCTGGTAACCTGGGTCAAAGGAGTGTCTTGACTGTACGGGAAGATCTCCTTAGGTTTCATGTCGCGGACACCCCGTCAGAGGCAGACTGTAAAGGAAAACCTGTGTAGCTGATGATACAGACAACATCCTCATAGCTGATTCAGGAGAAAAGATGACGACTTGCACAAGGAGGAGAGAGAGCCTGTGAAGGACAAACACAGGATGTGTATGATCTGCAAAGAACTATCTATCACGTACGTTAAAAAACGTCTTTTCCCCTTTTCTTAATCAGAGTAACAATCATCTTCTAGATTTTTAAACTTTCTCAAACTCCAAACTGTGCTCAGTGTTTAAACGTTAAGCTTATCACTGCACCCTCAAATGAAAAAAAAGAAAAAAAAGAGATGAAGAACTCATCTTGAAAACATTTAATACGATTACGTTTCTTTCATCGCCGCTCACACGCTGTACATAAAGGGATATACTCTGAGCAGCTCCACCCGTGTGGGAACTAAACATGACGCATGAGGGAGCATCCAGGGCCTGGACTGTGATGTGATGTGAGCACCTTAACTGTACGGGCAGCAGCAGCCACAGCAACACGTCGGCAGGCCACAGTTTCCCCATATCTGACTCTCGCCAAACTCCTCTCAATCTTCAGCCATCCTCCCCACGTCGTGATAACTTCTTCCCAGCTTCCAGGTCATCCAGGAGAGATTTCCTCTTCCTTCTTCCTCCCCAACGTGAGTCTTTTGCCCTCATATCTTCCCTCTATCACATCTTTCAGCAGTTTCCCTCCTCGTAATATCGGTCCAGTCCACTTCCTTAGTCTTCGCGCTACCACTTCCAGTGAGCTCCCTCCACCAACCAATCGTCTTACGTAAAATTGTCTCTATTTTTTTTCGGTACGAGTCAAGTACTTTCTTCTCCTGATCGGCGATAGCATGGCTTCCGTAAATAAACACATTAGAACATCTCGTGAATTTAAAAAGCAGCAATTCAAGGGAATATGTTATTTTTTCCCCTAATATTACCTTTTCGGATATAGAGAAACTATGACGTACAGGAAAGGACTGCTACTGATGTTGTATTATCAATGTACACGTTCTTTTCCACCTCAAACGTCTGCCAGACTGATACCGTAGCTTACGTAACACTGGACTTTGTGTGTTCAGAGAAACGAAGTGCCGCGGGGAAGCTTGCTGAGTCCTGCTGTGTTTGCCGTTATGATTTATGCCTTTATGCCCTGGGTCACTAGTCTTTAGATTCAAGATATCCATCATCCCTGTGCTGCTCTCTTGTGTAAAATGTACATATTAGAAGATAATCGCTAAATCACGAGTTAGTCTTACTCGGGTACCTCGCCCTCGGCTGTGGAACTCCTGCACGGGTGTGGAAATGATTGCTTTTCACTCAGCGAGTTGTTACGATCGCCCAGAACTCCTCTACGTAGCTGGAGCCTCGGATATCTTGAGCAGCGTGCAATCCATGCCGGATCCACACTGTTAAGTGAGATTGTCCTCGTGCAGTTCAGTAGGGCTCCTAGAAACGTGAGGCTCATTTGTGGGCTGGCCTCGAGAACTCCAAACGAGCCAATCAAATTACTTGGAAAGTTAATTCCATCGTCGACGGCCTCTTGGTATGTTCGTGAGGTGGGAGGCGACGGCGGAGGGCCTAAGTTAACTTTGGAGTCCTCCTAAGAAAAAAAGAGCCAATCATTCTAGGACCTGCATCCCACATCACTCCTCACAGAACAGCTCGAGTGGGATCATTCTGGGACCTGCATCCCACAACACTCCTCACAGAACAGCTCGAGTGGGATCATTCTGGGACCTGCATCCCACAACACTCCTCACAGAACAGCTCGAGTGGGATCATTCTGGGACCTGCATCCCACAATACTCCTCACAGAACAGCTCGAGTGGGATCATTCCGAGTGTGAGGTCAGTTTAGGATCTCACATAAACAACGTCCAGCCTTCAATATCCCCACCACAGATGCAACCCAGGTCTACCATTCTGCATGATGCAACACCGACATAAAAGCTCCATCACTCCTTCATGATAAAGACGGCGGTAACGGGAGCCCGGCCGGCTCACAGCCAACCCAACTGTTCATCCTTCACTTTCAGGATGGTCGGTGAACAAATACATGAATTAAGCTCGAGTGTATGTGTATGTGTGTGTGTGTGTGTGTGTGTGTGTGTGTGTGTCTGTGTGTGTGTGTGTGTAAGTGTATACATAAACTTAGGACATTATATATATATATATATATATATATATATATATATATATATATATATATATATATATATATATATATCAACGAATACATATACATATACACACACACACACAGACATATACATATCTACACATGTACATAATTCATACTGTCTGCCCTTATTCATTCCCGTCGCCACCCCGCCACACATGAAATAACAACTCCCTCCCCCCCTCATGTGCGCGAGGTAGCGCTAGGAAAAGACAACAAAGGCCCCATTCTTTCACACTCAGTCTCTAGCTGTCATGTAATAATGCACCTAAACCACAGCTCCCTTTCCACATCCAAGCCCCACAGAACTCTCTATGGTTTACCCCAGAAGCTTCACATGCCCTGGTTCAATCCATTGATAGCACGTCGACCCCGATATACCACATCGTTCCAATTCACTCTATTCCTTGCACGCCTTTCACCCTCCTGCATGTTCAGGCCCAGATCACTCAAAATCTTTTTCACTCCATCTTTCCACCTCCAATTTGGTCTCCCACTTCTCCTCGTTCCCTCCACCTCTGACACATATATCCTCTTGGTCAATCTTTCCTTACTCATTCTTTCCATGTGACCAAACCATTTCAAAACAACCTCTTCTGCTCTCTCAACCATACTCTTTTTATTTCCACACATCTCTCTTACCCTTACATTATTTACTCGATCAAACCACCTCACACCACATATTGTCCTCAAACATCTCATTTCCAGCACATCCACCCTCCTCTTCACAACTCTATCCATAGCACACGCCTCGCAACCATATAACATTGTTGGAACCACTATTCCTTCAAACATACCCATTTTTGCTTTCCGAGATAATGTTCTCGACTTCCATACATTCTTCAAGGCTCCCAGAACTTTCGCCCACTCCCCCACCCTATGATTCACTTCCGCTTCCATGGTTCCATCCGCTGCCAAAATCCACTTCCAGATATCTAAAACACTTCACTTCCTCCAGTTTTTCTCCATTCAAACTTACCTCCCAATTGACTTGTCCCTCAACCCTACTGGACCTAATAACCTTCCTCTTATTCACATTCACTTTCAGCTTTCTTCTTACACACACTTTACCAAACTCAGTCACCAGCTTCTGCAGTTTCTCATATGAATCAGCCACCAGCGCTGTATCATCAGCGAACGACAACTGACTCACATCCCAAGCTCTCTCATCCATAACAGACTGCATACTTGCCCCTCTTTCCAAAACTCTTGCATTCACCTCCCTAACAACCCCATCCATAAACACATTAAACAACCATGGAGACATCACACACCCCTGCCGCAAACCTACATTCACTGAGAACAAATCTTTTTCCTCTCTTCCTACACGTACACATGCCTTACATCCTCGATAAAAACTTTTCACTGCTTCTAACAACTTGCCTCCCACACCATATATTTTTAATACCTTCCACAAAGCATCTCTATCAACTCTATCATATGCCTTCTCCAGATCCATAAATGCTACATATAAATCCATTTGCTTTTCTAAGTATTTCTCACTTACATTCTTCAAAGCAAACAACTGATCCACACATCCTCTACCACTTCTGAAACCACACCGCTCTTCCCCAATCTGATGTTCTGTACATGCCTTCACCCTCTCAATCAATACCCTCCCATATAATTTCCCAAGAATACTCAACAAACTTATATCTCTGTAATTTGAGCACTCACTTTTATCCTCTTTGCCTTTGTACAATGGCACTATGCAAGCATTCCTACAATCCTCAGGCACCTCACCATGAGTCATACATACATGAAATAACCTTACCAGCCAGTCAACAATAGAGTCATCCCCTTTTTTAATAAATTCCACTGCAATACCATCCAAACCTGCTGCCTTGCCAGCTTTCATCTTTCGCAAAGCTTTTAGTACCTCTTCTCTGTTTACCAAATTATTCTCCCTAACCCTCTCACTTTGCAAACGACCTTGACCAACACCCTATATCTGCCACTCTGTCATCAAACACATTCAACAAACCTTCAAAATACTCAATCCATCTCCTTCTCACATCACCATTATTTGTTATCACCTCCCCATTAGCCCCCTTCACTGAAGTTCCCATTTGTTTCCTTGTCTTACGCACTTTATTTACCTCCTTCCAAAACATCTTTTTATTCTCCTTAAAATTTAATGATACTCTCTAACCCCAACTCTCATTTGCCCTCTTTTTCTTCTCTTGCACCTTTCTCTTGACCTCCTGCCTCTTTCTTATATACATCTCCCACTCATTTGCATAATTTCCCTGCAAAAATCGTCCAAATGCCTCATTCTTCTCTTTCACTAGTAATCTTACTTCTTCATCCCAGCACTCACTACCCTTTCTAATCTGCGCACCTCCCACGCTTCTCATGCCACAAGCATCTTTTGCTAAAGCCATCTCTGCTTCCCTAAATACATTCTATTCCTCCCCCACTCCCCTTACGTCCTTTGTTCTCACCTTTTTCCATTTTGTACTCAGTCTCTCCTGGTACTTCCTCACACAAGTCTCCTTCCCAAGCTCAATTACTCTCACCACTCTCTTCACCCCAACATTCTCTCTTCTTTTCTGAAAACCTCAACAAATCTTCACCTTCGCCTCCACAAGATAATGATCAGACATCCCTCCGGCTGCACCTCTCAGCACACTGACATCATTCTCTCTTCTTTTCTGAAAACCTCAACAAATCTTCACCTTCGCCTCCACAAGATAATGATCAGACATCCCTCCAGCTGCACCTCTCAGCACACTGACATCCAAAAGTCTCTCTTTCGCGCGCCTATCAATTAACACGTAATCCAATAACGCTCTCTGGCCATCCCTCCTACTTACATACGTATACTTATATATGTCTCTCTTTTTAAACCAGGTATTCCCAATCACCAGTCCTTTTTCAGCACATAAATCTACAAGCTCTTCACCATTTCCATTTACAACACTGAACACCCCATGTACACCAATCATTCCCTCAACTGCCACCTTACTCACATCATATGTGATGTGAGAAGGAGATGGAGTGAGTATTTTGAAGGTTTGTTGAATGTGTTTGATGATAGAGTGGCAGATATAGGGTGCTTTGGTCGAGGTGGTGTGCAAAGTGAGAGGGTTAGGGAAAATAATTTGGTAAACAGAGAAGAGGTATTAAAAGCTTTGCGAAAGATGAAAGCCGGCAAGGCAGCAGGTTTGGATGGTATTGCAGTGGAATTTATTAAAAAAGGGGATGACTCTATTGTTGACTGGTTGGTAAGGTTATTTAATGTATGTATGATTCATGGTGAGGTGCCTGAGGATTGGCGGAATGCTTGCATAGTGCCATTGTACAAAGGTAAAGGGGATAAGAGTGAGTGCTCAAATTACAGAGGTATAAATTTGTTGAGTTTTCCTGGTAAATTATATGGGAGGGTATTGATAGAGAGGGTGAAGGCATGTACAGAGCATCAGATTGGGGAAGAGCAGTGTGGTTTCAGAAGTGGTAGAGGATGTGTGGATCCGGTGTTTGCTTTGAAGAATGTAAGTGAGAAATACTTAGAAAAGCAAATGGATTTGTATGTAGCATTTATGGATCTGGAGAAGGCTTATGATAGAGCTGATAGAGATGCTCTGTGGAAGGTATTAAGAATATATGGTGTGGGAGGCAAGTTGTTAGAAGCAGTGAAAAGTTTTTATCGAGGATGTAAGGCATGTGTACGTGTAGGAAGAGAGGAAAGTGATTGGTTCCAGTGAATGTTGGTTTGCGGCAGGGGTGTGTGATGTCTCCATGGTTGTTTAATGTGTTTATGGATGGGGTTGTTAGGGAGGTAAATGCAAGTTTTGGAAAGAGGGGCAAGTATGCAGTCTGTTGTGGATGAGAGAGCTTGAGAAGTGAGTCAGTTGTTGTTCGCTGATGATACAGCGCTGGTGGCTGATTCATGTGAGAAACTGCAGAAGCTGGTGACTGAGTTTGGTAAAGTGTGTGAAAGAAGAAAGCTAAGAGTAAATGTGAATAAGAGCAAGGTTATCAGGTACAGTAGGGTTGAGGGTCAAGTCAATTGGGAGGTAAGTTTGAATGGAGAAAAACTGGAGGAAGTAAAGTATTTTAGATATCTGGGAGTGGATTTGGCAGCGGATGGAACCATGGAAGCGGAAGTGAATCATTGGGTGGGGGAGGGGGCGAAAATTCCGGGAGCCTTGAAGAATGTGTGGAAGTCGAGAACATTATCTCGGAAAGCAAAAATGGGTATGTTTGAAGGAACAGTGGTTCCAACAATGTTGTATGGTTGTGAGGCGTGGGCTATGGATAGAGTTGTGCGCAGGAGGGTGGATGTGCTGGAAATGAGATGTTTGAAGACAATATGTGGTGTGAGGTGATTAGATCGAGTAAGTAATACTAGGGTAAGAGAGATGTGTGGAAATAAAGAGAGTGTGGTTGAGAGAGCAGAAGAGGTTGTTTTGAAATGGTCTGGGCACATGGAGAGAATGAGTGAGGAAAGATTGACCAAGAGGATATATGTGTCAGAGGTGAAAGGAACGAGGAGAAGTGGGAGACCAAATTGGAGGTGGAAAGATGGAATGAAAAAGATTTTGAGTGATAGGGGCCTGAACATGCAGGAGGGTGAAAGGCGTGCAAGGAATAAAGTGAATTGGAACGATGTGGTATACCGGGGTTGACGTGCTGTCAATGGATTGAACCAGGGCATGTGAAGCGACTGGGGTAAACCATGGAAAGTTCTGTGGGGCCTGGATGTGGAAAGGGAGCTGTGGTTTCGGTGCATAATTACATGACAGGTAGAGACTGAGTGTGAACGAATGGGGCCTTTGTTGTCTTTTCCTAGCGATACCTCGCACACATGAGGGGGAAGGGGGTTGATATTCCATGTGTGGCGGGGTGGCGATGGGAAGGAATAAAGGCAGACAGTATAAATTATGTACATGTGTATATATGTATATGTCTGTGTGTGTATATATATATATATATATATATATATATATATATATATATATATATATATATATATATATATATATATATATATTTCATAGACTATCTCTTCTTCGACCAGAAATCATCATACCACCCTTACTTGAACAGTTAGTAAACTTTTACTGTTGGGATTTGCAATCCTTGGAATATCCCTGTGTATATGCATATATATATGTATATTATCCCTGGGGATAGGGGTGAAAGAATACTTCCCACGTATTCCTCGCGTGTCGTAGAAAGCGACTAGAGGGGACGGGAGCGGGGGGCCAGAAATCCTCCCCTCCTTGTATTAACTTTCTAAAATGAGAAACAGAAGAAGGAGTCACGCGGGGAGTGCTCATCCTCCTCGAAGGCTCAGAGTGGGGTGCCTAAATGTGTGTGGATGTAACCAAGATGTGAAAAAAGGAGAGATAGGTAGTATGTTTGAGGAAAGGAACCTGGATGTTTTGGCTCTGAGTGAAACGAAGCTCAAGGGTAAAGGGGAAGAGTGGTTTGGGAATGTCTGGGGAGTAAAGTCAGGGGTTAGTGAGAGGACAAGAGCAAGGGAAGGAGTAGCAATACTCCTGAAACAGGAGTTGTGGGAGTATGTGATAGAGTGTAAGAAAGTAAATTCTCGATTAATATGGGTAAAACTGAAAGTTGATGGAGAGAGGTGGGTGATTATTGGTGCATATGCACCTGGGCATGAGAAGAAAGATCAAGAGAGGCAAGTGTTTTGGGAGCAGCTGAATGATTGTGTTAGTGGTTTTGATGCACGAGACCGGGTTATAGTGATGGGTGATTTGAATGCAAAGGTGAGTAATGTGGCAGTTGAGGGAATAATTGGTATACATGGGGTGTTCAGTGTTGTAAATGGAAATGGTGAAGAGCTTGTAGATTTATGTGCTGAAAAAGGACTGATGATTGGGAATACCTGGTTTAAAAAGCGAGATATACATAAGTATACTTATGTAAGTAGGAGAGATGGCCAGAGAGCGTTACTGGATTACGTGTTAATTGACAGGCGTGCGAAAGAGAGACTTTTGGATGTTAATGTGCTGAGAGGTGCAACTGGAGGGATGTCTGATCATTATCTTGTGGAGGCTAAGGTGAAGATTTGTATGGGTTTTCAGAAAAGAAGAGTGAATGTTGGGGTGAAGAGGGTGGCGAGAGTAAGTGAGCTTGAGAAGGAGACCTGTGTGAGGAAGTACCAGGAGAGACTGAGTACAGAATGGAAAAAGGTGAGAACAATGGAAGCAAGGGGAGTGGGGGAGGAATGGGATGTATTTAGGGAATCAGTGATGGATTGCGCAAAAGATGCTTGTGGCATGAGAAGAGTGGGAGGTGGGTTGATTAGAAAGGGTAGTGAGTGGTGGGATGAAGAAGTAAGAGTATTAGTGAAAGAGAAGAGAGAGGCATTTGGACGATTTTTGCAGGGAAAAAATGCAATTGAGTGGGAGATGTATAAAAGAAAGAGACAGGAGGTCAAGAGAAAGGTGCAAGAGGTGAAAAAAAGGGCAAATGAGAGTTGGGGTGAGAGAGTATCATTAAATTTTAGGGAGAATAAAAAGATGTTCTGGAAGGAGGTAAATAGGGTGCGTAAGATAAGGGAGCAAATGGGAACTTCAGTGAAGGGCGCAAATGGGGAGGTGATAACAAGTAGTGGTGATGTGAGGAGATGGAGTGAGTATTTTGAAGGTTTGTTGAATGTGTTTGATGATAGAGTGGCAGATATAGGGTGTTTTGGTCGAGGTGGTGTGCAAAGTGAGAGGGTTAGGGAAAATGATTTGGTAAACAGAGAAGAGGTAGTGAAAGCTTTGCGGAAGATGAAAGCCGGCAAGGCAGCAGGTTTGGATGGTATTGCAGTGGAATTTATTAAAAAAGGGGGTGACTGTATTGTTGACTGGTTGGTAAGGTTATTTAATGTATGTATGACTCATGGTGAGGTGCCTGAGGATTGGCGGAATGCGTGCATAGTGCCATTGTACAAAGGCAAAGGGGATAAGAGTGAGTGCTCAAATTACAGAGGTATAAGTTTGTTGAGTATTCCTGGTAAATTATATGGGGGGGTACTGATTGAGAGGGTGAAGGCATGTACAGAGCATCAGATTGGGGAAGAGCAGTGTGGTTTCAGAAGTGGTAGAGGATGTGTGGATCAGGTGTTTGCTTTGAAGAATGTATGTGAGAAATACTTAGAAAAGCAAATGGATTTGTATGTAGCATTTATGGATCTGGAGAAGGCATATGATAAGAGTTGATAGAGATGCTCTGTGGAAGGTATTAAGAATATATGGTGTGGGAGGAAAGTTGTTAGAAGCAGTGAAAAGTTTTTATCGAGGATGTAAGGCATGTGTACGTGTAGGAAGGGAGGAAAGTGATTGGTTCTCAGTGAATGTAGGTTTGCGGCAGGGGTGTGTGATGTCTCGATGGTTGTTTAATTTGTTTATGGATGGGGTTGTTAGGGAGGTAAATGCAAGAGTTTTGGAAAGAGGGGCAAGTATGAAGTCTGTTGGGGATGAGAGAGCTTGGGAAGTGAGTCAGTTGTTGTTCGCTGATGATACAGCGCTGGTGGCTGATTCATGTGAGAAACTGCAGAAGCTGGTGACTGAGTTTGGTAAAGTGTGTGGAAGAAGAAAGTTAAGAGTAAATGTGAATAAGAGCAAGGTTATTAGGTACAGTAGGGTTGAGGGTCAAGTCAATTGGGAGGTGAGTTTGAATGGAGAAAAACTGGAGGAAGTGAAGTGTTTTAGATATCTGGGAGTGGATCTGGCAGCGGATGGAACCATGGAAGCGGAAGTGGATCATAGGGTGGGGGAGGGGGCGAAAATTCTGGGGGCCTTGAAGAATGTGTGGAAGTCGAGAACATTATCTCGGAAAGCAAAAATGGGTATGTTTGAAGGAATAGTGGTTCCAACAATGTTGTATGGTTGCGAGGCGTGGGCTATGGATAGAGTTGTGCGCAGGAGGATGGATGTGCTGGAAATGAGATGTTTGAGGACAATGTGTGGTGTGAGGTGGTTTGATCGAGTGAGTAACGTAAGGGTAAGAGAGATGTGTGGAAATAAAAAGAGCGTGGTTGAGAGAGCAGAAGAGGGTGTTTTGAAGTGGTTTGGGCACATGGAGAGAATGAGTGAGGAAAGATTGACCAAGAGGATATATGTGTCGAGGTGGAGGAACGAGGAGAAGGGGAGACCAAATTGGAGGTGGAAAGATGGAGTGAAAAAGATTTTGTGTGATCGGGGCCTGAACATGCAGGAGGGTGAAAGGAGGGCAAGGAATAGAGTGAATTGGAGCGATGTGGTATACCGGGGTTGACGTGCTGTCAGTGGATTGAATCAAGGCATGTGAAGCGTCTGGGGTAAACCATGGAAAGTTCTGTGGGGCATGATGTGGAAAGGGAGCTGTGGTTTCGGTGCATAATTACATGACAGGTAGAGACTGAGTGTGAACGAATGGGCCTTTGTTGTCTTTTCCTAGCGATACCTCGCACACATGAGGGGAAGGGGGTTGATATTCATGTGTGGCGGATGCGATGGGAAGGAATAAAGGCAAACAGTATAAATTATGTACATGTGTATATATGTATATTCTGTGTGTGTATATATATATATATATATATATATATATATATATATATATATTATATATATATATATATATATATATATATATATTTCATAGACTATTCTTCTTCGACCAGAAATCATCATACCACCTTACTTGAACGTTAGTAAACTTTTACTGTTGGGATTTGCAATCCTTGGAATATCCCTGTGTATATGCATATATATATGTATATTATCCCTGGGGATAGGGGTGAAAGAATACTTCCCACGTATTCCTCGCGTGTCGTAGAAAGCGACTAGAGGGGACGGGAGCGGGGGGCCAGAAATCCTCCCCTCCTTGTATTAACTTTCTAAAATGGAAACAGAAGAAGGAGTCACGCGGGGAGTGCTCATCCTCCTCGAAGGCTCAGAGTGGGGTGCCTAAATGTGTGTGGATGTAACCAAGATGTGAAAAAAGGAGAGATAGGTAGTATGTTTGAGGAAAGGAACCTGGATGTTTTGGCTCTGAGTGAAACGAAGCTCAAGGGTAAAGGGGAAGAGTGGTTTGGGAATGTCTGGGAGTAAAGTCAGGGGTTAGTGAGAGGACAAGAGCAAGGGAAGGAGTAGCAATACTCCTGAAACAGGAGTTGTGGGAGTATGTGATAGAGTGTAAGAAAGTAAATTCTCGATTAATATGGGTAAAACTGAAAGTTGATGGAGAGAGGTGGGTGATTATTGGTGCATATGCACCTGGGCATGAGAAGAAAGATCAAGAGAGGCAAGTGTTTTGGGAGCAGCTGAATGATTGTGTTAGTGGTTTTGATGCACGAGACCGGGTTATAGTGATGGGTGATTTGAATGCAAAGGTGAGTAATGTGGCAGTTGAGGGAATAATTGGTATACATGGGGTGTTCAGTGTTGTAAATGGAAATGGTGAAGAGCTTGTAGATTTATGTGCTGAAAAAGGACTGATGATTGGGAATACCTGGTTTAAAAAGCGAGATATACATAAGTATACTTATGTAAGTAGGAGAGATGGCCAGAGAGCGTTACTGGATTACGTGTTAATTGACAGGCGTGCGAAAGAGAGACTTTTGGATGTTAATGTGCTGAGAGGTGCAACTGGAGGATGTCTGATCATTATCTTGTGGAGGCTAAGGTGAAGATTTGTATGGGTTTTCAGAAAAGAAGAGTGAATGTTGGGGTGAAGAGGGTGGCGAGAGTAAGTGAGCTTGAGAAGGAGACCTGTGTGAGGAAGTACCAGGAGAGACTGAGTACAGAATGGAAAAAGGTGAGAACAATGGAAGCAAGGGGAGTGGGGGAGGAATGGGATGTATTTAGGGAATCAGTGATGGATTGCGCAAAAGATGCTTGTGGCATGAGAAGAGTGGGAGGTGGGTTGATTAGAAAGGGTAGTGAGTGGTGGGATGAAGAAGTAAGAGTATTAGTGAAAGAGAAGAGAGAGGCATTTGGACGATTTTTGCAGGGAAAAAATGCAATTGAGTGGGAGATGTATAAAGAAAGAGACAGGAGGTCAAGAGAAAGGTGCAAGAGGTGAAAAAAAGGGCAAATGAGAGTTGGGGTGAGAGAGTATCATTAAATTTTAGGGAGAATAAAAAGATGTTCTGGAAGGAGGTAAATAGGTGCGTAAGATAAGGGAGCAAATGGGAACTTCAGTGAAGGGCGCAAATGGGGGTGATAACAAGTAGTGGTGATGTGAGGAGATGGAGTGAGTATTTTGAAGGTTTGTTGAATGTGTTTGATGATAGAGTGGCAGATATAGGGTGTTTTGGTCGAGGTGGTGTGCAAAGTGAGAGGGTTAGGGAAAATGATTTGGTAAACAGAGAAGAGGTAGTGAAAGCTTTGCGGAAGATGAAAGCCGGCAAGGCAGCAGGTTTGGATGGTATTGCAGTGGAATTTATTAAAAAAGGGGGTGACTGTATTGTTGACTGGTTGGTAAGGTTATTTAATGTATGTATGACTCATGGTGAGGTGCCTGAGGATTGGCGGAATGCGTGCATAGTGCCATTGTACAAAGGCAAAGGGGATAAGAGTGAGTGCTCAAATTACAGAGGTATAAGTTTGTTGAGTATTCCTGGTAAATTATATGGGGGGGTACTG
>NC_092233.1:26556680-26571680 GCF_036320965.1 Panulirus ornatus | reverse complement strand
ACTTTTTTTGCCGTGTGTACGTACCTCAACCTATCTAGACCAGGGAAGAGCTCTCAAGAGTTATCGACACTAAATCAACGTCATCTACCACAGGTACGGAACCAACCAACCACATCTCAACCTTACCTATTAATCCTATGCTGGCCTAATCCCATCTAAGCATCGAAGTTATACCTTATCTGACGGACGTGCACGATAGTGGAGTGAGATAGACATATAAATGGACAGATGACCAGTGGATGGTCAGAAAAGGATAGATAGAAAGAAATGTATTCGATGACACACAGGGAATAAAAATGAAAAAACAGATCACGGTGCAGATCAAGTGACAGGCAAGCAGACAGAAAGGTAGGTAAACAGACAGAGAAATACGATAGCAAATTCTTAGACAGACAGACGAACATAAGATAGCGACAAATAAATTTACGGAGAGACAGACAGTCGGACCCTGACGCATCATTACAGACCGGGTCGTCAAATGATCACACGGCCACATATTTTAGACAGACGGAAACAGACAGACAGACAGACAGATCAACAAAACTAAGAGAGAAAGAAAGAAAAAAAAACTTCAAAATTACGGATTAAAAAAAACCCACTATAAACAGATAGACGAGGAAAAGGACATATCGAAAGACACATAGACAGACAGACAGACAAACGGACAGGCAGACAGATATGAAGACGGACGTGTGGACAAAGCAGACCCAGTACCTCTCCTGACGGCGATTACCTGGTCTCCCTGAAGCTCAGTGTCAGGTGTGTGTGTGGCCAGTGGTGGTCTCCATGGTAACATGCTGGAGTCCACGAACAAGTTCAGTACCAGAGTTAATATGTGTCACACGGTCTCGCCGCTGGCTTCCCAGGTCACCCCTGAAGCACACAGGTCACCCCCAGAGTCACAGGTCACCCCGGAATAACAGGTCAGCCCTGAATCCATCGCGTCAAGATTCAGTCACCCGTGACATACGGTCAGGAAAAAGCATTTGACAATTTCTTACCCCAAAATGTTCTTATTCACACACGCAGACACACGTCAGGATGTGTGTGTGTGTGTGTGTGTGTGTGTGTGTGTGTGTGTGTGTGTGTCGTAGCGACGGGAGAGGGATGAAGTCAAGGGAACAAGGAGAAATCCCCCGCGTGGGATTGGGGGGTCTATACTGCTTGTAGGTGGGCCTTCCTTGTTTGGCTGTAGTCTGGCACAACATAGCTGTAGTCCGGAGCAGCATGACTGTAGTCTGCTGTAGCATGGCTGTCACGTGCAGTATGGCTGTAGTCTGCTGTACCATGACTGCAGTCTCGTGTAGCATGATTTTAGTTTGGTGAAGCATGACTGTAGTCTGGTGTAGCATGGATGTAGCCCGGAGCAGCATGTAGCATGGTAGTATGTAGTCTGGTGTAGCATGGCTGTACGAAGTCTGGTGTAGCATGGCTGTATGCAGTCAAGTGTAGCATGGCTGTATGTAGTTTGGTGTAGCATGGCTGTACGAAGACTGGTGTAGCATGGTTGTATGTAGTATGGTGTAGCATGGCTGTAGTCCGGGGTAGCATAGCTGCAGTCTGGTGTAGCATGGCTGTAGTCCGGTGTAACATGGCTATAGTCTGGTGCTGCATGGCTGTATGTAGTTTGGTGTAGCATGGCTGTAGTCTCGCGTAGCATGGCTGTACGAAGTCTGGTATAGCATGGCTGTATGCAGTCAAGTGCAGCATGGCTGTATGTAGTTTCGTGTAGCATGGCTGTACAAAGTCTGGTGTAGCAGGGCTGTATGTAGTCTGGTGTAGCATGGCTGTAGTCCGGTGTAGCATGATTGTAGTCTGGTGTAGCACGACAGTATGTAGTCCGGTGTAGCATGGATGTAGTCTGGTGTAGCATGGCTGTAGTCCGGTGTAGCATGATTGTAGTCTGGTGTAGCACGACAGTATGTAGTCCGGTGTAGCATGGATGTAGTCCGGTGTAGCATGATTATAGTCTGGTGTAGCATGACTGTAGACTGGTGTAACATGACTGTAGTCTGATGTAGCATGACTACGGTCTGGTGTAGCATGGCTGTAGTCTTGTGTAGCATAGCTGTGGTCTAGCATGGTTGTAGTCCGGTGTAGCATGACTGTAGTTTCATGTAGCATGGCTGTAGTCTGGTGTAGCATGACTGTAGTCTGGTGTATCATGACTGTAGTATGGTGTAGCATGGCTGTAGTCTGGTGTAGCATGGTTGTAGTCTTGCATGGTAGTAGTCTGGTGTAGCAAGACTGTAGTCTGGTGTAGCATGGTTGTGGTCTAGCATGGCTGTAGTCTGGTGTAGCATGATTGTAGTCTGGTGTAGCATGGCTGTAGACCGGTGTAGCATGGTTGTAGTCTGGTGTAGCATGACTGTAGTCTGGTGTAGCATGACTGTGGACCGGTGTAGCATGGTTGTAGTCTGGTGTAGCATGACTGTAGTCTGGTGTAGCATGACTGTAGACCGGTGTAGCATGGTTGTAGTCTGGTGTAGAATGGTTGTAGACCGGTGTAGCATGGTTGTAGTCTGGGGTAGCATGACTGTAGTCTGGTGTAGCATGGCTGTAGACCGGTGTAGCATGGTTGTAGTCTGGCGTAGTATAACTGTAATCTGGTGTAGCATGGCTGTAGACCGGTGTAGCATGGTTGTAGTCTGGCGTAGTATAACTGTAATCTGGTGTAGTCTGTGGAACCAGAGAGCGAGTATGGATGGGTTCTCAGGCCAGTTGCCCCGCAGGCTCCGAAGATGGAGTCGTGTCAGACCGTGGCAACATTTCAGAAAGCAGTTCGCTGGAAGCTCCGGCGGATGACAAGGATGTCTGGAACGACGACCTGTGGGTCAGTACAGACCTCAGTACATTCTAGCCTGACGGCTAATGTTGCATGTGTTCATTATAGAGTCATCTAACTGGAGACTGAGGTGTTTTACTGTACTGCCTGAGTCTGTCATCGACGAGGAATCATGAAGGATGAGGAACCATAAAAGTGTAATCATGAAGGATAAGGAACCATGAAGGATGAAGAATCATGAAGGATAAGGAACCATGAAGGATGAGTAATCATGAAGGATGAGGAATTATGAGGAATGACGAACCATGAAGAATGAGGAGCCATGGAGGGTGAAGAATCATGAAGGATGAGGAACCATGAAGGATGAGGAATCATGAGGGATGAGGAACCATAAAGGATAAGGAACCATGGAGGATGAGGAACCATGAAGGATGAGGAATCATGAAGGATAAGGAACCATGAAGGATGAGGATCCATGAAGGATGAGGAATCATGAGGGATGAGGAACCATAAAGGATAAGGAACCATGGAGGATGAGGAACCATGAAGGATGAGGAATCATGAAGGATAAGGAACCATGAAGGATGAGGAACCATGAAGGATGAGGAATCATGAAGGATGAAGAATCATGAAGGATGAGGAATCATGAAGGATGAGGAACCAAGAAGGATGAGGAACCATAAAGGAGGAGGAACCATGAAGGATGAGGAATCATGAGGGATGAGGAATCATGAGGGACGAGGAACCATGAAGGATGAGGAATCATGAGGGATGAGGAATCATGAGGGACGAGGAATCATGAAGGATGAGGAATCATGAAGGATGAGGAACCATAAAGGATGAGGAATCATGAAGGATGAGGAATCATGAAGGATGAGGAATCATAAGGGATGAGGAATCATGAAGGATGAGGAATCATGAGGGATGAGGAACCATAAAGGATAAGGAACCATGAAGGATGAGGAACCATGAAGGATGAGGAATCATGAGGGATGAGGAATCATGAAGGATGAGGAATCATGAAGGATGAGGAATCATGAGGATGAGGAATCATGAAGGATGAGGAATCATGAGGGATGAGGAATCATGAAGGATGAGGAATCATGAGGGATGAGGAATCATGAAGGATGAGGAACCATGAAGGATGAGGAATCATGAGGGATGAGGAACCATGAAGGATGAGGAATCATGAAGGATGAGGAATCATGAAGAGGAGGATCATGAAGGATGAGGAATTCATGAGGATGAGGAACCATGAAGGATGAGGAATCATGAGGGAGGAATCATGAGGGATGAGGAATCATGAAGGAAGAGGAATCATGAGGGATGAGGAACCATGAAGGATGAGGAATCATGAGGATGAGGAATCATGAGATGAGGAATCCATGAGGATGATGAATACATGAGGGATGAGGAATCATGAAGGGATGAGGAATCATGATGGATGAGGATTCATGAGGGATGAGGAACCATGAAGGACGAGGAATCATGAGGAGATCATGAGGGAGAGAATCATGAGGGATGAGGAAGTCAATGAGGGATGAGGAATCATGAGGGATGATGAAACATGAAGGATGAGGAATCCATGAAGGATGAGGAACCATAAGAGGATAAGGAACCATGAAGGGATGAGGAACCATGAAGGATGAGGAATCATGAAGGATGAGGAATCATGAGGGATGAGGAATCATGAAGGATGAGGAACATGAGGGATGAGAATCATGAAGGATGAGGAATCATGAGGATGAGGAACCATGAAGGATGAGGAATCATGAAGGATGAGGAATCATGAGGGATGAGGAACCATGAAGGATGAGGAATCATGAGGATGAGGAATCATGAAGGATGAGGAATCATGAGGGATGAGGAATCATGAGGGATGAGGAATCATGAGGGATGAGGAATCATGAAGGATGAGGAACCATGAAGGATGAGGAATCATGAGGGATGAGGAATCATGAAGGATGAGGAACCATGAAGGATGAGGAATCATGAAGGGATGAGGAATCATGAAGGATGAGGAATCATGAGGGATGAGGAATCATGAGGGATGAGGAATCATGAAGGATGAGGAACCATGAAGGATGAGGAACCATGAAGGATGAGGAACCATGAAGGATGAGGAATCATGAAGGATGAGGAACCATGAAGGATGAGGAATCATGAGGGATGAGGAATCATGAAGGATGAGGAATCATGAGGGATGAGGAACCATGAAGGATGAGGAATCATGAGGGATGAGGAACCATGAAGGATGAGGAATCATGAGGGATGAGGAATCATGAAGGATGAGGAACCATGAAGGATGAGGAACCATGAAGGATGAGGAACCATGAAGGATGAGGAATCATGAGGGATGAGGAACCATGAAGGATGAGGAATCATGAGGGATGAGGAACCATGAGGATGAGGAACCATGAAGGATGAGGAATCATGAGGGATGAGGAATCATGAAGGATGAGGAACCATGAAGGATGAGGAATCATGAAGGATGAGGAACCATGAAGGATGAGGAATCATGAAGGATGAGGAATCATGAGGGATGAGGAATCATGAAGGATGAGGAATCATGAGGATGAGGAATCATGAAGGATGAGGAACCATGAAGGATGAGGAATCATGAAGGATGAGGAATCATGAAGGATGAGGAACCATGAAGGATGAGGAACCATGAAGGATGAGGAATCATGAAGGATGAGGAATCATGAGGGATGAGGAATCATGAAGGATGAGGAATCATGAGGATGAGGAACCATGAAGGATGAGGAACCATGAAGGATGAGGAATCATGAAGGATGAGGAATCATGAAGGATGAGGAATCATGAAGGATGAGGAATCATGAGGGATGAGGAACCATGAAGGATGAGGAACCATGAAGGATGAGGAACCATGAAGGATGAGGAACCATGAAGGATGAGGAACCATGAAGGATGAGGAATCATGAAGGATGAGGAATCATGAAGGATGAGGAATCATGAAGGATGAGGAATCATGAAGGATGAGGAATCATGAAGGATGAGGAACCATGAAGGATGAGGAATCATGAAGGATGAGGAACCATGAAGGATGAGGAACCATGAAGGATGAGGAATCATGAAGGATGAGGAACCATGAAGGATGAGGAACCATGAAGGATGAGGAACCATGAAGGATGAGGAACCATGAAGGATGAGGAACCATGAAGGATGAGGAATCATGAGGGATGAGGAACCATGAAGGATGAGGAATCATGAAGGATGAGGAACCATGAAGGATGAGGAACCATGAAGGATGAGGAATCATGAAGGATGAGGAACCATGAAGGATGAGGAACCATGAAGGATGAGGAATCATGAAGGATGAGGAATCATGAAGGATGAGGAACCATGAAGGATGAGGAACCATGAAGGATGAGGAACCATGAAGGATGAGGAACCATGAAGGATGAGGAACCATGAAGGATGAGGAATCATGAGGGATGAGGAACCATGAAGGATGAGGAATCATGAAGGATGAGGAACCATGAAGGATGAGGAACCATGAAGGATAAGGAACCATGAAGGATGAGGAACCATGAAGGATGAGGAACCATGAAGGATGAGGAACCATGAAGGATGAGGAACCATGAAGGATGAGGAATCATGAAGGATGAGGAACCATGAAGGATGAGGAATCATGAAGGATGAAGAATCATGAAGGATGAGGAACCATGAAGGATGAGGAACCATGAAGGATGAGGAATCATGAAGGATGAGGAATCATGAGGGATGAGGAACCATAAAGGATAACGAACCATGAAGGATAAGGAACCATGAAGGATGAGGAACCATGAAGGATGAGGAATCATGAGGGATGAGGAATCATGAAGGATGAGGAATCATGAGGGATGAGGAACCATAAAGGATAAGGAACCATGAAGGATGAGGAACCATAAAGGATAAGGAACCATGAAGGATGAGGAACCATGAAGGATGAGGAATCATGAAGGATGAGGAACCATGAAGGATGAGGAATCATGAGGGATGAGGAACCATGAAGGATGAAGAATCATGAGGGATGAGGAACCATGAAAGATGAGGAATCATGAGGGATGAGGAATCATGAAGGATGAGGAATCATGAGGGATGAGGAACCATGAAGGATGAAGGATCGTGAGGGATGAAGAAAATAAGTTAATATCGGTGAGGCTAAACACGTGGTGGTGGTGAGGGGGAGGAGGAGGAGGAAGGCGCCGCGGCGTCTCCCTAACATTGATTTTGTCTTCCATCATCTCAGGCCTTCTATATTTCCCCCCTGAACTGGTATTGATTGCCCCGGAATCCAGGAGTGCACCGAGCAAAATACTGCCTTCAGACTTAATGGTCGGGGCTCATGGCAACACTGCACCGATAAACTCGCAGATAAAGAGAGGGACTTGCTGATTCCCCGAGCTCCCTCACAGGACAGCGGTCAGCGAACGGTGATCCTGCAATGGTTGTTGACATGCCATTATCCACCACTCGTGAACTCGGCTCACTAAATAGGCCGTTAACAATTGCTTTTGGGGCAGGGCAGAAAAGGATCAAAGGGTCGCCTCGCCTGGCTTCTGCTGAATCAATCTTAAACACACCAAAAGGCGGCGTACGGAATGAGCTTTAGGACATACGAAGCAGTGCAACGAGGGAAAGTACTAATGGACTGCTAAATCGATAAAGTCACTTCTCACTACGTTGAAAACGCACGTGAAATCTAATTTCATCATTTAATTCATTTAGGGGACTCGCCCAACACGGGCTCCTGCTTCATAACTCAGTGGGACGATGAAGCCCAGTTGCTTCGAACGGTGTCAGTGAGGTGGTTTTCACCACTGACGCTCTCGAGGAGCCGCACTGGGTACCAGATGGCGTAGGACGTTGCCGCCGGCAATGGGTCTAATACCACCATCCATCTTCTTTAATGGACAGAGAGGGAAGCAGCCAAGGAGAGGGGCCTGATGGGCAGTGGATTCCCGTCAGAGACAAAGGCTGACATTAGGGAGGCTTGGTTAAAAAGGGTCTTGGCATAACAACTGAACTTTGGACGGGGTTAACTACTTCCTTCTTAAGTTAAGGTCACACCTGTCAAACCTTGTACACCACCTAAAAGGGGAGGGTAGTCGTAAGACTGCCCCCAACACCCATTGGTCACTGAGTGTTGGGGGCAGGTGGGTACAAACGTATGGAGGGACATTATATTCTATTTTTTAATCAATCAATTTTTTTTTTTTTTTTTTTACAGCGTCAGCAGCCATTTCAGGGAGGAATCCTGAGACTATAACCCCAGGACTCCTTACTCAGGAGCCACTGCAGCTTTAAGGCTGCTCTACAGCCAGGAGCAGGAACAGGATGGACTCCTCAAAAGCGACAAGTTCTTACCGACACTACTCTCTGTTGTCAAATGACAATAATACAGCCTCGCTCAAATGACTTATCACTCGCAGTGTAACCTCAAGCAGGCGGAGTCCAAGAACATCCCTTCCTTGCTGTTGACTATAGAGCAGACTTGAAGCTGCAGGATCCCCTGAAGATGGGGTCCTTGGGGTCATATATTACAAAGATGAAACAGAAGAAGGAGCCAGGCGGGGATTGCTCATCCTCCTCGAAGGCTCAGACTGGGGTGTTTGAATGTGTGTGGATGCAACCAAAATAAAAAGAATAGACAGATAGGTAGTATGTCTGAGACGCCAAAAGGGATTGATAACAGGTAGCGATGAAGTGAGGATGAGATTAGTGAGTATTTTGAAGGACTGATAAATGTGTTTGATGATAGAGTGGCAGATGTAGTGTGTTTTGTTCGGAATTGAACGAGACGTGAGAGTCATGTAGAGTGTTTTGGTGAACAGGGTAGAGGAGGTAAAAGCCTTGCGTAAGATGTAATGCGGCAAGCAGCTGGAGTGGATGGTATTGGAGTCGAATTTATAAAGAAAGATTGTGACTGCTGTTGACTGATTGGTAAGGATATCTAATGTATGTATGGATCATGGTGAGGTGCCTGAAGATTGGCGGAATGTATGCATTGTTTAAAGGCAAACGGGATGAAAGTGAGAGTTCAAATTATAGAGGTATATTTGCTGAGTATACCTGGTAAGTTGTATGAGAGGGTATTGATTTAGAGGGTGAAGGCATGTACAGAGCATCTGATTGAGGAGGAGCAGTGTAGTTTAAGAAGTGATAGAGGATGTGTGAATCAGGTGTTTGCTTTGAAGAATGGGTGAGAAATACTTAGAAAAACAAATGGATTTCTACATGACATTTATGGATCTGGAGAAGGCATAAGATAGAGTTGATAGAGATGCTTTGTGGAAGGGCTCAAGTATATATGGTGTAGGAAGTAAAGTGCTAGAAACAGTGAAAAGCTTTTATCATGGCTGTAAGGCGTGCATACGAGTAGGAAGGTAGGTGAGTGAATGGTTCCTAGTGAAGGTAGGTCTGCGGCAGGTGTGTGTGATTTCACCATGGTTGTTAAATTCATTTATGGAAGTGGTGTTGAGGGAAGTAAATGAGATAGATCTTGGAGAGAGGGGCGAGTATGCAGTCTGTGAGGGATGAAAGGGTTTAAAAGTGTCAGTTGTTGTTCGCCGATGATACAGCACTGGTGGCTGATTCGAGTAGGAAACTGCAGAATTTAATGAGTTTGGAAGAGTGTGTGAAAGGAGAAAGTTAAGAATAAATGTGAATAAAAGCAAGGTTAACAAGTTCAGCAAGGGTGAGGGACAAGTTAGTCGGAATGCAAGTTTGAATTGAGAAAAACTAGAGGAATTGATGTGTTTTTAGAAATTTGGGAGTGGACTTGGAAGCAAAAGGAATCATGGAAACAGAAGTGAGTCATAGGGTGGGGGAGGGGGTGAAGGTTCTCGGAGCGCTAAAGGTTATGTGGAAAGAGAAAACATTATTTGGGAGGGCAAAAATGGGTATGTTTTAAGGAATAGTAGTTCCAACGATGTTATATAGATGAGAGGCATGGGATATAGATAGGCCTGTGCGGAGGAGGGTGGATGTTTTGAGGTGTGACGTGGTTTGATCGAGTAAGTAAAAGAGATGTGGTAATAAAAAGAGGGCAGTTGGGAGAGCAGAAGACGGTGTGATGAAACGATTTGGACATATGGAGAAAATGAGTGAGGAGAGGTAGACAAAAAGGACATATGTGTCAGAAGTAAAGGGAACAGGGAGAAACGGGATACCAAACTGGAAATGGAAGAATGGAGTGAAAAGATTTTGAGTGATCGGGGCCTGAACATATAGAAGGGTGAAAGGCGTACACGGAAAAGAGTGAACAGACACGGTGTGGTATACTGAGGTCGACGTGCCGTCAATGGACTGAACCAAGGCATGTGGAACGTCCGGAAAAAACCATGGAAAGGTCTGTGGTGTCTAGATGTGGATAAGGAGCTGTGGTTTTGGTGCATTACACATGCAGCTCGTGTATAGATGTGAGCGTATGTGGCCTTTCTTCGTCTGTTTCCTGAACTTACCTCGTTGACGTAAGGGGCGGCGATCGCGGGTGAGGGAGAAGAGAACGTATGTGTCATCTTTTTTTTCTTGTCTTTCATGCATTTGTGCTGTTTCCTGTGGGGCAGATTGGCGTCGGAAATGGATGAAGGCGAGCAAGTATATATATATATATATATATATATATATATATATATATATATATATATATATATATATATATATATATATATATATTTTTTATATATATATATATATATATATATATATATATATATATATATATATATATATATATATATTTTTTTTTTTTTTTTTTTTTTTTCATACTATTCGCTATTTCCCGCGATAGCGAGGTAGCGTTAAGAACAGAGGACTGGGCCTTTGAGGGAATATCCTCACCTGGACCTCTTCTCTGTTCCTTCTTTTGGAAAATTAAAAAAAAAAAAAAAAAAGAGAGGGGAGGATTTCCAGCCCCCCGCTCCCTTACCTTTTAGTCGCCTTCTACGACACGCAGGGAATACGTGGGAAGTATTCTTTCTCCCCTATCCCCAGGGAATAAATATATATATATATATATATATATATATATATATATATATATATATATATATATATATGTATATATATATATATATATATATATATATATATATATATATATATATATATATATATATATATATATATATATATATATATTCCTATGAGTCCACGGGGAAAATGAAACACGAAAAGTTCCCAAGTGCACTTTCGTGTAATAATAAACATGTGATTTTGGACAATCACATGTTTACCAAATGGCGTCCTAGCTTCGTCTCTTCGATGTATATCAACTGACTGTTATATTTCTCTCTTGTGTCTCACCTGATGATGTGATTATTATACGAAAGTGCACTTGGGAACATTTCGTGTTTCATTATCCCCGTGGACTCATAGGAATATCATGATCACCCGCAAAATTGTGATCCTTTTCAATATATATATATATATATATATATATATATATATATATATATATATATATATATATATATATATATATATATATATGTGTGTGTGTGTGTGTGTGTGTGTGTGTGTGTGTGTGTGGATCAGGTATTTGCTTTGAAGAATGTATGTGAGAAATACTTAGAAAAGCAAATGGATTTGTATGTAGCATTTCAGGATCTGGAGAAGGCATATGATAGAGTTGATAGAGATGTTCTGTGGAAGGTATTAAGAATATATAGTGTGGGAGGCGAGTTGTCTGAAGCAGTGAAAAGTTTTTTATCGAGGATGTAAGGCATGTGTACGTGTAGGAAGAGAGGAAAGTGATAGCTTCTCAGTGAATGTAGGTTTGCAGCAAGGGTGTGTGATGTCTCCATGGTTGGGTTGTTAGGGAGGTGAATGCAAGAGTTTTGGAAAGAGGGGCAAGTATGCAGTCTGTTGTGGATGAGAGAGCTTGGGAAGTGAGTCAGTTGTTGTTCGCTGATGATACAGCGCTGGTGGCTGATTCATGTGAGAAACTGCAGAAGCTAGTGACTGAGTTTGGTAAAGTGTGTGAATGAAGAAAGCTGAGAGTAAATGTGAATAAGAGTAAGGTTATTAGGTACAGTAGCGTTGAGGATCAAGTAAATTGGGAGGTAAGTTCGAATGGAGAAAAACTGGAAGAAGTGAGGTGTTTTAGATATCTGGGAGTGGATTTGGCAGCGGATGGAACCATGGAAGCGGAAGTGAATCATAGGGTGGGGGAGGGGGCGAAAATTATGGGAGCCTTGAAGAATGTGTGGAAGTCGAGAACATTATCTTGGAAAGCAAAAATGGGTATGTTTGAAGGAATAGTGGTTCAAACATTGTTGTATGGCTGCGAGGCGTGGGCTATGGATAGAGTTGTGCGCAGGAGGGTGGATGTGCTGGAAATGAGATGTTTGAGGACAATATGTGGTGTGAGGTGGTTTGACCGAGTAAGTAATAGTAGGGTAAGAGAGATGTGTGGAAATTTAAAGAGTGTGGTTGAGAGAGCAGAAGAGGGTGTTTTGAAATGGTTTGGTCACATGGAGAGAATGAGTGAGGAAAGATTGACAAAGAGGATATATGTGTCAGAGGTGGAGGAAACGAGGAGAAGTGGGAGACCAAATTGGAGGTGGAAAGATGGAGTGAAAAAGATCTTTAGTGATCGGGGCCTGATCATGCAGGAGGGTGAAAGGCGTGCAAGGAATTAAGAGTGAATTGGAACGATGTGGTATACCGGGGTCGACGTGCTGTCAATGGATTGAACCAAGGCATGTGAAGCGTCTGGGCTAAACCATGGAAAGTTTCGTGGGGCCTGGATGTGGAAAGGGAGCTGTGGTTTCGGTACATTATTACATGACAGCTAGAGACTAAGTGTGAACGAATGGGGCCTTTATTGTCTTTTCCTAGCGCTACCTCGCACACAGGAGGGGGAGGGTGTTGTTATTCCATGTGTGGCGGGTTGGTGATGGGAATGACTAAAGGCAGACAGTATGAATTATGCACATGGGTATATATGTATATGTCTGTGTGTGTATATATATGTATACATTGAGATGTATAGGTATGTATATGTGTTGTGAGTGGACATGTATGTATATACATGTGTATGTGGGTGGGTTGGGCCTTTCTTTCGTCTGTTCCCTTGCGCTACCTCGCTAACGCGGGAGACAGCGGCAAAGCAAAAGCAATATATATATATATATATATATATATATATATATATATATATATATATATATATATATATATATCAGTGGATATGTCTCTTCATATGTTTCCCGGCGCCACATCGCTATGGCGGGAAACAGCGACCATGTATTTAAAAAAATATATATGGGGAGGTAATAACAAGTAGTGGTGAAGCGAGTATTTGAAGGTTTGTTGAATGTGACTGTATTGTTGACTGGTTGGTAAGGATATTCATTGTATGTATGGATCATGGTGAAGTGCCTGAGGATTGGCGGAATGCATGCATAGTGCCACTGTACAAAGGCAAAGGGGATAAAGGTGAGTGTTCAAATTACAGAGACATAAGTCTGTTGAGTATTCCTGGGATATTACATGGGAGAATACTGATTGCGAGGGTAAAGGCACAGAGCATCAGCTTGGAGCAGAGTAGTGTGGTTTCAGATGTGGTAGAGTTATATGTGGATCAGGTGTTTGCTTTGAAGGACGTATGTGAGAAATACTTGGAAAAACAGATGGATTTGTATGCAGCATTTATAGATCTGGAGGAGGCACATGATAGGGTTGATAGAGACGCTCTGTGGAAGGTTTTAAGGTATATGGTGTGGGAGGTAAGTTGCTAGAAGCAGTGAAAAGTTTATACTGAGGATGTAAGGCATGTGTACGAGTAGGAAGAGAGGAAAGCGATTAGTTCCCAGTGAGTGTCGGTTTGTGGTTGGGGTGCATGATGTCTCCATGGCTGTTTAATTTGTTTATGGATGGGGTGGTTAGGGAAGTGAATGCAAGAGTTTCGGAGAGGGGGCAAGTATGCAGTCCGTTGTGGATGAGAGGGCTTGGGCAGTAAGTCAGTTGTTGTTCGCTGATGATACTGCGCTGGTGGCTGATTCGGGAGAGAAACTGCAGAAGTTGGTGACTGACTTCGGTAAAGTGTGTGAAAGGAGAAAGCTGAGAGTAAATGTGAATAAGAGCAAGATTATAAGGTTCAATAGGGTGGAGGGACAAGTTAATTGGGAGGTAGGTTTGAATGGAGAAAATCTGGAGGAAGTGAAGTATTTTATAGATCTGGGAGTGGACTTAGCAGCGGATAGAACCATGGAAGCGAATGTGTGGAAGGCGAGAACGTTATCTCGGAGAGCAAACATAGGTATGTTTAAGGGAATCGTGGTTCCAACAATGTTATATGGTTGCGAGGCATGGGCTATAGATAGGTTTGTGCGGAGGAGGGTGGATGTGTTGGAAATGAGATGTTTGAGGACAATATGTGGTGTGAGGTGGTTTGATCAAGTAAGTAATGAAAGGGTAAGAGAGATGTGTGGTAATAAAAAGAGTGTGGTTGAGAGAGCAGAAGAGGGTGGGTTGAAATGGTTTGGACACATGTGGAGAAAGAGTGAGGAAAGATTGACAAAGAGGATATATGTGTTAGAGGTGGAGGGAAGAAGGAGAAGCGGAAGACTAAACTGGAGGTGGAAGGATGGCGTGAAAAAGATTGTGAGTGATCGGGACCTGAACATACAGGAAGGTGAAAGGAGTGCAAGGAATAGAGTAAACTGGAACGATGTGGTGTACCGGGGTCGACGTGCTGTCAATGGATTGAATCAGAGCAGGTGAAGTGTCTGGGGTAAACCATGGAAAGGTCTGTGGGGCCCGGATGTGGATAGGGAGCTGTGGTTTCGGGGCATTACACATGACAGCTAGAGACTGAGTGTGAAAGAATGTTGCCTTTCTGTCCTTTCCTGGCGCTACCTTGCTGGAGGGATGGGGGTTTGGATGGGGGATTGGGGTATGGGATCAGGTGGTGGTGGTGGGGGGTGCTATTTCCTGTGTGGCGACGGTAATGGATGGAGGCAGCGAGCATGAATGTGTACATGTGTATATATTTATATGTCTGTGTATGTATATGTATGTATACGTTGAAGTGTATATTTGTGTATATATGCGTGTGTGGGCGTTTATGTATATATGAGTGGTTGGGCCATTCTTCGTCTGTTTCCTTGCGCTACCTCGCTGATGCGGGGAACAACGGTTAAGTATTATATAAATATATATATATATATATATATATATATATATATATTTTCTTTCTTTTC
>NC_092233.1:26539180-26554180 GCF_036320965.1 Panulirus ornatus | reverse complement strand
CCTGCGCAGGGTGGGAAGCTCTTCGCCGAGCCTGTATTCCCGTTCATCGACGATGAAGTAGTGAAGCCGAAAGTGATCTCGCTATCTGAGCAACCACTTGCAGACCGAGGTCCGGATGACGCACATGTCACTTCAGCGAGGCTGTCTTACCGTCAGTGGACGGGCAGAGAACGGCATCGTTTGGGGCATTCTGGCCCCAGAGGAGCCTACACTACCCTGCTGTTGTATTCAACACAGCTTTGAAACTTTGGGGTTGTAGAGTAACAATGAAGTTGTTAGATGATCTTGTTCTTTGCATTTTTGTACTCCACCAGTAGGTTCAAAGAACGAATAGCGCAATCAGGACTTTCTTCCATAACCTAACCTAACCTAACCTAACCTAGCCTAACCTAAACTAGCCTAAACTAGCCTAGATACGAGTTTTTGAAGAACACATCTCACACGTGAGGTGCTAGTGTGGTGGATAACATGTCACAAGAAATGTATCAATGAGAAAAATAACATACCTTACTTCCCTTCACCTGAAAAAAAAATTTAGTTCAAGAATTTAAAACTTTAAGTGGTAACATTGAGACAATATATTCCACAATACAAGGTAGGTGATTGATAAATGTTGACCGAAAACCTCAATTCTAGAATGAGCATTACATAACTGGGAGGTCAGGAGGCAGATGTTGGGTTTTATTTTATAAATAACAGGAAGTTCATCATTACCAGGTCCGCCTCACAACTGCTCGGGCGCGGAGCAGGTCAGCCGGCGAGAAATGGTGCTCATGTTGACGGCAACAGTTTCAGGTTGCTAAATGGTAACAATCCAGTAACTACCCAGTAATTTCGGATGTAATGGTGTTGGTCAGAGAGGTGGTGGCTCTTTTGTTGTTTTCCTCTTCTTAGCAGTAACGCAGGAGTCGTCTAGCGAACGTTCAGTAATTCGGAAACACGTCACTGACATCCTCGGTCCCGGCCGAAGGTTTCTTAGAATGCCGATATATCCTGTGACATTCCTTAAGGTCCCCAGACGGTGCGCGCTCTGAGCATTCAAGTGTAAACATATACAGAAAAGCCGTTTATGGCACATCGAAGATGTTATGATACATCCGCAGCATATGAGTATGGTTAAGACCAACCTCCAGCGACAGAAGGTAGCGCAAAACAAGAAAAACGCCTCGCTGCAGGGAGCTAGATGACGCCATGCAGCTGCCACACAGACAAAAACAAATATTTTTCAGATCTTCCTGTGTTTCAAGGAAGTAATGTTATAGATTTCGTGAAGCTGGAATTCACAAAGATGCAAACATTTCTATTTTTTTTTTATTTTACGAACCAGTTATTCTATACACTCTTACCAGCGACCAGATGTGATCGTGCTATTTCCATACATCAGATGTGAATGTCCTTAAGAAACTACAGCTATTTCATATATCTTTATGGCACATGAAGTTCAGTTTCAAAGTGACAAAATTCATTGTTTTTGACATGATGGGACGTAGACGGACCATACCAGGGGTCACGCCTGGAAATGGCGCTTCCCACACCCCGGGCTGATAATGAAGACGAACCTTTCTACCTCACGTTCGGGGGGATTCCCTAGGAGAACTTTCCTAGAGTGATGGAAAAAACTCCTCCTACTCCTCCCCCGCCCTCCCCCCATGCTTGTCTGGCGGGCTCCAGGCGGGCGGAGCTTGCATTGTACACTACAGATGGGGCGGAGCGAGGCTTGTAGAAGATCGGCCTGGTGTACAGGACGAGCCTGTCAACGGTGTTGTGGCGAAATAATTTCGGGCCGAGATATTGGTCGTCTGGACTGGGTTATTGGTCGTGCAAGGTGGGTTAATGGTCGCCTAGGACTGCATTATTGGTCGTCTTGGCTGGTTGATTCTGTCGGGTAATATGTGCAGAAAACACACTACCCACGATGCCTGCATACCCTTAACAAAGGAGCCTGACTGAAGCGGTTTTTGTCTCGATCTGTCTGTCTCTCTCGAACAAGGTATTCGTGGGTCTTCCTGTCCGCTCGAGGTCAAACCGTGTGTGAAAAGTCACCTTCGACGAGGCTGTATCACTGGGAGCACAGACTCGTCAAAGAACTCACTCCAAAGGAGTCTACATTTTCCCGCTATTGGTAATAATGCAGCCCTCGGGTGCAGACGCCTTTGAAGAGGACTTGGGTGATACCAGGACTATCATAGAAATTGGTTTAGAAGTAAATGAACACCATAGAAACACACGTAACGTGTTACTTGCTCGAAAAGATGCGGGTTTATATACCATCCAGAGGATGGGCCCCACCGGCCATAATAGCCCAGGAGATGCGACAAGTCACTGTCTGCGGCCGTCGGCGATCTTCCACTACAACTTAACAGCGTCTGCAACCGTCCACAACCTCGTCCCGTAAATCCTCAAAGGCAAAGATAAGGAACGGAAGGCAGGGCTAAGAAGACCATGGAAAAAGATGGTTAGAGACAATAAGGAAACTATCAAGAAACCTAATTTAACATAGGTTAGGTTTCGATTCGAAGAGATCCTAACTTATGGTAGATTTTGTGACTTTGGTAAAGCATGTGGAGTTGATGAGATCCTAGCTGAGTTTAAGTTAGGATCTACTTTCCTTGGAGCTTAGTTATCCTAACCTGACCTAAGTTAATACCTGGTTGTCTAGGTTAGGATCTGTTTTCCTAGCCTACTTAACGAGTTAGTGAATTTAGGGAACGTAAGTTCGATCAGACGGTCGCATGCAGCCGTGAACGGAGTTGGGCGGTCGTGGACCGTGCTGGATGTTGTCGGACGGACGCGGACAGTGTGGGAGGTTGTGGACAGTGCCAGTAAGTAGCGAACGGACGGACGGACAGTGTCTGTAGGATGCAGACGGCCACAGACGGTACACGCGTTCGTTGACTCCGACAAAGTCAGTCGCTTCGTGCGACACTGTCTCTCCACACTTGTGGGGTGGGGCTCCACGGGTAGAGACCAGCTCGGGCTCGGACCAGCACGGGTTCAAATCCAAGGCGTTGCAGTTGCTCCACACAGTCCAGGTGTTCATCCCCCCCCCCCCAACCCCTTTGGTGGTAGTCGATGAATGGGTACCCGACATAGGCTAGGGTGTGTGTGTGTGTGTGTGTGTGTGTGTGTGTGTGTGTGTGTGTGTGTGTGTGTGGATACATACATACATAGGAGTAATGACAAGATACATATAAACAAAGTTAAGAGACGGGACAATATTCGAATTAACATTTGTCGCACATTTTCAACATTTGTTCCTTCAGCCACGAAACAATATGACACAGCTTGTTAACTTTGTACTGTAAGTCATCACTGGGAATTGACTCTTATGTCCCCGAGCAGAAGGTCGTCCTAGCTTTCGTAGTTTGATCATTAATGGAGTTTGACTCTTGTGTCGTTCTCCAAAAGGTCGTCCTAGCTTTCTCAGGTTGGTATGTAATGGAATTTGACTATTACGTCCCCTGGCATAAAGCCGTCTTTGTTATCGTCGGTCGACCATCGGTGTGTCCTCCTGCAGAAGGGTCACCCGCCATCTTCATCGCGGGTCATTACAGGAATCTGACTGTTGTGTCCCTCTACTGAAGGTCGTCGGTTAAGGTTGGCGCACAACTCGCGTGCCTTCATGCGTATCTCACCTCAATAATCAGCTTCTGTTTTAATCCATATTTTTCATGGTTCAAGTTTTTTTTTTTTTTTTCAAACACAATCATTTCTTTATCGTTACTACTTTTATGCACTTCTTTCTTCTCTTAAATTCATAATCATCATCGTTTTTCTTCCTCTTCCCCTACTCCAGCGAAGGGAGCCGCTAAATGCTATATTAAGATCCGGAGTCAACTTACATAAGAGCTAAGCTATGTCCCGTCGGCGTCTCCATATTCCCGATGCTTGGCTCCTCCCAGTCGAGGGAGCTTCCTCAAAAGCCACACAAGATCCAAGACTCACACTCTGAGACAAAGGAAAAAAAATAGTCAAATGTACAACCACTGTCTTCTGTATCTATCTTGTGTTACCAGAGGATACGCCTGTGGGAGGATCTGTACATCCTTCTGGAAACTTGGCAATACAACCCCGCGACGATGGTAGCCTGGGCCGCCGTACCTGGGTGGTAAGCACCTGTGTGTGGTTTGTACGAGCTCAGACACAGCCTGAGTTCCACGCACCCTCAGTGTGCTTAGGTTTTGTGGCAAGAAAGGTCACTGGTCATGCTCACGGGGTTACGTTATCCAAGGTGAACTTTGGTGACCCCGCTGGGTCGATTGGGCAAGACATATGACCTTTGGTGACCAATCCTGGGTCGACTGGGCAAGCCACAGTCACGTTTACCTTTATTCATCCAACATGTAAGCTTTCTTCATCAACCTCACATGTCTTATCGGTCTTAAATCCTTATCAGTCTTTTATCTTTACAAGGAGGGATATAGCCTGATATGAAACGTGTGAATGAATTATTGATTATTAGGTCATCAACAATGGCTGTGTGGGAGGCAAGGAGAGAAAGGTGGAATTACAATGAACAAAAAGGGAGCATCAAGAAGGGTGGATTATGCCTGCAGTAATCACAAAGTATAGCTTTTAAAGAGGAAGAATATTATGAACATGATTGCTCAATGAATAATGAATAATAATGAAGACTGTAAGGCAGTGATAATGAAGGCCACTGATAAGGAGCATGAAAGTTTATTCGTATGGACAAGATAACGAGAAGACCTGAAGATGAATCAAATCATAAGAATGATGACGAGGAACACTGTGAGAAATATTAAGAGGAAGATTACAGAAATAATGATCAGGATTATGATATACATGATCTGAGGGAAGGTGATCATGATCATAAGAAGGAAGATATGACGAGGAAGATGAGGCTCCTGGCCACATTGTGTAGAAACGTTCAGACAAACTGAAGGACATTTTGTACCGCCTCAGCGACCACTGAAGCAACAATGAAAATAAATGAATATCGTTCATCATGCAGCTACAGCATAGAGATCAGTTGTTCACACCACCACTGCTGCTGCTGCTGAGACATTTCCGCCTCGACATCTGAACCGACTGAAGAGTCTATGACACTGGCGAGGGTGACGGCCGGAGGCGTGTGAGAACTAGCCCAGGGATGGGTGGTGGGCGGCTCAGGGAGGGCGAAGAGCGGCCGCCAGGACCCGAATGGTACCACCACCGTCTGCCTCCTCAGAGGGGGTTCCCCTTAACCCGTGGGAGCGGAGGCGTTAGGCATCGCTGTTGTCATCTGTCTGTCTGTGTGACTTTCTGTCTGTGTGTCTTTCTGTCAGGAGTGTCTGTCCATACGACGGCGTGTGGGGCACACCAGTAGGTGTGTGTCTGGTCATGGGATGAGAGCCTGTCCAAGGTGAATGTCACTGACCAGTGTGATACAATCCTTTGGCTACGACGGTAGAATCCTTTATCATGCTGGAACCTACGCCACTTAGGGATGATGGCCTGGCCCTTTACCTAATCCATAAGGGTCAGGTCAGAGGCCACATCATCATCATCATACCCCAGGGATGGTCGGGTCAGAGGCCACATCATCATCATCATCTTACCCCAGGGGTGGTCGGGTCAGAGGCCACATCATCATCATCATCTTACCCCAGGGGTGGTCGGGTCAGAGGCCACATCATCATCATCTTACCCCAGGGGTGGTCGTACCATGGTACTAAGGGGTAGTATCGGTCGTTCGCAGGGGTCAAGGACAAGAGAGAGCGGGAGGAAGTGAAGCTTGGGCATCTTTGTGCTCGTCCTTTCTCTGTCCTTGCCACAGGAGGAACCCACCAGACCCAGGATGTTGCTTCGTCTACCTCGCCGGCAGACGGGTTCTCACCGCGCTGCGTGGAATTTCATTATTTTTCAACGATTTTTGTCGATAATGTTGTTAAATGTTCTAAATATATCTAAATATTCCAACATGTACATTTCTTGTTGTACGTCCCATCAGTACGAACCAACAAATTTATTGACGGAACCAAAGTTTAGATTTTGGCAAACCGCATCACCTTGCAAGACCATGCTACATCGACCAGGAGGGGAAAACCTGCATATATGACTACACAAACAGCTTGCTATATCACGTTACGACTTTCTCAACATTTTCTATCAGTTTGTTACCGATTTCTTCGGATCTTCAGTTTATTGCTCCTAAAAAAAACAAAAAAAAAGTTTTATTCTCACGTGAAACTCACACCGATATAAGCTTTCTTCGTCACAAAGAAAGCTTTAACTTCTTGAAACCAACATTCATGTCCACAGATAGATGGTTCACATCATTGCTGTAAATTTATTACAGCAAATGATTACGTAAACATGATTCATCCACTGTGAAGGATTAGGGGGAGGGTGAGGGGCGTGATACAGAAAACGTTCATACTGAGCACCCCCCCCCCCCCCAAAAGGAGTAAGGACCCTGCTGGACCCCACGGAGCATAAGTAGCTCATCTCCAGGAGCACCAGTAGCCTCACCGTAGGAGCAGAGAGCACGCCAGACCCCATCCTCTCCTCACCTGGTCTAACGAAAGCCATCGAACAGACCAAAGTAAAAGGCAGTTCTCAGGATGGTACTGGAAGGTTTCATTAGTGGAGGATAATGATCTGTTGGTCCAGGATTCTTGGATCTCCTCTTATGTATGGCAAGGAGTTCAGTTCTACTTTGTCGTAGCTGAGATGGCACGAGCAACTTTATGCCTTAAGGCCACCTCATTACCGATGTGTGTGTGTGTGTGTGTGTGTGTGTGTGTGTGTGTGTATATATATATATATATATATATATATATATATATATATATATATATATATATATATATATATATATATATATCACGTGATAGAATGTAAGAAAGTAAATTCTCGATTGATATGGGTAAAACTGAAAGTTGATGGAGAGAGATGGGTGATTATTGGTGCATATGCACCTGGGCATGAGAAGAAAGATCATGAGAGGCAAGTGTTTTGGGAGCAGCTGAATGAGTGTGTTAGTGGTTTTGATGCACGAGACCGGGTTATAGTGATGGGTGATTTGAATGCAAAGGTGAGTAATGTGGCAGTTGAGGGAATAATTGGTATACATGGGGTGTTCAGTGTTGTAAATGGAAATGGTGAAGAGCTTGTAGATTTATGTGCTGAAAAAGGACTGATGATTGGGAATACCTGGTTTAAAAAGCGAGATATACATAAGTATACTTATGTAAGTAGGAGAGATGGCCAGAGAGCGTTATTGGATTACGTGTTAACTGACAGGCGCGCGAAAGAGAGACTTTTGGATGTTAATGTGCTGAGAGGTGCAACTGGAGGGATGTCTGATCATTATCTTGTGGAGGCTAAGGTGAAGATTTGTATGGGTTTTCAGAAAAAAAGAGTGAATGTTGGGGTGAAGAGGGTGGTGAGAGTAAGTGAGCTTGGGAAGGAGACTTGTGTGAGGAAGTACCAGGAGAGACTGAGTACAGAATGGAAAAAGGTGAGAACAATGGAAGTAAGGGGAGTGGGGGAGGAATGGGATGTATTTAGGGAATCAGTGATGGATTGCGCAAAAGATGCTTGTGGCATGAGAAGAGTGGGAGGTGGGTTGATTAGAAAGGGTAGTGAGTGGTGGGATGAAGAAGTAAGAGTATTAGTGAAAGAGAAGAGAGAGGCATTTGGACGATTTTTGCAGGGAAAAAATGCAGTTGAGTGGGAGACGTATAAAAGAAAGAGACAGGAGGTCAAGAGAAAGGTGCAAGAGGTGAAAAAAAGGGCAAATGAGAGTTGGGGTGAGAGAGTATCATTAAATTTTAGGGAGAATAAAAAGATGTTCTGGAAGGAGGTAAATAAAGTGCGTAAGACAAGGGAGCAAATGGGAACTTCAGTGAAGGGCGCAAATGGGGAGGTGATAACAAGTAGTGGTGCTGTGAGAAGGAGGAGTGAGTATTTTGAAGGTTTGTTGAATGTGTTTGATGATAGAGTGGCAGATATAGGGTGTTTTGGTCGAGGTGGTGTGCAAAGTGAGAGGGTTAGGGAAAATGATTTGGTAAACAGAGAAGAGGTAGTAAAAGCTTTGCGGAAGATGAAAGCCGGCAAGGCAGCAGGTTTGGATGGTATTGCAGTGGAATTTATTAAAAAAGGGGGTGACTGTATTGTTGACTGGTTGGTAAGGTTATTTAATGTATGTATGACTCATGGTGAGGTGCCTGAGGATTGGCGGAATGCGTGCATAGTGCCATTGTACAAAGGCAAAGGGGATAAGAGTGAGTGCTCAAATTACAGAGGTATAAGTTTGTTGAGTATTCCTGGTAAATTATATGGGAGGGTATTGATTGAGAGGGTGAAGGCATGTACAGAGCATCAGATTGGGGAAGAGCAGTGTGGTTTCAGAAGTGGTAGAGGATGTGTGGATCAGGTGATTGCTTTGAAGATTGTATGTGAGAAATCCTTAGAAAAGCAAATGGATTTGTATGTAGCATTTATGGATCTGGAGAAGGCATATGATAGAGTTGATAGAGATGCTCTGTGGAAGGTATTAAGAATATATGGTGTGGGAGGCAAGTTGTTCGAAGCAGTGAAAAGTTTTTATCGAGGATGTAAGGCATGTGTACGTGTAGGAAGAGAGGAAAGTGATTGGTTCTCAGTGAATGTAGGTTTGCGGCAGGGGTGTGTGATGTCTCCATGGTTGTTTAATTTGTTTATGGATGGGGTTGTTAGGGAGGTGAATGCAAGAGTTTTGGAAAGAGGGGCGAGTATGAGGTCTGTTGGGGATGAGAGAGCTTGGGAAGTGAGTCAGTTGTTGTTCGCTGATGATACAGCGCTGGTGGCTGATTCATGTGAGAAACTGCAGAAGCTGGTGACTGAGTTTGGTAGAGTGTGTGAAAGAAGAAAGTTGAGAGTAAATGTGAATAAGAGCAAGGTTATTAGGTACAGTAGGGTTGAGGGTCAAGTCAATTGGGAGGTGAGTTTGAATGGAGAAAAACTGGAGGAAGTGAAGTGTTTTAGATATCTGGGAGTGGATCTGGCAGCGGATGGAACCATGGAAGCGGTAGTGGATCATAGGGTGGGGGAGGGGGCGAAAATTCTGGGAGCCTTGAAGAATGTGTGGAAGTCGAGAACATTATCTCGGAAAGCAAAAATGGGTATGTTTGAAGGAATAGTGGTTCCAACAATGTTGTATGGCTGCGAGGCGTGGGCTATGGATAGAGTTGTGCGCAGGAGCATGGATGTGCTGGAAATGAGATGTTTGAGGACAATGTGTGGTGTGAGGTGGTTTGATCGAGTAAGTAACGTAAGGGTAAGAGAGATGTGTGGAAATAAAAAGAGCGTGGTTGAGAGAGCAGAAAAGGGTGTTTTGAAATGGTTTGGGCACATGGAGAGAATGAGTGAGGAAAGATTGACCAAGAGGATATATGTGTCGGAGGTGGAGGGAACGAGGAGAAGAGGGAGACCAAATTGGAGGTGGAAAGATGGAGTGAAAAAGATTTTGTGTGATCGGGGCCTGAACATGCAGGAGGGTGAAAGGAGGGCAAGGAATAGAGTGAATTGGAGCGATGTGGTATACCGGGGTTGACGTGCTGTCAGTGGATTGAATCGGGGCATGTGAAGCGTCTGGGGTAAACCATGGAAAGCTGTGTAGGTATGTATATTTTGCGTGTGTGGACGTATGTATATACATGTGTATGGGGGTGGGTTGGGCCATTTCTTTCGTCTGTTTCCTTGCGCTACCTCGCAAACGCGGGAGACAGCGACAGAAAAAAAAAAAAAAAATATATATATATATATATATATATATATATATATATATATATATATATATATATATATATATATATATATATATATATATATATATTTATCTATTTATTTATTCATTTATTTTGCTTTGTCGCTGTCTCCCGCGTTTGCGAGGTAGCGCAAGGAAACAGACGAAAGAAATGGCCCAACCCACCCCCATACACATGTATATCCATACACGTCCACACACGCAATTATACATACCTATACATCTCAATGTACACATATATATACACACACAGACACATACATATATACCCATGCACAATTTGCATAAATCAACTAACCAATTCATCGACCAACCCTCAGGGAAGGATGAAGAGATGAGTTGACTGTGGACCGTGAATGCATCACCTCAACATTACAAAACACAAAAGGATAAATTTCCTCGACGTCTCTTGTGTGGCAACACAGGTCCACTGGCGAGGAGAGAGTGAAGTCTTGGGTGACAGTAACGCATCTTTCAGTCAGGTCTCGTGTACAACACTAGACCGTACCCTCTCCACAGAAGGGCACAAGGAATCACATCCTCCGAAAGGTATGTACGAGTTCCAGGAAACATACATTCATCTCACCACGTCTGCTTAAGACCTCCAGGTTGTCTCCTACATTTAATCGATTTCTAGATCATACAACTCTTCCAGCGGGATGGAATTCGATGCAAACTCGTCAGATCATAAAAATAATAATTCCAAAAAAGAGGCAGCTGTCTCTACTGCGAAGTTTACCATGATTATTTTCGTAGTTATGAAATCAAATTAACCTGGGATGGGGTTAACATCCTCTGCACTTTTCGAGGAACATTCGGGAAAGCCAACCACCTCATTATCCATAAGATTCGTCTATGAATGCACTGCTTTATGAGCTTGCACGAACAGTATTTCTGTACAAGTTATATTCCTGTTGTCTTTGCCAGTAGAAACACTACACCAGGCAACAGAAAAACTACTTATATTGCATCTCTGTGGTGTTCTTTATGACCCTGGATTTGCCAACTCCTTGATTGTTTTTGATGATAACCATTCCTATTAATTACGAAGGTCAATCATTTATCCTCTGTAAAGATTTTACAACAGTACATCAGCATATGAATCAAGAATTTGTGATTCTTCTCGGACGGCCTATGCTATCATCCTGCTACCAGAACTTTTCAAATCTCTCATGTACAGAATCCAATCATTGCTTCCCCAAGTAGGGATTCCATCCATCTTCTACACCACCCGCCTTCACCTGACTGGCTGGGCAGCGTTTTCTTCACTGGTCAGCTTCGACTATGACTTAAAAGTTACTCTGGTTCACTACATTTTCTTTCTCAAGTACAGTTTGTCATGTAAATTGTAATGTGATTTTACTTTGTCCTTTGAATGCGAAGCATCATTTTGTGTCTTAAATATGTTCTACCTGTATCTTGTGTCATCTATGGAACTCTGTGGTGCTATACACTCAGTAGTGTTGTGGACTTCTACGGGGTCGGGTCCGTTTAGGTTCCAATCCTAGTCGCGTCAGTTTGTCCACAGCCAAACCAGCTATTCATCCTACCCTGTGCGGCTGGTCGATAAAATGGGTATCTGGCTTTAATATATATTTCTCTCTCTCTCTCTCTCTCTCTCTCTCTCTCTCTCTCTCTCTCTCTCTATATATATATATATATATATATATATATATATATATATATATATATATATATATATATATATTTATATATATAGCCCTTCAGGGAATATCCTCACCTGGGCCCCTTCTCTGTTCCCTCTTTTGGAAAATTAAAAAAAAAGTGAGAGGGGAGGATTTCCAGCCCCCCGCTCCCTCCCCTTTTAGTCGCCTTCTACGACACGCAGGGAATACGTGGGAAGTATTCTTTCTCCCCTATCCCCAGGGATATATATATATATATATATATATATATATATATATATATATATATATATATATATATATATATATATATATATAATCTTTAATGGCATGGCCTCGACTAGGACAAAAGTTGTTCCCGCCGTCTGAACTAACTTAGGAAAAAATTAGTTTTTATCATAACCGTGGAATCCAGACATTCATTTTTTGTGGTAATGATTATCTTGAATATCTATTTATATATCCCTGGGGATAGGGGAGGAAGAATACTTCCCAAGCATTGCCTGCGTGTGTAGAAGGCGACTAAAGGGGACGGGAGCGGGAGACTAGAAACCCTCCCCTCCTTGTATTTCAACTTTCTAAAAGGGGAAACAGAAGGAGTCACGCGGGGAGTACTCATCCTCCTCGAAGGCTCAGATTGGGGTGTCTAAATATGTGTGGAGGTAAAGAGGATGAGAAAAAAGGAGGGATAGGTAGTATATTTCACGAAAGGAACCTGGATGTTTTGGCTCTGAGTGAAACGAAGCGCAAGGGTAGAGGTGAAGAGAGGTTTGGAAATGTCTTGGGAGTAAAATCAGAGGTCGGTGAGAGGACAAGAGCAAAAGAAGGAGTAACACTACTCCTGAAGCAGGAGTTTTGGGAGTATGATAGAGTGTAAGAAAGGAAGCTCTAGATTGATATGGGTAAAACTGAAAGTGGATGGAGAGAGATGGGTGATTATTGGTGCCTATGCACCTGGTCACGAGAAGAAAGATCATGAGAGGCAAGTGTTTTGGGAGGGAGTGTGTTAGCAGCTTTGATCACGAGACCGGGTTATAGTGGAGGGTGATTTGAATGCAAAAGAGATTATTGTAGTAGTTGAGGGTATAAAAATTGGTGTACATGGGTTGTTCAGTGTTGTAAATGGAAATGGTGAAGATTATGTAGATTTGTGTGCTGAAACAGGACTGGTAATTGGGAATACCTGGTTTAAAAAGACATATACATAAGTATACGTATGTAAGTAGGAGAGGTGGCCAAAGAGCTTTAATAGATTGCGTGTTAATTGATAGGCGCGTGAAAGAGACTTTTTGATGTTAATATGCTGAGAGGGGCAACTGGAGGGATGTCTGATCGTTATCTTGTGGAGGCGAAGGAGAAGATTTGTAAAGGTCTTCAGAAAAGAAGAGAGAATGTTGGGGTGAAGAGAGTGGTGAGAGTAAGTGAGCTTGGAAAGGAGACTTGTGTGAGGAAGTACAAGGAGAGATTGAGTGCAGAATGGAAATAGGTGACAGCAAACGAACTAATAGGAGTGGGAGAGGAATGGGATGTATTTAGGGAAGCAGTGATGGCTTGCGCAAAAGATGCTTGTGGCATGAGAAAGGTGGGAGGTGGGCAGATTAGAAAGGGTAGTGAGTTATGGGATGAAGAAGTAAGATAGTTACTGAAAGAGAAGAGAGAGGCATTTGGACGATTTTTACATGGGAAGTAGTGCGAATGACTGGAATATTTACAAAAAAAAAGAGGCAGGAGGACATGAGAAAGGTGAAAGAGGTGAAAAAGAGGGCAAATGAGAGTTGGGGTGAGAGAGTATCAAATTTTAGGGAGAATAAAAAGATGTTTTGGAAAGCAGTGGTGAAGTGAGAAGGAGATGGAGTGAGTATTTTGAAGGTTTGTTGAATGTGTTTGATGATAGAGTGGCAGATATAGGGTGTTTTGTTCGGATTGGTGTGCGAAGTGAGAGTCAAGGAGAATTGTTTGGTAAACAGAGAAGAGGTAGTGAAAGCTTTGCGGAAGATGAAAGCCGGCAAGACGACGGTTTTGGATGATATTGCAGTGAAATTTATTAAAAAAAAAAGGAGGTAACTGTGTTGTTGATTGGTTTGTAAGGATATTCAGTGTATGTATGGTTCATAATGAAGTGCCTGAGTACTGGCGGAATGCATGCAAAATGCCATTGTATAAAGGCAAAGGGGATAAAGGTGAGTGTTCAAATAACAGAGGTATAAGTTTGTTGAGTATTCCTGGGCAATCATATGGGAGGGTATTGACTGAGAGGGTAAAAGGCATGTACAGAGCATAAGATTGGGGAAGTAGCAGTGTCGTTTCAGAAGTGGAAGAGGATGTGTGGATCAGGTGTTTGCTTTGAAGAATGTATGTGGGAAATACTTAGAAAGACAGATGGATTTGTATGTAGCATTTATGGATCTGGAGAAGGCATATGGAATGTTGATAGAGATGCTTTGTGGAAGGTATTAAGAGTATATGGCGTGGGAGGTAAGTCGCCAGAAGCAGTAAAAAGTTTTTATCAGGGATGCAAGGCATGTGTACGAGTAGGAAGACAGGAAAGTGATTGGTTCCCAGTGAATGTCGGTTTGCGGCAGGGGTGGGTGATGTTTCCATGGTTGTTTAATTTGTTTATGGATGGGGTTGTCAGGGAGGTGAAAGCAAGAATTTAGGAGAGAAGGGCAAGTATGCAGTCTGTTGTCGATGAGAGGGCTTGGGAAGTGAGTCAGTTGTTATTCGCTGATGATACAGCGTTGGTGGCTGATTTGGGCGAGAAACTGCAGAAGTTGGTGACAGAGTTTGGTAAAGTGTGTGAGAAGAAAGTTGAGAGTAAATGTGAATAAGAGCAAGGTAATTAGGTTCAGTAGGGTTGAGGGAAAAGTTGATTGGGAAGAAAGTTTGAATGGAGAAAAACTGGAGGAAGTGAAGTGTTTTAGATATCTGGGAGTGGATTTAGCAGCGGATGGAACCATGGAAGCGGAAGTGAGTCACAGGGTGGGCGATGGGGCGAAGGTTCTGGGAGCGTTGAAGACTTTTTGGAAGGCGAGAACTTTATCTCGGAGAGCAAAAATGGATATGTTTGAAGGAACAGTAGTTCCAAGAATGTTATATGGTTACGAGGCGTGGGCTATAGATAGGGTTGTGCGAAAGAGGGTGGATGTGTTTGAAGTAAAATTTTTGAGACAATATGGGGTGATCGAGTAAGTAATGAAAGGGTAAGAGAGATGTGTGGTAATAAAAAGAGCGTGGTGGTAAGAGCAGAAGAGGGTGTATCGAAATGGTCTGGTCACAAGGAGAGAATGAGTGACGAAAGATTGACAAAGAGGAGATATGTGTCAGAGGTGGAGGGAACGAGAAGTGGGAGACCAAATAGCAGGTGGAAGGATAGAGTGAAAAAGATTATGAGCGATTGGGGCCCGAACATACAGGAGGGTGAAAGGCGTGCAAGGAATAGAGTGAATTGGAACGATGTGGTATACCAGGGTCTACGTGCCGTCAATGGTTTCAACCAGGGCATGTGAAGCGTCTGGGGTAAACCATGGAAAGTTTTGTTGGGTCTGGATGTGGAAAGGGAGCTGTGGTTTCGGTGCATTACACATGACAGCTAGACAATGA
>NC_092233.1:26504180-26534180 GCF_036320965.1 Panulirus ornatus | reverse complement strand
GGGGAGTGTGCAAATTACAGAGGTATAAGTTTGTTGAGTATTACTGAGAAATTATATGAGAGGGTATTGATTGAAGGGGTACAGGCATGTACAGAGCATCAGATTGGTGAAGAGTAGTGTGGTTTCAGGAGTGGCATAAGATGTGTGGATCAGGTGTTTGCTTTGAAGAATGTATGTGACAAATACTTGGAAAAACAGATGGATTTGTATGTAGCATTTACGGATTTGGAGAAGGCATATGATAGGGTTGATAAGACGCTTTGTGGAATATTTCAAAAGTATATGGTTTGGGAGGTAAGTTGCTAGAAGCAGTCAAAACTTTTTACCAAGGATGTAAGGCATATATACGAGTAGGAAGAGAAGAAAGTGACTGGTTCCCAGTGAATGTCGGGTTGCGGCAGGGGTGTGTGATGTCCCCATGATTGTTAAACTTGTTTTTGGGTGAGTTGGTTAGGGAGGTGAATGCATGAGTTTTGGAAAGAGGGGCAAGTATGCAGTCAACTGTGGAGAAGATGGCTTGGGAAGTGAGTCAGTTGTTGTTCGCTGATGATACAGCGCTGGTGGCTGATTCGGGAGAGAAACTGCAGAAGCTGGTGACTGAGTTTGGTAAAGTGTGTGAAAGGAGAAAGTTGAGAGTAAATGTGAATAAGAGCAAGGTTATTAAGTTTAGTAAAGTTGAGGACAAGTTAATTGGGAGGTAAGTTTGAATGGAGAAAAATTGGATTAAGTGAAGTGTTTTAGTTATCTGGGAATGGACATTAGCAGCGTATGGAACCATGAAGCGGAAGTGAGTCACAGGATGGAGGAGGGGGCGAAGGTTCTGGAAGTTTTGAAGAATGCGTGGAATGCGAGAACATTATCTCGAGAGAAAAAATGGTTATGTTTGAAGGAATAGTGCTTCCAACAGTGTTATATGGATGCGAGGCATGGGCTATAGATAGGACTGTGCGGAGGAGGGTGGATGTGTTGGAAATGAGATGTCTGAGGACAAGATGTGGTGTGAAGTTGTTTGATCGAGTAAGTAATGAAAGGGTAAGAGAGATGTGTGGTAATAAAAAGAGTGTGGTTGAGAGAGCAGAAGAGAGTGTGTTGAAATGGTTTGGACACATGGAGAGAATGATTGAGGAAAGACTGACAAAGAGGATATATGTGTCTGAGGTGGAGGGAAGAAGAAGTGGGAGACCAAATTGGATGTGGAAGGATGAAGCGAATTAGATTTTGAGCGATCGGGGCCTTTATGCAGGAGGGTAAAAGGTGTGCAAGGGATAGAGTGAATTGGAACGATGTGGTATACCGGGGTCGTCGTGCTGTCAGTGGATTGAACCAGGACATGTGAAGCGTCTGAGGTAAACCATGGAAAGGTATGTGGTGCCTAGAAGTGGAAAGAAAGCTGTGGTTTCGGTGCATTACACATGACAGCTTGAGACTGAGTGTTAAAGAATATGGCCTTTTTTTGTCTTTTCCTGGCGCTATCTCACTGGAGGGGGAAAGGGGATGATATTTCATGTGTAGCAGGGTGGCGATGATAATGGATGAAGGCAGCAAGTGTGAATATTTACATGTGTATATATGTATATGTATGTATACGATAAAATGTATATGTATGTATATGTGCGTGTGTGGGCGTTTATGTATATACATGAGTATGTGGGTGGGTTTGGCCATTCCTCGTCTGTTTCCTTGCGCTACCTCGCTAACGCGGGAGACGGTAAGTAGGAAAGTGATTAAGAGAGGAGAGTGATTGGTTCCCAGTGAATGTTGGTTTGCGGCAGGGGTGCCTGATGTCTCCATGGTTGTTTAATTTCTTTATGGATGGGGTAATTAGGGAGGTGTATGCAAGAGTTATGGAGAGAGAGAGAGAGAGAGGCAAGTATGCAGTCTGTTGTGGATGAGAGGGCTTGGAAAGTGAGTCAGTTGTTGTTCGCTGATGATACAGCGCTGGTGGCTGATTCTGGTGAGAAACTGCAGAGGTTGGTGACTGAGTTTGGTAAAGTTTGTGATAGAAGAAAGCTAAGAGTAAATGCGAATGAGAGCAATGTTCAGTAGGGTTGAGGAACAAGTCAATTGGGAGGTAAGTTTGAACGGAGAAAAACTGGAGGAAGTGAAGTGTTTTAGATAATTGGGAGTGGATTTAGCAGCGGATGGAACCATGGAAGCGGAAGTGAGTCACAGGGTAGGGAAGGGGGCGAAGGTTCTGGAAGCGTTGAAGACTGTGTGGAAGGCGAGAACATTATCTCCGAGAGCAAAAATGGGTATGTTTGAAGGAATAGTGGTTCCAACAATGTTATATGGTTGTGAGGCATGGGCTATAGATAGGCTTGTGCGGAGGAGGGTGAATGTATTGGAACTGAGATGTTTGAGGACAATATGTGGCGTGAGGTGGTTTGATCGAGTAAGTAATGAAAGGGTAAGAGAGATGTGGTAGAAGAATTAGTGTGGCTGAGAGGACAAAAGAGGATGTATTGAAATGGTTTGGTCACATGGAGAGACTGAGTGAGGAAAGATTGACAAAGAGGATATATGTGTCAGAGGTGGAGGGAACGAGGAGAAGTTGGAAACCAAATTGGATGTGGAAGGATGGAGTGAAAAAGATTTTGAGCGATCAGGGACCTGAACATAAAGGAGGGTGAAAGGCAGTGCAAGGAATAGAGTGAATCGGAAGATGTGGTATACCGGGGTCGACGTGCTGTCAATGGATTGAACCAGGGCATGTAAAGCGTCTGGGATAAACCACGGAAAGTTTTGTGGGGCCTAGATGTGGAAAGGGAGCTGTGGTTTTGGTGTGATCGTTACACATGACAGCTAGAGACTGAGTGTGAACGAATGTGGCACTTTGTTGTCTTTTCCTTGCGTTACCTCTCATGCCCGCGGGATGAGGGGTTGTGCCACTTCATGTGTGGCGAGGTGGAGACGAGAGGGATGAAGGCAGTAAGTATGAATATGTACATGTGCATATATGTATATAGATGTATATGTCTGTGTATGTACATGTATGTATACGTTGAAATGTAGTATGTACATGTGCGTGTGTGGTCTTGTATGTACATACAAGTGTATGTGGGTGGGTTGGGCCATTCTTTCGTCTGTTCCCTTGCGCTAACTCCCTAACGAGGGAGACAGCGTTTACACTCAGTCTGTAGCTGTCATGTGTAATGCACCGAAACCACAGCTCCCTTTCCACATCTAGTCCCCACAAAACCTTCCATGGTTTACCCCAGACACTTCATATTCCCTGATTCAATCCATCAGCACGTCGACCCCGATATACCACATCGTTCCAATTCACTCTATTCCTTGCACGGCGCTTTCACCCTCCTGCATGTTCAGGCCTCGATCGTTCAAAATCTTTTTCACTCCATCCTTCCACCTCCAAATTGGTCTCGCACTTCTCGTTCCCTCCACCTCTGACACATATATCCTCTTTGTCAATCTTTCCGCACTCATTCTCTCCATGTGACCAAACCATTTCAATGCACCCTCTTCAGCTCTCTCAACTACACTCTTTTTATTACCACACATCCCTCTTACCCTTTCATAGCTTACTCGATCAAACCACCTCACACCACATATTGTCCTTAAACATCTCATTTCCAACACATCGACCCTCCTCCGCACAACCCTATCTACAGACCACGCCTCGCAACCATATAACATTGTTGGAACTATTCCTTCAAACATACCCATTCTTGCTTTCCGAGATAATGTTCACGCTTTCCACATATTCTTCAACGCTCCCAGAACCTTCACCCCCTTCCCCACCCTGTTACTAACTTCCGCTTCCATGATTCCATCCGCTGTTAAATCCACTCCCAGATATCTAAAACACTTACTTCCTCCAGTTTTTCTCCATTCAAACTTACCTCCCAATTGACTTGTCCCTCAACCCTACTGTACCTAATAACCTTGCTCTTATTCACACTTACTCTCAGCTTTCTTCTTTCACACACTTTACCAAACTTAGTCACCAGCTTCAGCAGCTTCTCAACCGAATCAGCCACCAACGTTGTATCATCAGCGAACAACAACTGACACTTCCCAAGCCCTCTCATCTACAACAGACTGCATACTTGCTCCTCTCTTCAAAACTCTTGCATTCACCTCCCTAATAACCCAATCCATAAACAAATTAAACAACCATGGAGACATCACGCACCCCTGCCGCAAACCGACATTCATTGTGAACCAATCACTTTCCTCTCTTCCTACTCGTACACATGCCTTACATCCTCGATAAAAACTTTTCACTGCTTCTAGCAACTTCCTACACCATATACTCTTAATACCTTCCACAGAGCATCTCTATCAACTCTATAATATGCCTTCTCGAGATCCATAAATGCTACATACAAATCCATTTATTTTTCTACGTATTTCTCACATTCTTCAAAGCAAACATCTGATCCACACATCCTCTAACACTTCTGAAACCACACTGCTCTTCCCCAATCTGATGCTCTGTACATGCCTTCACCCTCTCAATCAATACCCTCCCATATAATTTCTCAGGAATACTCAACAAACTTATACCTCTGTAATTTGAACACTTGCCTTTATCTCCTTTGCCTTTGTAAAATGGCACTATGCATGCATTCCGCCAATCCTAAGGTACTTCACCATGAGCCATACATACACTGAATATCCTCACCAACCAGTCAACAGCACAGTCACCCACTTTTTTAATAAATTCCACTGCAACATCATCCAAACCCACAGCCTTGCCGGCTTTCATCTTCCGCAAAGTTTTCACCACCTCTTCTCTGTTTACCAAACCACTCTCTCTGACCTTCTCACTTCGCACACCACCTCGACCAAAACACCCTATATCTGCCACTCATCACGTAACACATTCAACAAACCTTCAAAATACTCACTCCATCTCCTTCTCACATCACCACTATTTATCATTACCTCCCCATTAGCCACCTTCACCGATGTTCCCATTTGTTCTTACGCACTTTATTTATCTCCTTCCAAAACATCTTTTATTCTCCCTAAAATTTAATGATACTCTTTCACCCCAACTCTCATTTGCCCTCTTTTTCACCTCTTGCACCTTTCTCTTGACATATCTTTCATCAATAATCTTACTTCTTCATCCCTCCACTCACTGCCCTTTCTAATCAACCCACCTCCCACGTTTCTCATGCCACAAGCATCTTTTGCGCAAGCCATCACTGTTCCCTAAATACATCCCATTCCTCCCCCAATCCCCTTACGTCCTTTTCTCTCCCTTTTTCCATTCTGCACTCAGTCTCTCCTGGTACTTTCTCACACAAGTCTCCTTCCTAAGCTCACTTACTCTCACCACTCTCTTCACGCCAACATTCTCTCTTTTTTTCTGAAAACCTTTACAAATCTTCACCTCCACAAGATAATGATCAGACAGCCCTCCAATTGCCACTCTCAGCAATACATATATATATATATATATATATATATATATATATATATATATATATATATATATATAAACTATTCGCCATTTTCCGCGTTAGCGAGGTAGCGTTAAGAACAGAGGACTGGGCCTTTTCTGGAATATCCTCACCTGGCCCCCCTCTGTTCCTTCTTTTGGAAAAAAAAAAAAAAAAAAAAAAATATATATATATATATATATATATATATATATATATATATATATATATATATATATTATTATTATTATTATTATTTTGCTTTGTCGCTGTCTCCCGCGTTTGCAAAGTAGTGCAAGGAAACAGACGAAAGAAATGGCTCAACCCACCCCCATACACAATGTATATACATACACGTCCACACACGCAAATATACATACCTATACATCTCAATGTACACATAAATATACACACACAGACACATACATATATACCCATGCACATAATTCACACTGTCTGCCTTTATTCATTCCCATCACCACCTCGCCACAAATGGAATACCATCCCCCTCCCCCCTCATGTGTGCGAGGTAGCACTAGGAAAAGACAACGAAGGCCCCATTCGTTCACACTCAGTCTCTAGCTGTCATGCAATAATGCCCGAAACCACAACTCCCTTTCCACATCCAGGCCCCACACAACTTTCCATGGTTTACCCCAGATGCTTCACATGCCCTGATTCAATCCACTGACAGCACGTCAACCCCGGTATACCACATCGATCCAATTCACTCTATTCCTTGCCCTCCTTTCACCCTCCTGCATGTTCAGGCCCCGATCACACAAAATCTTTTTCACTCCATCTTTCCACCTCCAATTTGGTCTCCCACTTCTCCTCGTTCCCTCCACCTCCGACACATATATCCTCTTGGCCAATCTTTCCTTACTCATTCTCTCCATGTGCCCAAACCATTTCAAAACACCCTCTTCTGCTCTCTCAACCACGCTCTTTTTATTTCCACACATCTCTCTTACCCTTACATTACTTACTCGATCAAACCACCTCACACCACACATTGTCCTCATACATCTCATTTCCAGCACATCCACCCTCCTGCGCACAACTCTATCCATAGCCCACGCCTCGCAACCATACAACATTGTTGGAACCACTATTCCTTCAAACATACCCATTTTTGCTTTCCGAGATAATGTTCTCGACTTCCACACATTCTTCAAGGCTCCCAGGATTTTCGCCCCCTCCCCCACCCTATGATTCACTTCCGCTTCCGTGGTTCCATCCGCTGCCAGATCCACTCCCAGATATCTAAAGCACTTTACTTCCTCCAGTTTTTCTCCATTCAAACTTACCTCCCAATTGACTTGACCCTCAGCCCTACTGTACCTAATAACCTTGCTCTTATTCACATTTACTCTTAACTTTCTTCTTTCACACAATTTACCAAACTCAGTCACCAGCTTCTCCAGTTTCTCACATGAATCATATATATATATATATATATATATATATATATATATATATATATATATATATATATATGTTTTTTTTTTTTTATACTTTGTCGCTGTCTCCCGCGTTTGCGAGGTAGCGCAAGGAAACAGACGAAAGAAATGCCCCCCCCCCCCATACACATGTATATACATACGTCCACACACGCAAATATACATACCTACACAGCTTTCCATGGTTTACCCCAGACGCTTCACATGCCTTGATTCAATCCACTGACAGCACGTCAACCCCGGTATACCACATCGCTCCAATTCACTCTATTCCTTGCCCTCCTTTCACCCTCCTGCATGTTCAGGCCCCGATCACACAAAATCTTTTTCACTCCATCTTTCCACCTCCAATTTGGTCTCCCTCTTCTCCTTGCTCCCTCCACCTCCGACACATATATCCTCTTGGTCAATCTTTCCTCACTCATCCTCTCCATGTGCCCAAACCACTTCAAAACACCCTCTTCTGCTCTCTCAACCACGCTCTTTTTATTTCCAAACATCTCTCTTACCCTTACGTTACTCACTCGATCAAACCACCTCACACCACACATTGTCCTCAAACATCTCATTTCCAGCACATCCATCCTCCTGCGCACAACTCTATCCATAGCCCACGCCTCGCAACCATACAACATTGTTGGAACCACTATTCCTTCAAACATACCCATTTTTGCTTTCCGAGATAATGTTCTCGACTTCCACACATTCTTCAAGGCCCCCAGAATTTTCGCCCCCTCCCCCACCCTATGATCCACTTCCGCTTCCATGGTTCCATCCGCTGCCAGATCCACTCCCAGATATCTAAAACACTTCACTTCCTCCAGTTTTTCTCCATTCAAACTTACCTCCCAATTGACTTGACCCTCAACCCTACTGTACCTAATAACCTTGCTCTTATTCACATTTACTCTTAACTTTCTTCTTCCACACACTTTACCAAACTCAGTCACCAGCTTCTGCAGTTTCTCACATGAATCAGCCACCAGCGCTGTATCATCAGCGAACAACAACTGACTCACTTCCCAAGCTCTCTCATCCACAACTGACATCATACTTGCCCCTCTTTCCAAAACTCTTGCATTTACCTCCCTAACAACCCCATCCATAAACAAATTAAACAACCATGGAGACATCACACACCCCTGCCGCAAACCTACATTCACTGAGAACCAATCACTTTCCTCTCTTCCTACACGTACACATGCCTTACATCCTCGATAAAAACTTTTCACTGCTTCTAACAACTTTCCTCCCACACCATATATTCTTAATACCTTCCACAGAGCATCTCTATCAACTCTATCATATGCCTTCTCCAGATCCATAAATGCTACATACAAATCCATTTGCTTTTCTAAGTATTTCTCACATACATTCTTCAAAGCAAACACCTGATCCACACATCCTCTACCACTTCTGAAACCACACTGCTCTTCCCCAATCTGATGCTCTGTACATGCCTTCACCCTCTCAATCAATACCCTCCCATTTAATTTACCAGGAATACTCAACAAACTTTTTTTTTTTTTTTTTTTTTTTTTTTTTTATACTTTGTCGCTGTCTCCCGCGCTTGCGAGGTAGCGCAAGGAAACAGACGAAAGAAATGGCCCAACCCCCCCCCATACACATGTACATACACACGTCCACACACGCAAATATACATACCTACACAGCTTTCCATGGTTTACCCCAGACGCTTCACATGCCTTGATTCACTCCACTGACAGCAAGTCAACCCCTGTATACCACACCGCTCCAATTCACTCTATTCCTTGCCCTCCTTTCACCCTCCTGCATGTTCAGGCCCCGATCACACAAAATCTTTTTCACTCCATCTTTCCACCTCCAATTTGGTCTCCCTCTTCTCCTCGTTCCCTCCACCTCCGACACATATATCCTCTTGGTCAATCTTTCCTCACTCATTCTCTCCATGTGCCCAAACCATTTCAAAACACCCTCTTCTGCTCTCTCAACCACGCTCTTTTTATTTCCACACATCTCTCTTACCCTTACGTTACTTACTCGATCAAACCACCTCACACCACACATTGTCCTCAAACATCTCATTTCCAGCACATCCATCCTCCTGCGCACATCTCTATCCATAGCCCACGCCTCGCAACCATACAACATTGTTGGAACCACTATTCCCTCAAACATACCCATTTTTGCTTTCCGAGATAATGTTCTCGACTTCCACACATTTTTCAAGGCTCCCAAAATTTTCGCCCCCTCCCCCACCCTATGATCCACTTCCGCTTCCATGGTTCCATCCGCTGACAGATCCACTCCCAGATATCTAAAACACTTCACTTCCTCCAGTTTTTCTCCATTCAAACTCACCTCCCAATTGACTTGACCCTCAACCCTACTGTACCTAATAACCTTGCTCTTATTCACATTTACTCTTAACTTTCTTCTTCCACACACTTTCCCAAACTCAGTCACCAGCTTCTGCAGTTTCTCACATGAATCAGCCACCAGCGCTGTATCATCAGCGAACAACAACTGACTCACTTCCCAAGCTCTCTCATCCCCAACAGACTTCATACTTGCCCCTCTTTCCAGGACTCTTGCATTTACCTCCCTAACAACCCCATCCATAAACAAATTAAACAACCATGGAGACATCACACACCCCTGCCGCAAACCTACATTCACTGAGAACCAATCACTTTCCTCTCTTCCTACACGTACACATGCCTTACATCCTCGATAAAAACTTTTCACTGCTTCTAACAACTTGCCTCCCACACCATATATTCTTAATACCTTCCACAGAGCATCTCTATCAACTCTATCATATGCCTTCTCCAGATCCATAAATGCTACATACAAATCCATTTGCTTTTCTAAGTATTTCTCACATACATTCTTCAAAGCAAACACCTGATCCACACATCCTCTACCACTTCTGAAACCGCACTGCTCTTCCCCAATCTGATGCTCTGTACATGCCTTCACCCTCTCAATCAATACCCTCCCATATAATTTACCAGGAATACTCAACAAACTTATACCTCTGTAATTTGAGCACTCACTCTTATCCCCTTTGCCTTTGTACAATGGCACTATGCACGCATTCCGCCAATCCTCAGGCACCTCACCATGAGTCATACATACATTAAATAACCTTACCAACCAGTCAACAATACAGTCACCACCTTTTTTAATAAATTCCACTGCAATACCATCCAAACCTGCTGCCTTGCCGGCTTTCATCTTCCGCAAAGCTTTCACTACCTCTTCTCTGTTTAACAAATCATTTTCCCTAACCCTCTCACTTTGCACACCACCTCGACCAAAACACCCTATATCTGCCACTCTGTCATCAGACACATTCAACAAACCTTCAAAATACTCATTCCATCTCCTTCTCACATCACCACTACTTGTTATCACCTCCCCATTTACGCCCTTCACTGAAGTTCCCATTTGCTCCCTTGTCTTACGCACCCTATTTACCTCCTTCCAGAACATCTTTTTATTCTCCCTAAAATTTACTGATAGTCTCTCACCCCAACTCTCATTTGCCCTTTTTTTCACCTCTTGCACCTTTCTCTTGACCTCCTGTCTCTTTCTTTTATACTTCTCCCACTCAATTGCATTTTTTCCCTGCAAAAATCGTCCAAATGCCTCTCTCTTCTCTTTCACTAATACTCTTACTTCTTCATCCCACCACTCACTACCCTTTCTAAACAGCCCACCTCCCACTCTTCTCATGCCACAAGCATCTTTTGCGCAATCCATCACTGATTCCCTAAATACATCCCATTCCTCCCCCACTCCCCTTACCTCCATTGTTCTTCTCACCTTTTTCCATTCTGTACACAGTCTCTCCTGGTACTTCCCCACACAGGTCTCCTTCCCAAGCTCACTTACTCTCACCACCTTCTTCACCCCAACATTCACTCCTCTTTTCTGAAAACCCATACTAATCTTCACCTTAGCCTCCACCAGATAATGATCAGACATCCCTCCAGTTGCACCTCTCAGCACATTAACATCCAAAAGTCTCTCTTTCGCACGCCTGTCAATTAACACGTAATCCAATAACGCTCTCTGGCCATCTCTCCTACTTACATAAGTATACTTATGTATATCTCGCTTTTTAAACCAGGTATTCCCAATCATCAGTCCTTTTTCAGCACATAAATCTACAAGCTCTTCACCATTTCCATTTACAACACTGAACACCCCATGCATACCAATTATTCCCTCAACTGCCACATTACTCACCTTTGCATTCAAATCACCCATCACTATAACCCGGTCTCGTGCATCAAAACCGCTAACACACTCATTCAGCTGCTCCCAAAACACTTGCCTCTCATGATCTTTCTTCTCATGCCCAGGTGCATATGCACCAATAATCACCCACCTCTCTCCATCAACTTTCAATTTTACCCATATTAATCGAGAATTTACTTTCTTACATTCTATCACATACTCCCACAACTCCTGTTTCAGGAGTATTGCTACTCCTATATATATATATATATATATATATATATATATATATATATATATATTTCTTTTCTTTCATACTATTCGCCATTTCCCGCGATAGCGAGGTAGCGTTAAGAACAGAGGACTGGGCCTTTGAGGGAATATTCTCACCTGACCCACTTCTCTGTTACTTCTTTTGGAAAAAAAAAAAAGAAAAATGAGAGGGGAGGATTTCCAGCCCCCCGCTCCCTTCCCTTTTAGTCGCCTTCTACGACACGCAGGGAATACGTGGGAAGTATTCTTTCTCCCCTATCCCCAGGGATATATATATATATATATATATATATATATATATATATATATATATATATATATATATATATATATATATATATCGTACAGTAGCGCAAGCTTTAAGCTGCAGGAGCCCGTAGAGAGAGGATTGTGGGATAATAATATCATTAATGATAATAAGAGTGAGTGCTCAAATTACAGAGGTATAAGTTTGTTGAGTATTCCTGGTAAATTATATGGGAGGGTATTGATTGAGAGGGTGAAGGTATGTACAGAGCATCAGATTGGGGAAGAGCAGTGTGGTTTCAGAAGTGGTAGAGGATGTGTGGATCAGGTGTTTGCTTTGAAGAATGTATGTGAGAAATACTTAGAAAAGCAAATGGATTTGTATGTAGCATTTATGGATCTGGAGAAGGCATATGATAGAGTTGATAGAGGTGCTCTGTGGAAGGTATTAAGAATATATTGTGTGGGAGGAAAGTTGTTAGAAGCAGTGAAAAGTTTTTATCGAGGATGTAAGGCATGTGTACGTGTAGGAAGAGAGGAAAGTGATTGGTTCTCAGTGAATGTAGGTTTGCGGCAGGGGTGTGTGATGTCTCCATGGTTGTTTAATTTGTTTATGGATGGGGTTGTTAGGGACTTAAATGCAAGAGTTTTGGAAAGAGGGGCAAGTATGAAGTCTGTTGGGATGAGAGAGCTTGGGAAGTGAGTCAGTTGTTGTTCGCTGATGATACAGCGCTGGTGGCTGATTCATGTGAGAAACTGCAGAAGCTGGTGACTGAGTTTGGTAAAGTGTGTGGAAGAAGAAAGTTAAGAGTAAATGTGAGTAAGAGCAAGGTTATTAGGTGCAGTAGGGTTGAGGGTCAAGTCAATTGGGAGGTGAGTTTGAATGGAGAAAAACTGGAGGAAGTGAAGTGTTTTAGATATCTGGGAGTGGATCTGGCAGCGGATGGAACCATGGAAGCGGAAGTGGATCATAGGGTGGGGGAGGGGGCGAAAATTCTGGGGGCCTTGAAGAATGTGTGGAAGTCGAGAACATTATCTCGGAAAGCAAAAATGGGTGTGTTTGAAGGAATAGTGGTTCCAACAATGTTGTATGGTTGCGAGGCGTGGGCTATGGATAGAGTTGTGCGCAGGAGGATGGATGTGCTGGAAATGAGGTGTTTGAGGACAATGTGTGGTGTGAGGTGGTTTGATCGAGTGAGTAACGTAAGGGTGAGAGAGATGTGTGGAAATGAAAGGAGCGTGGTTGAGAGAGCAGAAGAGGGTGTTTTGAAGTGGTTTGGGCACATGGAGAGAATGAGTGAGGAAAGATTGACCAAGAGGATATATGTGTCGGAGGTGGAGGGAACGAGGAGAAGAGGGAGACCAAATTGGAGGTGGAAAGATGGAGTGAAAAAGATTTTGTGTGATCGGGGCCTGAACATGCAGGAGGGTGAAAGGAGGGCAAGAAATAGAGTGAATTGGAGCGATGTGGTATACCGGGGTTGACGTGCTGTCAGTGGATTGAATCAAGGCATGTGAAGCGTCTGGGGTAAACCATGGAAAGCTGTGTAGGTGTGTATATTTGCGTGTGTGGACGTATGTATATACATGTGTATGGGGGGGGTTGGGCCATTTCTTTCGTCTGTTTCCTGGCGCTACCTCGCAAACGCGGGAGACAGCGACAAAGTATAATAAATAAAAAATATAAATATAAAAAATAATGATAATAACGATAATAATAATAATAATAATAATAATAATAATAATAATAATAATAATAATAACAACAACAAAAATACTACTACTACTATTACTATCACTACTACTAAAAATAATAATAATGATAATTATCATTGTTATTATCATCATTATTATATATTTCGCTCTCAGTAGAGAGGAAAAGAAACCTTGTAATAATTTGTGAACGCTATGACAAAGTTTTCCTATTCTCCCCCTCCCCTGCTATTACGGGAGTTATCGTACGTTGACATAACGCCATGTTTGTGACGTCACGACAGCAGTCGGGTTTGCTTGGAAAGGTTCGGGAACCGTCCGTCGGGTCAGGGGATCGCCTGTACGTTTTTCTTTGATTACAAGCCCTGGGAATAAATATTTTTTTTATACATAAATTACCAATATTTCTCGTTCGCTGACAAGCATTACTGCAAGTTATTCTATGCAACCTGAGTCTACCACTGTTGCTCAAATATCATGAAAAAAATATGTTGAAGGCTTTGGCAATAATCCATGTTATCATATGCGCAAATTTGTTAAGGGATTCAGAAATCACATCTCGGATATTACGATACACACATATGACGTCATGGATGTGTGAGACGAGTTTTGAGATATGATTATATTGTTGACCAAATCCTGGGTGGCAATATTGCAGGCGAGGAATAAGCCTCAGATGTGCAAGGAGATCAAGTAGAGGTAGTGGGTGTTACATGGAGAATAACATCATCTTACTAATTTATCTCAACACACACACACACACACGCGCGCGCGCGCAAACATACGCAAACACACACACACACACCCACACCACACACACACACACACACACACACACGCGCGCGCGCGCACGCGCAAAATACGGAAACACACACACACACACACACACACACACACACACACACACACACATACGCAAACACACACACACACACACACACACACACACACACACACACACACACACACACATACACAAACACACACACACACACACACACACACACACACACACACACACACACACACACACATACGCAAACACACACACACACACACACACACACACACACACACACACACACACACACACACACACACACATACGCAAACACACACACACACACACACACACATACACGAGAAAGGCAAGAATGTTTGATTTCTAAACAGGAATGGATTCAGACGAGGGAAAATGCCGAGAATAAACAGTTGTGACTGGGGCTTATGAAGGAGATTAGAGGAAGATGGTTCAGTGGGTCTTATATGAGAGAGAGAGAGAGAGAGAGAGAGAGAGAGAGAGAGAGAGAGAGAGAGAGAGAGACTTAGATAATTCAAGGATATTTTCCAGTGAACATCCCCTGGGGGGGGATATAAGGGGTGTACATAATCACAGGAAAGAACAAAAAAAATATCTATCGTAATGCAAACCAGACCAGAACGGTGCAGTCTACATGTGCAGAGGGTAGCTGGGCAGGACGACGCTGCCCAGAACACGACACAAGTGACTGAAAAATAGTAGCGGCGGGGGGGGGGGGGGGGGGGGGGGGGGGGTCTGCGATGGGTAGGCGGGGGGTAGACGTAGGGTAGGCGAGGGGTAAGAGCGCGTGAGGCAGGGATAGGCGGGGGTAGGCGGGGTGTAGACGGGGTGTAGGCCGGGGGTAGGCGTGGGGGTAGGCTGGGGGGGTAGGCTGGGGTCGGCGTGAGGGTAGGCGTGGGGTAGGCGGGGGTTGGCCGGGGGTAGGCGTGGGGTAGGCCGGGGGTAGGCGTGGGGTAGGCCGGGGGTAGGCGTGGGGTAGGCCGGGGGTAGGCGTGGGGTAGGCCGGGGGTAGGCGTGAGAATAGGCGGGGGATAGGAGGGTGGAGGGATGGCGGGGGGTATGCTGGGGGTAGGCTGGGGGTAGGCGTGGGGTAGGCTGGGGGTAGGCCGGGGGTAGGCTGGGGGTAGGCGTGGGGTAGGCTGGGGGTAGGCTGGGGGTAGGCTGGGGGTCGGCGTGAGGGTAGGCGTGGGGTAGGCGGGGGTTGGCCGGGGGTAGGCGTGGGGTAGGCCGGGGGTAGGCGTGGGGTAGGCTGGGGGTAGGCTGGGGGTAGGCGTAAGGGTAGGCTGGGGGTAGGCTGGGGGTAGGCGTAAGGGTAGGCTGGGGGTAGGCTGGGGTAGGCTGGGGGTAGGCGGGGGGTAGGCTGGAGGTAGGCGTGGGGGTTGGCTGGGGGTAGGCCGGGGGTAGGCTGGGGGTAGGCTGGGCAATATTCTAGGAATGATGAACGTAGTCAGTAGGCGGGTGTGGGGACCAGGAGCAATATCTTGGACTCACCAGGAGACACAGAGTATACAGACTGGTGCAGTGGGACAAGGAACGTGGGACATTTGACCACAGGGACACAGGAAATCGAGTGAAGCCGTAGACAACGACAAGAACTATTGAGGATGGAAGACGTATCGCGGGGGGTTTACATGACGCGGGGGAGATGAAACGTACGTAGGAATACATAACTGCAGACAACACGGCTTCATCACTGACAAGGAGACCGACTGAGGGCAATCTGGGTCGTCATGGAGACACACACACACACACAGAGATCTGCAAACGTGTCTTCCCCCAAGGTGTGCCGGAAATGTTTTCCATAGCGGCACGTCAGTGAGGACACTAGGATGGGAGTGAGTGACGCACGCAACACCATTACCAGATCATGTAGACGCACATGACAGCATGGAGGTTAAGGACATTACACAGGAGGAAGTGATCATGTAATGCTTTAGCTTGGTTATGAGGTACGTGAGGGGAAACATGGAGCAGCAATGAGAACTTAACACACAGAGAAGAAATATTGTTTGGAATCATGCAGAAGCCAACGATTTCTACAGTACCATAAATTGGGAAACGGAGTTAAGTAACCAGGGCAATGTAGTGGATGCTTCTGCGTCATATATAAAGAAAAAGTCGGAATATGGCGACCGTTAACCACACACACACACACACACACACACACCACAGAGGGTACAGAAGTAGGGTCAGGTTAATGACAGATGTCAAAAAGCACAGAGGTTTAGTGATGTGCAGTGAAGATATAGGCGGAACTCAAGTCAACACGGACATGAAAGATATAAGAAAGCAAGCAACAGCTGTAGCACGATGAGAAAGGAGGAGCAGGGAAATGTTGTTGAGAATATGGTGGATGAGGCAGAAGGTAATCGAAAAGTCTTCCGTGAGTCTACCAGTGGTAAACCTCTCCATATGTGCTGAAATCATCTGTGAATGTGCGCAGCTAAACATGAAAGGCCACTTGAAGTGCAGACAGTACACTGCTGTGGGGGTCGAACAAGGCAAACGTTAAACTTACCTTTAACAGGAGACACCGGGTAGATGTGCTGAACTACAGCCGGGCCACTGTGGCGACCATGGTCTGCACGGTCCTGGAAAAGAACATAATAGAAGAGAATCAGAAAGCAAATGGATGACTCTTTGCCTAAGAGAAACTACGAAGGTGAGAAACATCAAGATATCAGGGAAAGGAGGAGACTGGATGGATGGATTGTTCGTGTGTGGACTGGCAGGTAGCCTTTGACACTGGGCCATACAGGAGGCTGTTGAAGATGCTGGATCTCCAGGCAGGAATAAGGACGAACTTCCTTCGATGGACAGATTATCTTGATGGAGGGGAACACACGATGCATGTCAGAGGAGCCTTCTCGAAATATGTGGAGGTCACGAGTGTCGTGCCCCAGGATACTGTTCTGGGACCACAGCTCGTCTTACCAGAAGGACTGGACTCCTACCTGAACGTGTCGGCGGAAGCAGCTAAGGTCATAGAGAAGTTAAATGTGAGGAGGAACCAACCTGGGAAAGGAAGGGAACCCTGACAAACTCCAAAGTTGGTCTAACTCATGGTTGACGAGATTCGACCCAAGTAAATGTAAAGTAATGGGGATGGGACACGGTGAGAGGAAAGCCTCAGTATGCTTCTTATCGAGCAGGACATCAGCTGCAGGAATATGTATGTATGTGAGAGAGATCTGGGAGCTAACGTCCCTAATCTGTCGCTAGAGTTTCAGGTTTAGAGAACAGTAAAGGAGACAGTTTGTCGTCGGGCAAATCATCAGAATATCATTCAAATATGCGGATAAGGAAATATTCAGCCAGCTGTTCACATCCTGCATTAGGACAATAGCATACGATTCTCAAAATGAAAATAGAGAAGGTACAGAGGAAAGCAACAAAGATGGTGCCTGAATTAAGAGAGCTGAGTTACGAGGAACGGCTGACCTTAAATTTGTCCACCACGGAAGACAGAAGAGTGAGCAGCGACCTGATCACAAACTTCAAGCATTTAAATCAGCTTGACGACTTATGCAGTGAAAAGTTCTTCGAATGATGCTTGGGTCGGACAACCAGAAGCAAATAACATGAAATGAAATTTGTTAGAATGGAAGTAAAGAAGCATTTTATGGTATAACTATGGTGGATGAGTGGCGTATACTGAGTCATGAGGGAGTGAGGAGCAGAGAGAATCTTAAATGGTTGTATGATCGTGGAAAAATAAGTACAAGAGATGAGACCCTACGACTGTCGAACTCCCTCCTCGCTCAGCACATACTGCGAATGACACACACATTAGAGGTGCACTCTAGCGGGAGGCACGCAAGAGACGCGTGTGTGTGTGTGTGTGTGTGTGTGTGTGTGTGTGTGTGTGTGAGAGTTTTCCTATCGTTATCGCGTCATTACGGCAGTTATCGTTCATCGTCCACTCTGAGCGTCGTGTCTGTGAGGCCGGAGTTCCCCTCGTCGTAAACCGTCGTGACCGGGAGCCATCTTCGCGTTGCTTGCCCTTCAAATCTCGAAGTAAATATTTCGACTGTGTACCAGTTATATATTTTCCTAACTATATCTGAGAACAAACATTTACTAAAACAGACCGCCGAGATTTTTAGATATGAAGGCTCTGGGAAACGTCTTACATATTGTTACACGCATCCGGTCCTAGTCTCTCTCTCTCTCTCTCTCTCTCTCTCTCTCTCTCTCTATGTATGTGTGTGTGTGTGTGTGTGTGTGTGTGTGTGTGTGTGTGTGTGTGTTTGGAAGGGATCACAATTTTGCGCGTGATCAAGTATGTTCCTATGAGTCCACGGGGAAAATGAAACACGATAAGTTCCCAAGAGCACTTTCGTGTAATAATCACATCATCAGGGGAGACTGAACAATTGCATGTTTACCAAATGGCGTCCTAGCTACGTCTCTTCGATGTATATCAATTGACTGTTATAATTCTCTCTTGTGTCTCCCTAATGATGTGATTATTACACGAAAGTACACTTGGGAACTTATCGTGTTTCATTTTCCCCGTGGACTCTCTCTCTCTCTCTCTCTCTCTCTCTCTCTCTCTCTCTCTATATATATATATATATATATATATATATATATATATATATATATATATATATATATATATATGGTAAAGTGTGTGAAAGAAGAAAGTTAAGAGTAAATGTGAATAAGAGCAAGGTTATTAGGTACAGTAGGGTTGAGGGTCAAGTCAATTGGGAGGTGAGTTTGAATGGAGAAAAACTGGAGGAAGTGAAGTGTTTTAGATATCTGGGAGTGGATCTGGCAGCGGATGGAAACATGGAAGCGGAAGTGGATCATAGGGTGGGGGAGGGGGCGAAAATTCTGGGAGCCTTGAAGAATGTGTGGAAGTCGAGAACATTATCTCGGAAAGCAAAAATGGGTATGTTTGAAGAATAGTGGTTCCAACAATGTTGTATGGTTGCGAGGCGTGGACTATGGATAGAGTTGTGCGCAGGAGGATGGATGTGCTGGAAATGAGATGTTTGAGGACAATGTGTGGTGTGAGGTGGTTTGATCGAGTAAGTAACGTAAGGGTAAGAGAGATGTGTGGAAATAAAAAGAGCGTGGTTGAGAGAGCAGAAGAGGGTGTTTTGAAATGGTTTGGTCACATGGAGAGAATGAGTGAGGAAAGATTGACCAAGAGGATATATGTGTCGGAGGTGGAGGGAACGAGGAGAAGAGGGAGACCAAATTGGAGGTGGAAAGATGGGGTGAAAAAGATTTTGTGTGATCGGGGCCTGAACATGCAGGAGGGTGAAAGGAGGGCAAGGAATAGAGTGAATTGGAGCGATGTGGTATACCGGGGTTGACGTGCTGTCAGTGGATTGAATCAAGGCATGTGAAGCGTCTGGGGTAAACCATGGAAAGCTGTGTAGGTATGTATATTTGCGTGTGTGGACGTATGTATATACATGTGTATGGGGGTGGGTTGGGCCATTTCTTTCGTCTGTTTCCTTGCGCTACCTCGCAAACGCGGGAGACAGCGACAAAGCGAAAAAAAAAAAAAAAATATATATATATATATATATATATATATATATATATATATATATATATATATATATATATATATTTATTTATTCCCTGGGGATAGGGGAGAAAGAATACTTCCCACGTATTCCCTGCGTGTCGTAGAAGGCGACTAAAAGGGGAGGGAGCGGGGGGCTGGAAATCCTCCCCTCTCAATTTTTTTTAATTTTCCAAAAGAAGGAACAGAGAAGGGGGCCAGGTGAGGATATTCCCTCAATGGCCCAGTCCTCAGTTCTTAACGCTACCTCGCTAACGCGGGAAATGGTGAATAGTTTGAAAATATATATATATATATATATATATATATATATTTACTAAATGTAAAAGCATGTTATGTCGTTTGGCCATAAGAACAGTTCGTAATGGTTAGGTCTGACTACCATGTTTCGTAGCGTCACCACTTGTTTACAATACAGGCAACGTGCCTGATTCCACCTCTACACTTTGGACTGCGCCACCCAACATTATTTTCCAGCTTTTATCTAGCTCTTGGCCAGCACCCAGCTTTGGAGGTGTCTGGAGAGAGACCAGAAAATTCTTGAGTGGTAGAAACACTATACTTAATCTTAAGATGTGTTATGACGCCCGGAGACTGGCGTGTGTCAGCAACATCGCAAATGCTTTGGGGCTACGTCGCTTTACAATAGGTACTGTGAGGCAAAAATTAGACAAAGTGAAGAAAAGTTCGAAGTGTGACACACCTTTACTGATGGTGGCAATTTATCAAGGCAAAGAATTGATTTGATGGGAACCATTAAAAGCTCGTGTCTCTCAACACCCAGATAATTCAAGAGACGGCAAGATCCTTGTTGGTGAACACAGACCAGTTTGTCTCACGTCTTCACGTGTGTTGACAATGTTATTGATATCACGTGAGACAATTATCTCGGTCGTGAACGCAGCCTGGAAGTGTGCAGACTGACGGAGGCAGCCGTCACCTGCTGCAGGAAGGTCCACGGTGAGAGGAAAATAGTGAGTATAACGATCAATATCAGACTTCCGACCGAGACCGACCCCAGTGGTATGACCTCCTCAGTACTACAGTGGGAGGCTGACGCTCCTCCTACTGCTGCTGCTACTCCTCCTCCTCCCAGTAACCCCTCCACAACACGTCAACCCTCCCCCTCCCCCCGCTGCATCACATCACACGACAGGCACTATAACTTCTGGCAAACACATCTCTTATTCTTTATTACCTGCCATGTTACTGTTCTCCGTATCCGTGGACGAAAATATCTGTTGTGTCAAGAAGTTATCATAGTCGTAGGTTTGGGGTCAGAAAATCTTTTTCAAAGGACCACAGTTTATATAACTGGGTATCCAGACGCTACGTCGCTAGGGTGGAAGAAGCCAGCAGAGTAAAGAGAAGATAGTCATCCATGAATACTTCCAGGACCTCCTTAAACAAAGACGGGTTCCGTTGTGACCCAGGAACTTCTTGTAGAACTTCCTGCCGCCCCAAGGCTGCGCTAGCGCCAGTAGCAGGAGAAATGAAGGACTCCTTTTGGAGTGAAAGTTCTTTGACAAGACAGCACTCCTAGTGATATTACGGACTTGTCAAAGGTGCTTCTTCACTTGCTACGTAAACCTGTGCCGGATATAGAGGGACAGGTTAGTTGGGGTGTGAGTTTGAATGGAGAGAAATGGAAAAAATTGAAGCGTTTTAGGTACCTGGATTTGGACATGGCGGCTGATGGAACCATGGAAGTGGAAGTGAGCCATAGGGTAGGGGAGGGTGCGAAGGTTGTGAGTATTGAAGAGTATGTGTAACGAGAGGTCGTTATCTGGGATTCCAATAATATCATATGGTTGCGAGACTTGGGCTGTAGATGAGGGTGGATGTGTTGGAAATGAAATGCTTGAGGACAGTATGTGGCGTGAGGTGGTTTGATCGATTAAGTAATAGAAGGGGGAGAGAATGGTGCGGTAATAAAAAGTGTGGTTGAGAAAGCTGTAATGGTTTGGACATGTGGAGAGAATGAGTGAGGAGAGGGTGAGGAAGAGGACATCTGTGTCGGCAGAGGAGGGAACAAGATAGGGAAGTCCAAATTCGAGATTTAAGAATGGAGCGAAAATCATTTTGAGTGATCGGGGCCTGAACACGCAGGAGGTTGCACGGGATAGAGTGAATTGGAATGATGTGGTATACAGGGATCGACGTACTGTCAATGGACTGAACCAAGGCATGTGAAGCGGCCGAGGGAAATCATGAAAAGGTTTTGGATAGGGAACTGTGGTTTCGGTACATTATACATGACAGCTAGAGAATGATTGTGGGCGAATATAGCCTCCTTCGTCTGTTTCTGGCGCTACTTCATAAACGTGGGAAAAGCAAATCAGGTTTCTATGCACTATGTTCGTATATATATATATATATATATATATATATATATATATATATATATATATATATATATATATATATATATATATATCTTTCTTTCTTTCAAACTATTCGCCATTTCCCGCATTAGCGAGGTAGCGTTAAGAACAGAGGACTGGGCCTTTGAGGGAATACCCTCACCTGGCCCAATTCTCTGTTCCTTCTTTTGGAAAATTGAAAAAAAAAAAAAAAAAAAAAACGAGAGGGGAGGATTTCCAGCCCCCCGCTCCCTCCCCTTTTAGTCGCCTTCTACGACACGCAGGGAATACGTGGGAAGTATTCTTAATCCCCTATCCCCAGGGATAATATATATATATATATATATATATATATATATATATATATATATATATATATATATATATATATATATATATATATATATATATATAAAGTAAATAAAGTGCGTAAGACAAGGGAGCAAATGGGAACTTCAGTGAAGGGCGCAAATGGGGAGGTAATAACAAGTAGTGGTGATGTGAGAAGGAGATGGAGTGAGTATTTGGAAGGTTTGTTGAATGTGTTTGATGATAGAGTGGCAGATATAGGGTGTTTTGGTCGAGGTGGTGTGCTAAGTGAGAGGGTTAGGGAAAATGATTTGGTAAACAGAGAAGAGGTAGTAAAAACTTTGCGGAAGATGAAAGCCGGCAAGGCAGCAGGTTTGGATGGTATTGCAGTGGAATTATCTAAAAAAGGGGGTGACTGTATTATTGACTGGTTGGTAAGGTTATTTAATGTATGTATGACTCATGGTGAGGTGCCTGAGGATTGGCGGAATGCGTGCATAGTGCCATTGTACAAAGGCAAAGGGGAGAAGAGTGAGTGCTCAAATTACAGAGGTATAAGTTTGTTGAGTATTCCTGGTAAATTATATGGGAGGGTATTGATTGAGAGGGTGAAGGCATGTACAGAGCATCAGATTGGGGAAGAGCAGTGTGGTTTCAGAAGTGGTAGAGGATGTGTGGATCAGGTGTTTGCTTTGAAGAATGTATGTGAGAAATACTTAGAAAAGCAAATGGATTTGTATGTAGCATTTATGGATCTGGAGAAGGCATATGATAGAGTTGATAGAGATGCTCTGTGGAAGGTATCAAGAATATATGGTGTGGGAGGCAAGTTGTTAGAAGCAGTGAAAAGTTTTTATCGAGGATGTAAGGCATGTGTACGTGTAGGAAGAGAGGAAAGTGATTGGTTCTCAGTGAATGTAGGTTTGCGGCAGGGGTGTGTGATGTCTCCATGGTTGTTTAATTTGTTTATGGATGGGGTTGTTAGGGAGGTGAATGCAAGAGTTTTGGAAAGAGGGGCAAGTATGAAGTCTGTTGGGGATGAGAGAGCTTGGGAAGTGAGTCAGTTGTTGTTCGCTGATGATACAGCGATGGTGGCTGATTCATGTGAGAAACTGCAGAAGCTGGTGAATGAGTTTGGTAAAGTGTGTGAAAGAAGAAAGTTAAGAGTAAATGTGAATAAGAGCAAGGTTATTAGGTACAGTAGGGTTGAGGGTCAAGTCAATTGGGAGGTAAGTTTGAATGGAGAAAAACTGGAGGAAGTAAAGTGTTTTAGATATCTGGGAGTGGATCTGGCAGCGGATGGAACCATGGAAGCGGAAGTGGATCATAGGGTGGGGGAGGGGGCGTTAATCCTGGGAGCCTTGAAGAATGTGTGGAAGTCGAGAACATTATCTCGGAAAGCAAAAATGGGTATGTTTGAAGGAATAGTGGTTCCAACAATGTTGTATGGTTGCGAGGCGTGGGCTATGGATAGAGTTGTGCGCAGGAGGGTGGATGTGCTGGAAATGAGATGTTTGAGGACAATGTGCGGTGTGAGGTGGTTTGATCGAGTAAGTAACGTAAGGGTAAGAGAGATGTGTGGAAATAAAAAGAGCGTGGTTGAGAGAGCAGAAGAGGGTGTTTTGAAATGGTTTGCGCACATGGAGAGAATGAGTGAGGAAAGATTGACCAAGAGGATATATGTGTCGGAGGTGGAGGGAACGAGGAGAAGTGGGAGACCAAATTGGAGGTGGAAAGATGGAGTGAAAAAGATTTTGTGTGATCGGGGCCTGAACATGCAGGAGGGTGAAAGGAGGGCAAGGAATAGAGTGAATTGGATCGATGTGGTATACCGGGGTTGACGTGCTGTCAGTGGATTGAATCAGGGCATGTGAAGCGTCTGGGGTAAACCATGGAAAGCTGTGTAGGTATGTATATTTGCGTGTGTGGACGTGTATGTATATATATGTGTATGGGGGTGGGTTGGGCCATTTCTTTCGTCTGTTTCCTTGCGCTACCTCGCAAACACGAGAGACAGCAAAAAAAAAAAAAAAAAAAAAAAAAAAAAAAAAAAAAAAAAAAAAAAATATATATATATATATATATATATATATATATATATATATATATATATATATATATAATGTGCGTGTGTGCAAGTTAATTCAGTCCCTTAAAGAATTTTTCATAACTGAGTAACCTCCTCCTCAGCAGATCTATGATCTCTACCCCCACCATCTCCACACAGATCCTTCCAGGATGCTCACAACGCCACAAATTTTGCAGAACTTCCCCAGGATTTCAGGAGACTTCCGTCAGGCCTCAGACTGCCCTGAGAAACCCGTTACGTCTCTAACTGCCCTAAGAAACACCTGTTAGGTCTCAGACCGCCCTCAAGAACCCCAGCCAGGACTTAGACTGCCCTGAGCTCTTGCAAACCACAGTGCTGCAGGGGGGACTTTCCCTCTCCTCCCCGCCCTCCACTACTACAGGAGTCTGCGGGATGTGCACGGTCCGTGGTTGGACCGCCACGTGCGAGGATTGTGGCCGGTCCGTCATCACTTCCCTGGGCTCCAGGTGGACCGCCACCACGCCCCTTAGCTCCAGGTGGACCGCCACCAGGCTCCTTAACTCCAGGTGGACCGCTACCACGCCCCTTAGCTCCAGGTGGACCGCCGCCACGCCCCTTAGCTTTAGGTGGACCGCTACCACGCCCCTTAGGTCCAGCTGGACCGCCGCCACGCCCCTTAGCTTTAATTGGACCGCCACCACGCCCCTTAGCTCCAAGTGGACCGCTACCAAGTCCCGTAGCTCGAGGTGGACCGACACCAAGTCCCGTGGCTCCAGGTGGACCGCATATCACTTCCCTGGAAACGGAGAAGAGCGCCATCACGTCCCTGGACTCCAGGTGGTCCACCAGAACGTCCCCAGGCTCCAGCCGGACCACCTCCTTCACATGAGCATCTTCAGGACCTGAGGACGGGGGTTGGGCTTAAGGTCCGGGTCACATTATTCCTAGGGTGAAGGCTATGCCAAGATGAGGAGCCTTGTGTATATATCACTTTTATGTTCCTCTGCTTTTTGTTTTTCTCTTCATTTCTTCTCTCTCACGTCTCGAAAATATTCTTGCCCAAATTTATGATCGTTTCAGAAAGACTTTATAGCAAGTCCTGAATGTGTATATATATATTAATAACACATTCATCAAATGTGTCCTTCTGGATGTATTTCTTACAGGAAAGATACATTTCTTTAAAATCCTTCGTAAAATACCAATTAATAAGCATCCGGCTGTAGCTCAGGAAAAGTACAAAATATCATGACTCTTATTAGCATTGTCCCGCACCATCTCGCAACCTCCTCTCTCTCTCTCTCTCTCTCTCTCTCTCTCTCTCTCTCTCTCTCTCTCTCTCTCTCTCAAAATTACTATTCAAGAAAATAAAAAACTAACATCTGCTGGATGTGTCGCGGTGATGTCCGCGGAGCTTAAAGATTCTGGAGAAACAAAGATTGATATCTATTTGCATTATCATGAACTTCATGTCTTTATCCAGTAGGAATAAGACATAAATCATCTCTATGTCACATATTTCAGGACAAAGTCGCTGTAACTGTTCATAAGAAATTCCAAAATATGGAACAAATGATGAGGTGTGGAAGCTTTCCAGCATTTCTTTCCCTTATCTTCACCTATACCCAAGTACTGTACGTACGTCAGGCACTTGCTCTCGTATCGTCTGGCCACTGACGGTGAGTTCTCAGAAACGTCTTCGAACAGCACATAACACGGGAACTTCGAGGTGCTGGAGTGGACGGCTGCATCTGTGCCCCTGAGGAAGTACGCTGACTTAGGCCTTTCCAGCCGAAAATATCCCATTATTGTCTGTATCTCAGGGAGAGAGAGAGAGAGAGAGAGAGAGAGAGAGAGAGAGAGAGAGAGAGAGAGAGAGAGAGAGGAGAAAAAATAAATATCCTAGACTGTATGGCGAGTCTGGGGTTCGTGTCTGGCAGAAGGATCCTAACCAGCCAATCTGATCACCACTCATCCTCCTCCTCGTTACCACCACCTTGTGCATGCCTACCCAAGTGTCTTATCCCCACCAGGAGCCGTCCAGCACCACCGCTGCCTCACAGGAACAGTCGGGTTGGCTCCTGAGTTGCCGGCAGTGTGTCGTGCTGGACGTCGTGCAAGAAGCAAACGGTCAAAGTTGATCAAGGAGCGACAACACTACAGCTCAAGAATCTGCCGCGCTCTGTTCCTTCTTAAATCTTGTGGAGAGAAAAAGTGAAGGCCACTCACGACGGACGGACTCAGAGTGGAAACCTATGTTTAAAATAGTTTCTTTGCTTCACCCGGACACCTTCCTCTCATCTGCATCGTTCCCTGAATGCTTAATTCAATAAGTCTCTCTCGAGTGTGTAATTACTTACTGACGCACTTCACAAAGGAACATAAACGAATACACACAGCAACAGACCACTAGGCTCTCTCGTGGATGCTCTGTGATGGCGTACGAGAGCATCAAGCATAAGAAACGCTGGTGTAAGAGAAGGAAAACAAAACACATGACGTAATGGAGATACGTCTGTAAACTTCACACGTAGCTCAGTAGGTGCAAATGCCGTGGACTTGGGATGAAGCATTCGTCAAATGTATTATCGGACGTATCTATGGTGTTCCTTTCAGCTAATCTAACTGACAAAGTATTCCCACCTAACGTGCGCTACTGAGGTGTTGTGGAGGGGAGCAGGCTTTTAATGAGACAAAGGTATGACTAGTTCTACATGGGGAGCGGCCAGCCATTCGCATACCAAGGCTAAGGAGGCTCCTGCGAACATAAACAAGCGGTGTGTAACGTGTATATCCCATCAACTACCTACACAAAGAAGTAGTGTACTGCCATACACAACCCGGCCTCTGCACACACACACATGAGTAATTCAGTGCCGTGTATACCCCAGCTGTGTAGGTGTACGTGCGCGAGAGGTGCTGCCTGTGCGTCATCCACCACACAACCCCGTGAGGGTCTGGGAAGGTCCGAACTGTCTACTCTCAGAGGTGGAGAAGAGTGAGTGGTCCGGTTATCCACATACATAACTCAACAACATCCCTGAATATAGGACGTGACTTAAAGTTGCAAGAACGATGTGTGATGGAGGAGAGTGGAAGATGCAGGCACCTTCCCCCAGCCTCCCTTTCTTTCCCTTTGTCCCAGTGTTAACGCCCACACGCAAGATTTCCATAAAACTCATGAATACGACATCGGTTGTCAAGACGAAGCAGTGAAAGTTTGTTTATAAAGCAAAGGAACGCATTAAGGTATGGCTGATGACTTTAGATCCTTTCCAGATGAAATGCGTCTCATAAAAGTACACAAATAAGACGATGGAATTCAGCGATGAGATGCAATCAAAAAGACTGGAATGATAATTTTCTTTATTAGGTGCTCACAAAAATGTCTTTATCACTCTTGTTCTCTTAAGATACTGAAAATTAATTCTATGGAAATCAGTAACCCTTTTCGAGAGCTAGTATTGCTTGGGCTGTGACACATCCAGTATACTGTAGTCTATTTTTTTTTTTTCCCACGTTGGAGGCTACAGTCACAGACAAAAGTCCACCTCAAGGCCAGTCCTTCATCGAAATATAAAGACAGTTAATGGGATGGAGAAAGAAATGAGAAAAACTAATTAAGAGTTTCGGATTGATTTGATTTGTGCCAGTGTCAGCGGCTACTTTTATCATACATCCCATGCTCATCCTGTGAACGGTAGCGCAAAATGATTACAGAGGTCACAAAGGATCTTTGACAGACCCCAGTGGGTATTTTGGATGAAGTGGAAAACCTGCCTTTTAAAAGAAACCAGTTCATAGGTGTTAGGGAAGACATGAAGGGGTAGAGAGTTCCCAAGCTTCGTAGTGTTGAGATAAAAAACAGTTATCATAGCGGCCCACCCTAAAGTTGCTAACGGCCACAAAGAAACATACCTTCGAAACACAATCTTCTTTCAAACTTTTCCCCTTACACATCACGAGAACATGAAAAACCTTAACGTAATATAACTGGGCACCATTATTCTTAGGCACGAATACAGTATATACCAAATAATAAAATGTGAAACGCAGCTAAGATTAGCGGCATCATGAGCCGCTAAGGACTTCAAATTTGGTGACGACATCTTGGAGAGCATTTAATAACGAATGAGATTATCACATATAACACCCTGCCCGATGACAGTTAATGTAAGTCTCATCTCTAATGACAGTTATTGTGAAACTATCGTGTCATGTTGTTTTCTCTGCAAGTCACGACGAAAGTAATAGGAACACAGTTTAAATATGATGACTTAAGCTCTCGCAACTCACCCTCGAGTAAATTGTTGCCATTTGAGTCAGTGAGACGATAGATTCCACGCAAAGATTGTCTGTGAAACTCTCAAGAAGTAGGTTAAATTTTTCCACCTATATCACAGACAATGTCAAAAGTTGAAACTCATGCAAAATTCAGGGACTTTTCATTTTTTTTTTTTCATGAAAATAATGAATTATGAATATATGAAGAAGTTGTGTGTCAAGGGTATATTCTTTTTATTGTTTTAGTCTTAAACGTTATGTCCGCTGACAACAAGACGTAAAATTTGTAAGCACAGTTTACGAGGCGAGGGTCATGTGGTTCTGAATCTCTGTAACCCCTTGACACATCTGTGCGACCCTCAAACGTTATTCCTGAACCTAAATGGGTCGGGTTAAAAGTGAAATAATCATACCTAAGGGTAGTAACGTTGTGGTTAAAGGCCGTACCGTCATATTCAAAGGTCGAACAGTCGGGCTCAGGGGCCGAACCGTTGTGCTCAAGAGCCGAACCGTCGAGCTCAAATACTTAATGTGGATATAAACTAATCTATGAGGAAGGCAAGAATAAAACACACTTAATGAAATATGAAACACGATTCCATCAACTACCCCCACCAAAAGTATGTGGAAACATGATTCTTAATCTAATGTGAAGTCGTCTGGCCATCTTCTGACTGGGAGGAGGAAGGGAGGAAAGTCGAGATGGCGTTGTAGGAGGAGAGAAGTACGTGGAAAGACACACCAGGGCACCTGATGGTTCATGAGGAGCTCATCTGCTGGAGGATAACAATATTGTCTAGAGTGCCTAATCATATTTGTGAAAAAGCGGGGATAGCATAGATGGGGCCTCCCCGTCCACCGCTCCCTCTGCCACAACAGCCAGCAGGAACGCAGCCGTAAAGAAGCATCATGTAGTATGTACAACCCGTACTACCACGAAACGATGGGATTGGTTTTGTTGCTCTTCCTTGAACTTGTTCTGATATTTCTTCGTCTTAGAATCGTATGGTGACCCTAACGTATTCTAGGTGAGGTCTTACCAGGGAGGAAGGGAGGGATGGAGGGGTTGCCTGGCGGAGGGAGTGTGTGAGGGAGGGAGGTGTGTGTGTGTGTGTGTGTGTGTGTGTGTGTGTGTGTGTGTGTGTGTGTGTGTGTGTGTGTGTGTCTGTGGGGGGGGGGGGGGGCAGGGGTAGCCTAGGGTCGGCCAGGTTGTATCCGCTAAGAGCTTGGGGACTTACAGCCCCCATGCCTGCCTCCCTGACCCCGGCTAGCTCCTCGCCTTGGTCAATA
>NC_092233.1:26429180-26499180 GCF_036320965.1 Panulirus ornatus | reverse complement strand
CGATACCCCAGCACGTGATTTATTGCCACGTGATACCCCAGTACGTGATTCACCGCCACGTGATACCCCAGTACGTGATTCATCCCCACGTGATGCCCCAGTACGTGATTCATCCCACGTGATGCCCCAGTACGTGATTCACCGCCACGTGATACCCCAGTACGTGATTCACCGCCACGTGATACCCCAGTACGTGATTCACCGCCACGTGATACCCCAGTACGTGATTCATCCCCACGTGATACCCCAGTACGTAATTCATCGCCACGTGATACCCCAGTACGTGATTCATCCCCACGTGATACCCCAGTACGTAATTCATCGCCACGTGATACCCCGGTACGTAATTCATCCCCACGTGATACCCCAGTACGTAATTCATCCCACGTGATACCCCAGTACGTAATTCATCCCCACGTGATACCCCAGTACGTAATTCATCGCCACGTGATACCCCAGTACGTAATTCATCGCCACGTGATACCCCAGTACGTAATTCATCGCCACGTGATACCCCAGTACGTGATTCATCCCACGTGATACCCCAGTACGTAATTCATCCCCACGTGATACCCCAGTACGTGATTCACCGCCACGTGATACCCCAGTACGTGATTCATCCCCACGTGATACCCCAGTACGTGATTCATCCCCACGTGATACCCCAGTACGTAATTCATCCCCACGTGATACCCCAGCACGTGATTCATCCCCACGTGATACCCCAGTACGTGATTCATCCCACGTGATACCCCAGTACGTGATTCATCCCCACGTGATACCCCAGTACGTGATTCATCCCACGTGATACCCCAGTACGTGATTCACCGCCACGTGATACCCCAGCACGTGATTCATCCCCACGTGATACCCCAGTACGTGATTCATCCCACGTGATACCCCAGTACGTAATTCATCCCCACGTGATACCCCAGTACGTGATTCATCCCCACGTGATGCCCCAGCACGTGATTCATCCCCACGTGATACCCTAGTACGTGATTCATCCCCACGTGATACCCCAGCACGTGATTCATCCCACGTGATACCCCAGCACGTGATTCATCCCCACGTGATACCCCAGCACGTGATTCATCCCACGTGATACCCCAGTACGTGATTCATCCCCACGTGATACCCCAGTACGTCATTCATCCCCACGTGATACCCCAGTACGTGATTCATCGCCACGTGATACCCCAGTACGTGATTCATCCCCACGTGATACCCCAGCACGTGATTCATCCCACGTGATACCCCAGCACGTGATTCACCGCCACGTGATACCCCAGTACGTGATTCATCCCCACGTGATACCCCAGCACGTGATTCATCCCACGTGATACCCCAGTACGTGATTCATCCCACGTGATACCCCAGTACGTGATTCATCCCACGTGATACCCCAGTACGTAATTCATCCCACGTGATACCCCAGTACGTGATTCATCCCACGTGATACCCCAGCACGTGATTCATCCCACGTGATACCCCAGTACGTGATTCATCCCACGTGATGCCCCAGTACGTGATTCATCCCACGTGATACCCCAGTACGTGATTCATCCCACGTGATACCCCAGTACGTAATTCATCCCCACGTGATACCCCAGTACGTGATTCATCCCACGTGATACCCCAGTACGTGATTCATCCCACGTGATACCCCAGTACGTGATTCATCCCACGTGATGCCCCAGTACGTGATTCATTTCCACGCAACACGTCTGTATAAAGTTCTTAGGACAAGAAATAATGGATATGAATTAGCAGAAAAAAAAAATTGACTCAAGTTGGATGTGGGTAAATACTGGTCCAGGAATAGGGTAGTAGGTTTATGGATCAAGTTGTCAAGTAGAGGAGTGGAAGCTACGTGGGTCTTGAGGTAGCTGTGCACCAAGGTTGGATGATGTGGATAATTATGGGTCCAGACCGTTGGTTGTATGGTGGACAGACTCAGGGCCTGCCTAGCAATATAGGCCTCCTGCAGTGTCCTTACTTATCATGGTCTTATGTACGTGATTCAGGTCCACAAGATACATTTGGACGCGATTCACCTCTATGTACGGTACACTCCTGCGTGATTCAACTCTGCGTGATCCATCCAAAATTCATCTCCGCGTGATCCACATGTGATTCATCTCTGCGTGATCCACTCGTGATTCATCTTTGCGTGATCCACCCGTTATTCATCTCTGCATGATCCACCTGTCATTCATCTTTGCGTGATCCACCCGTGATTCATCTCTCCGTGATCCACCCGTGATTCATCTTTGCGTGATCCACCCGTGATTCATCTTTCCGTGATCCACCCGTGATTCATCTCTCCGTGATCCACCCGTGATTCATCTTTGCGTGATCCACCCGTGATTCATCTTTCCGTGATCCACCCGTGATTCATCTCTGCGTGATCCACCCGTGATTTATCTTTGCGTGATCCACCCGTGATTTATCTTTGCGTGATCCACCCATGATTTATCTTTGCGTGATCCATCTGTGATTCATCTTTGCGTGATCCACCCGTAATTCATCTCTGCGTGATCCACCCGTGATTCATCTCTGCGTGATCCACCCGTGATTCATCTTTGCGTGATCCATCTGTGATTCATCTCTACGTGATCCATCCATGATTCACCTCTGCGTGATCCGCCCGTGATTCATTTCTGCGTGATCCACCCGATTCATTTCTGCGTGATCCACCCATGATTCATCTTTGCGTTATCCACCTGTGATTCATCTCTACGTGATCCATCCATGATTCAGCTCTGCGTGATCCACCTGATTCATCTTTGCGTGATCCACCCGTGATTCATCTTTGCGTGATCCACCCGTGATTTATCTCTGCGTGATCCACCCGTGATTCATCTTTGCGTGATCCACCCGTGATTTATCTCTGCGTGATCCACCCGTGATTCATCTTTGCGTGATCCACCCGTGATTCATCTTTGCGTGATCCACCCGTGATTCATCTTTGCGTGATCCACCCGTGATTTATCTCTGCGTGATCCACCCGTGATTCATCTCTGCGTGATCCACCCGTGATTCATCTCTGCGTGATCCACCCGTGATTCATCTTTGCGTGATCCACCCGTGATTCATCTTTGCGTGATCCACCCGTGATTCATCTCTGCGTGATCCACCCGTGATTCATCTCTGCGTGATCCACCCGTGATTCATCTCTGCGTGATCCACCCGTGATTCATCTCTGCGTGATCCATCCGTGATTCATCTCTGCGTGATCCACCCGTGATTCATCTCTGCGTGATCCACCCGTGATTCATCTCTGCGTGATCCACCCGTGATTCATCTCTGCGTGATCCATCCGTGATTCATCTCTGCGTGATCCACCTGCGATTCATCTCCGAGTGATCCGCCCGTGATTCATCTCCACATGATACACCCATACGTGACTTATCTCACCCGTACGTGAATGATTTCTACGTGACACACACGTATGTGATTCATCTCCACGTGATACACCAGTATATGATTCATCTCTATGTGATGTACCTTTATGCGAGGCATCGTGGCGTATCACATCATGTGATACAACGGTACGTGATACACTGCCATGTGATGTATGAGAGAGAGAGAGAGAGAGAGAGAGAGAGAGAGAGAGAGAGAGAGAGAGAGAGAGAGAGAGAGAGAGAGAGAGGATGACTGTGCCAGTCTATGGCACCAACACCACCCGTAATGGCAGATGTTACACTGGCCGCTCCAGAATGTCGTCGCCCTGAACCGCGGTCAGCCCAGGCAGACCAAGTGAGTGGTCTGGGCACAGGGAGTGAGCACGGCAGGAGGTGTCGCTGGATCGAAACGTAAAGAAAGGGGAACTAGGTGGAGGAGGAAGGAGGATCTGGATTCTGAGGCATCCTCTCCCTTTCGATGAAGGCAATGCCCCGTCCTCTCTCTCTCTCGTTGGATAATCCCGTGTAGTCATCAGGATGTGGATAGTTGGCTCATCACACAGGACGCCGGGCCCTTTCGAACTGCTCCGACGGGTCAAGTTCCGTCTTATGTATCCTGGGGAAGACATTAAGAAAAGTCCCGCGCTACCTATGCGTGCCCCAGTCGCACTGTGATAAAAAAAAAAAAAAGGTGTACCCGGGGACTAGGGCGGGGGAGGCCTGGCAGGAGGCGGGGAAAGGGGAGGCGGGGAAATATCAGCTGACCCGTTGTTTATCTCAGGTGCAAGCAGACAGACCGGCAGACCTTTTGCCGCGCCGGCAGGAGGAGTGGGGCTTCGAGAGGCGAGGGTCAGGCAGGCCCTTAGGGTACACTTAAGAATCACTCAGAGCGATGTGCCCTACATATAAGCCTAAGGGCTGATCATTCATGGCCTGCAGGGAAACGTCTCAACCCCCCGCCCCACCAAGCCTCTCACACCGCGGCAGGTTAGCGAGCGCGAGGTGGATGGAGAGGGATGCGAAGGTGGCACGTCTGTAGACACTGGAGGGGAAGTACAGACAGACCTCTGGCGTGGGTCATGTTCACGGTCATCCTGCAGGCTACTGGTAAGGTCTGAGCAGATGAGGGTGTGTGATGTCCCAATAGTGGTTCAATTTGTTTATGAATGGGATGGTTAGGAAGGTAAATGCAAGAGTTTTAGAGAGAGGAGCGAATATGCAGTCTGTTGGGGAGGAAAGGACCTGGGAAGTGAGTCAGTTGTTGTTCGCCGTAGCCGATTCGAGTGAGAAACTACAGAAGTTGGGGACTGAGTCTGGAAGTGTGTGAAAGGAGAAAATTGAGAGTAAATGTGAATAAATGCAAGGTTATCATTAGGTTCAGCACGGTTGAGGGAAAAGTTAATTAGGATGTAAGTTTGAATGGAGAAAAATTGGAGGAAATGAAGTGTTTTAGATATCTGGGAATGGACTTATCAGCGAATGGAATCATGTGAGCGGAAGTGTATCACAGGGTGGGGGAGGGGGCGAAGGTTCTGGGAGCGATGCAGAATGTGTGGAAAGAGAGAACGTTATCTCGTAGAGCAAAAAGGGTATGTCGGGAGGAATAGTAGTTCCAACAATATTAAATGGTTGCGAGGCATGGGCTATAGATAGGGTTGTACGGAGGAGGGTGGATGTGTTGGAGATGAAATGTTAGATGACAATATGTGGTGTAAGGTGGTTCTATCGAGTAATTAATGAAAGGGTAAGAGAGATGTGTGGAAATATAAAAGCGTGGTTGAAAGACCAAAACAGGATGTGTTGAAATGGTTTGGATATATGGAGAGAATGAGTGAGGAAATGTTGACAAAGAGGATCTATGTGTCAGAGGTGGAGGGAACAAGGAAAAGCGGGAGACTAAATTGGAGGTGGAAGGATGGAGTGAAAAAGATCTTGAGCGATCAGGACTTGAGCATACAGAAGAGTGAGAGGCGTGTAAGGAATAGAGTAACTGGAACGATGTGGTATACCGGGGTCGATGTTCTGTCACTGGACTGAACCAAGGCATGTAAAGTGTCTGGAGTAAACCATGGAAAGGTCTGTGGGGTCTGGATGTGGGTAGGGTGCTGTGGTTTCAGTGCATTACATACAACAGCTAGAGACTGAGTGTGAACAAACGTGGCCTTTTTTGTCTGTTTTCCTGGCGCTACCTCGCTAAAGCAGGGGATAGGGATGCGGATTAGCGCCGTAAATGGATGAAGGTAAGCAAGTATGAATATGTACATGTGTATACGTAAATGTAAATGTCTGTGTTTGCTTATATATGTATGTATATATATATATATATATATATATATATATATATATATATATATATATATATATATATATATAGCGTCCTGGATAAACCATGGAAGATCTGTGGGGCCTGGTTGTGCACAGGAAACTGAGGTTTCGGTGCATTACACATGACAGCTAGAGAATGGATGCGAGTGATGCGGCCTTTCTTCGTCTGTTCCTGTCGCTACCTCGCTAACGCAGGAAACAGCGATCAAGCATATATATATATATATATATATATATATATATATATATATATATATATATATATATATATATATATAATTTATATATTCATCTATTTATTTATTCATTTATTCATTTACTCACGGTCTCCGCCTAGGGGTGTTAACACCGAGAGTAAAAAAGTCACCTGTAACGAAACATTCATAGTTAAGAGGATGGAAGAGAGTACAACGTCATGCAGAATCTTCCCGCCCACCTTACCCTGCTTCCTTGTGGAACGCAGCCGTAAAGCCGCCGGGGTCCTTAGAAAGAGAGAGAGAGAGAGAGAGAGAGAGAGAGAGAGAGAGAGAGAGAGAGAGAGAGAGAGAGAGAGAGAGAGAGAGAGAGAGATGGGGGGGGGGGTTCTGAGCTGCATAACTGTTTACATATCTAAACATATCTCATTTTCATGTACATCATTCTCCCTCCCACCCACACACACACTCTGCTCCGTCTTGGCTAACATCTCTGGCCTGGAAGACACAATTCAGTCCAAGCCCTAATTCCTGGGAAATGTAATTTCTTCTCTCTAAAATAATTCATCGTGAGTTCTATTTCCAACGACTCTATTATCCATCACCTCGACTCGGTTAATACACATGGCCCTGACACAGTCTCAGATATTCCACATAGCCGAAATAGCTCTTGTCATCATTTATATACGAGTAAATATGTCTGACAGTTGAACTGGGGATTCTTCTGTTCGGGTTTCAAATGTATTCCTCCTCCTCAGCAAAAACGACTTGAAGGTGTTTACAGAGGGTTGATACGTCCCTGTGAGGGGTTACAGCTCACTTATCTGGGACACAAGCTTTTTCTCCACATCCAGTCAACAGCAATTCACCTTTATAACTTGACTCACATGTCCTGAGTTGGAACTTTTTACTCTTCGCTACAAAAGTCCATCTATCTGTGTCATCAGAGATCTGGGAATTTATCTCGATGTTATTACTGGTCACCTCTGTGCCTCCCACTACGTCACGGGTCACAACCTTCGTCCGATCTTGTGGCGCTCTGGCAACACGAACACCAACCATTTGGGTCTATCCTTATTTTTCTCTCTCTCTGAAATATGGGAATTTTTACCTTCCATTGTCTTCCCTGACTCATACAATGGCCTCCGTTAAGAGCAAGATTTATCATCATTTGAAAGATGGGTGACACATTTCAAATTTTTCCCAAAAGACTAATCCATGGTCTGGTTACCAATGTTATTTTCCCTAAATATATATATATATATATATATATATATATATATATATATATATATATATATATATATATTTTAATTTTGCTTTGTCGTTGTATCCCGCGTTAGCGAGGTAGCGCAAAGAAACAGACGAAAGAATGGCCAAACCCACCCACATACACATGTATATACATACGCGTCCACATACACAAATATACATACCTATACATCTCAACGTATACATATATATACACACACAGACATATACATATATACACATGTACATAATTCATACTGTCTGCCTTTATTCATTCCCATCGCCACCCCGCCACACATGGAATAACAACCCCCTCCCCCTTCATGTATGCGGGGTAGCTCTAGGAAGATAACAAAGGCCACATTCGTTCACACTCAGTCTCTAGCTGTCATGTAATAATGCACCGAAAGCACAGATCCCTTTCCACATCCAGGCCCCACAGAACTTTCCACGGTTTACCCCAGACGCTTCACATGCCCTGGTTCAATCCATTGACAGCACGTCGACCCCGGTATACCACATCCTTCCAATTCACTCTATTCCTTTAACGCCTTTCACCCTCCTGCATGTTCAGGCCCCGATCACTCAAAATCTTTTTCACTCCATCTTTCCATCTCCAATTTCGTCTCCCACTTCTCCTCGTTCCCTCCACCTCTTACACATATATCCTATTGGTCAATCTTTCCTCACTCATTCTCTCCATGTGACCAAACCATTTCAAAACACCCTCTTCTGCTCTCTCAATCACACTCTTTTTATTACCACACATCTCTCTTACCTTATTATTACTTACTCGATCAAATCACCTCACACCACATATTGTCCTCAAACATCTCATTTCCAGCACATCCACCCTCTCCGCACAACTCTATCCATAGCCCACGCCTCGCAACCATACAACATTGTTGGAACCACTATTCCTTCAAACATACCCATTTTTGCTTTCCGAGATAATGTTCTCGACTTCCACACATTCTTCAAGGCTCCCAGAATTTTCGCCCCCTCCCCCACCCTATGATTCACTTCCGTTTCCATGGTTCCATCCGCTGCCAAATCCACTCCCAGATATCTAAAACACTTCACTTCCTCCAGTTCTTCTCCATATACACACACACACACACACACACACACACACACACATGTATATATATATATATATATATATATATATATATATATATATATATATATATATATATATATATATATCCCTTACCTTGCCTTCCTGCCTATTTGTCTCCTCTATCATGTGAATGCTCTAGCGAACGGAACCACAGATGACAGAGTGAACTGATTTACGTGTGTGTCTGTGTTGGGAAAGAGCAGGTCAGCTGAACGGTAAGTGTTCAGTGTCTCCACCACGATACTTGCACCGTAGGGATGAAAAGTATTGAAAATTTGGTGTTTACAGCGTTGTAGCGATGGCTGATCTCCAAAACACAGATGAGAGAGTGTGACTCGTATATATATGTCGGGGAGGATGGTTTCATGTGGGTGTAGGTCGGGTGGGAAGGTGTTTAAGAGTGAGTTGGGATAACGGTTTAGTGCTGGTCGGCCCAATTCGGTGTGTGCGAGTATACTTTCCGTCTCTGTTGTGTTTCCTGGTTTGGGGAGGTCTGTGAGGAGAGGACGCTGAAGTGTGAGGCAAAGTTAAGCTTCATATTTTTCCCTGAGGACTGGTGGTTGGCTATGAAGTGGTTTAGACGGCAAGAGTCTTGTGCTGTATCAAAAAATCGAGTGTTAAGCATATTAAAGGAGGATTGTTCTGTGAAGCTCTTTTGTTTCATTGTTAAGAGTCGAGTGCTTGTAGGTGGTAGGCTGCCAGTGAGTGTTCTGTTTTGTGTGGTTTATAGCTTATATATATATATATATATATATATATATATATATATATATATATATATATATATATATATATATATATATATATATATATATATTCACTTATTCATACATTCATTTATTTATATATCTATCATACTTTGACGCTGTCTCCCGCGTCTGCGAGGTAGCGCAAGGAAACAGACGAAAGAATGGTCCAACCCACCCACACACACAAGTATATACATACACATCCACACACGCACATATACATACCTATACATTTCAACGTATACATATATATACATACACAGACATATACATATATACACATGTACATAATTCATACTTGCTGCCTATATTCATTCCCGTCGTCACCCCGCCACACTTGAAATGACAACCCCCTTCCCCCGCATGCGCGCGAGGTAGCACTAGGAAGAGACAACAGAGGCCACACCCGTTCACACAGTCTCTAGTTGTCAGTATAATGCACCGAAACCACAGCATATATATATATATATATATATATATATATATATATATATATATATATATATATATATATATATATATATATATATATTCCTATGAGTCCAGGGGGAAAATGTCTGTCTTGGACAATCGCATATTTACCATATGGCGTCCTAGCTATGTCTCTTCCTTGTATATCAACTGACTGTTATATTTCTCTCTTGTGTCTCCCCTGATGACGTGATTATTACACGAAAGTGTACTTGGGAACTTATCGTGTTTCACTTTCCCCGTGGACTTTTAGGAATATCTTGGTCACGCGCAAAATTGTGGTCCTTTCCAATATATATTCTTGTCGCCATCCCGCCACACATGAAATAGCATCACCTCACCCCCCTTCACCGAGGCAGCACCAGGAACAGACAAAAAAGACCACATTCGTTCACAGTCTCTGTGTAATGCACCGAAACCACAGCTCCCTTTCCACAGCCAGGCCCCACAGACCTTTCCATGCTTCCCCCAGACGTTTCACATGCCCTGGTTCAATCCACTGACAGCACGTCGACCCCGGTACACCACATTGTTCCAATTCATTCTATTCCTTGCACGCCTCTCACCCTCCTGTATGTTCAGGTCCTGATCGCTAAAAATCTTTTTCACTCCATCCTTCCACTTCCAATTTGGTCTCCCACTTCTCCTTCTTCCATCCACCTCTGACACATATATCCTCTTTGTCAATCTTTCCTCACTCATTCTCTCTATGTGTCTAAACCATTCAGCACACCCTCTTCTGCTCTCTCAACCAGACTCTTTTAATTACCATACATCTCTCGTACTCTTTCATTACTTACTTGATCAAACCACCTCACACCACATATTGTCCTCAAACATTTCATTTCCAGCACATCCACCCAATAAAGCACAACTCTATCCATAGCCGACGCCTCACAACCATATAACATTGTTGGAACCACTGTTCCTTCAAACATACCCATTTTTGCTCTCGCGTGATAACCTTCTCGCCTTCCACACATTCTTCATCTTTCCCAGAACCTTCGCCCCCTCACCCACCGTGACTCACCTCCGCTTCCATGGTTCCATTCGCTCCTAAGTCCACTCCAGATATCTAAAACACTTTACATACTCTAGTTTTCCTTACTCAAGCTTACATCCCACTCACCTTGTCCCTCAAGACTACCTGCTAGGCTATGACCATAGCCTAGCCGTTGTGCTCCCGCCTCCTACGCAGGGGTACTGGGTTCGATCCTAGATGTTGGAGGTTAGTATGTTATATGGTAGTGCGCGTTCATATGCAATATTTACGTATATATATATATATATATATATATATATATATATATATATATATATATATATATATATTATATCTATTTATTTTGCTTTGTCGCTGTCTCCTGCGTTAGCAAGGTAGCGCAAGGAAACAGACGAAAGAATGGCCCAACCCACCCACATACACATGTATATACATACACGTCCACACACGCAAATATACATACCTATACATCTCAACATATACATATATATACACACACAGACATATACATATATACACATGTACATAATTCATACTGTCAGCCTTTATTCATTCCCATCGCCACCCCGCCACGCATGAAATAACAACCCCCTCCCCCCCTCATGTGTGCGAGGTAGCGCTAGGAAAAGACAACAAAGGCCCCATTCTTTCACACTCAGTCTCTAGCTGTCATGTATTAATAATGCACCGAAACCACGGCTCCCTTTCCACATCCAGGCCCCACAGAACTTTCCATGGTTTACCCCAAACGCTTCACATGCCCTGGTTCAATCCATTGACAGCACGTCGACCCCGGTATACCACATCCTTCCAATTCACTCTATTCCTTGCACGCCTTTCACCCTCCTGCGTGTTCAGGCCCCGATCACTCAAAATCTTTTTCACTCCATCTTTCCACCTCCAATTTGGTCTCCCACTTCTCCTCGTTCCATCCACCTCTGACACATATATCCTCTTGGTCAATCTTTCCTCACTCATTCTCTCCATGTGACCAAACCATTTCAAAAAACCCTCTTCTGGTCTCTCAACCACACTTTCTTTTATTACCACACATCTCTCTTACCCTATTATTACTTACTCGATCAAAACACCTCACACCACATATTGTCCTCAAACATCATTTCCAGCACATCCACCCTCCTCCGCACAACTCTATCCATAGCCCACGCCTCGCAAGCATACAACATACCCATTTTTGCTTTCCGAGATAATGTTCTCGACTTCCACACATTCTTCAAGGCTCCCAGAATTTTCGCCCCCTCCCCCACCCTATGATTCACTTCCGCTTCCATGGTTCCATCCGCTGCCAAATCTACTCCCAGATATCTAAAGCACTTCACTTCCTTCAGTTTTTCTCCATTCAAACTTGCCTCCCAATTGACTTGACCCTCAAACCTACTGTACCTAATAACCTTGCTCTCATTCACATTTACTCTCAACTTTCTTCTTTCACACACTTTACCAAACTCAGTCACCAGCTTCTGCAGTTTCTCACATGAATCAGCCACCATCGCTGTATCATCAGCGAACAACAACTGACTCACTTCCCAAGCTCTCTTATCCACAACAGACTGCATACTTGCCCCTCGTTCCAAAACTCTTGCATTCACCTCCCTAACAACCCCATCCATATTCAAATTAAACAACCATGGAGACATCACACACCCCTGCCGCAAACCTACATTCACTGAGAACCAATCATTTTCCTCTCTTCCTACACGTACACATGCCTTACAATCTCGATATATATATATATATATATATATATATATATATATATATATATATATATATATATATATATATATATATATCATCAATCTATCAACACACATGAATATATTCATATCCGCATGATCAATCTTGTGTTCATATATACCTCCTAAATATTTCCTCCACCATCTTTATGTATTTGATGGCAATTTCGACGTTCTTCAAGACAGTATGCCTCTCTCTCACAACCCTCCTCGTGTAATTTTCTGGTAATAAGTCAGGCACAATGTCACCTCTCATGTTCCTTTCATAGTGATTCCTGCATCTTGTTTCTCCTGATAAGATAGTCAACGTCTCGTCTGTTCTCATAGCTTTTCCATCTTCACCACATTTTCCCAGTAGGAAAATGCGTCCCCGAGTCTCTCTCTCTCTCTCTCTCTCTCTCTCTCTCTCTCTCTCTCTCTCTCTCTCTCTCTCTCTCTCTCTCTCCGGCCAACACAGTCTGTTCCTGGGGACTGCTCCAGCCAGGTGCTGGTACAGCCGGCCACGACTGATTCTTATCCCTACCCCCACCCCCTCCAGGGTTACCACCATGTTAATGCATCAGTAATACGTGACCAGCCTTGACTGGCAGTGACGAGCTAATCATCCCCCTCTCTCGTGGCCCGAGTACTGCCTGTGGTTCACACACGTCCCCAGGGACCAGTCAATCAGACCACACCAAAAGCGCTCGTCCAGTTGGGTACATACGTGGGTACCGGTTTGTCTGGGAAGGTAAACTACAATGTCTTAGTTCCGCGACTATTTAGGGACGTGAAGATACATCCACTACGGGAAAATACACCCCACTGTAAATATCAATACAGTGTCTATATATATATATATATATATATATATATATATATATATATATATATATATATATATATATATATTGTTTAATTTGTTTATGGATGGGGTTGTTAGGGAGGTGAATGCAAGAGTTTTGGAAAGAGGGGCAAGTATGAAGTCTGTTGGGGATGAGAGAGCTTGGGAAGTGAGTCAGTTGTTGTTCGCTGATGATACAGCGCTGGTGGCTGATTCATGTGAGAAACTGCAGAAGCTGGTGACTGAGTTTGGTAAAGTGTGTGAAAGAAGAAAGTTAAGAGTAAATGTGAATAAGAGCAAGGTTATTAGGTACAGTAGGGTTGAGGGTCAAGTCAATTGGGAGGTGAGTTTGAATGGAGAAAAACTGGAGGAAGTGAAGTGTTTTAGATATCTGGGAGTGGATCTGGCAGCGGATGGAACCATGGAAGCGGAAGTGGAGCATAGGGTGGGGGAGGGGGCGAAAATTCTGGGAGCCTTGAAGAATGTGTGGAAGTCGAGAACATTATCTCGGAAAGCAAAAATGAGTATGTTTGAAGGAACAGTGGTTCCAACAATGTTGTATGGTTGCGAGGCGTGGGCTATGGATAGAGTTGTGCGCAGGAGGATGGATGTGCTGGAAATGAGATGTTTGAGGACAATGTGTGATGTGAGGTGGTTTGATCGAGTAAGTAACGTAAGGGTAAGAGAGATGTGTGGAAATAAAAAGAGCGTGGTTGAGAGAGCAGAAGAGGGTGTTTTGAAATGGTTTGGGCACATGGAGAGAATGAGTGAGGAAAGATTGACTAAGAGGATATATGTGTCGGAGGTGGAGGGAACGAGAAGAGGGAGACCAAATTGGAGGTGGAAAGATGGAGTGAAAAAGATTTTGTGTGATCGGGGCCTGAACATGCAGGAGGGTGAAAGGAAGGCAAGGAATAGAGTGAATTGGAGCGATGTGGTATACCGGGGTTGACGTGCTGTCAGTGGATTGAATCGGGGCATGTGAAGCGTCTGGGGTAAACCATGGAAAGCTGTGTAGGTATGTATATTTGCGTGTGTGGACGTATGTATATACATGTGTATGGGGGTGGGTTGGGCCATTTCTTTCGTCTGTTTCCTTGCGCTACCTCGCAAACGCGGGAGACAGCGACAAAGCAAAAAAAAAAAAAAAAAAATATATATTTATATATATATATATATATATATATATATATATATATATATATATATATATATATATATCGGATATCCGGCATAGGATCTTCGTCACGTTCTGCAGGATGAGGCAGGAGGGGGACACTCCCACCATAACTCCGTCAGTATCAGCACATCTCTAGTGTTGTCACGACAGAGGAACCCTGGGCGTGCGCCAGGTTCCTGGGGACGCTGGCACGGCGTCGGGTGGGGGGTGGGGGACGTCGTAGGGAGGCAGACGGAGGTGCCCTAGGCGTGCGACAGGTTCTTGGTGACGATAGCACGGCGTCTTTTGGGAAGGCCGTCGTAATGACGTAGAGGGAGGCGTTCCGTGCGTGCGACAGGTTCCTGGTGACGCTGCCAAGGCGCGGGGAGGAGGAGTCGTCATGCGGAGGTAGACGGAGGCATCCTGGGGGTGCGACTGGTTACTTACTGGTGACGCTGCCATGGCGACGCAAGAGATCAGTCGGAGATGAGACGGGCAAAGGGACAACTCTCAGGGTAATGTTTGAGTGAGATGATGTGAGGAGCATCGGTCCACGCCATACCTCACGACCCAGTCATCTCTGGAGACTCAAAACAATTCAAGGCAAGACTAGTCAGGAAAGCGCTATCACTGAGTTTTCCCCGGTGCTCTTGTGTTCCGGGAGGGAAGTTCTTTCATACAAGATGAGCTAACAAAGAAAAATAAATGAAGGAAAAATGAAAGAAAGAACGAACGACCTTGCGTCAATGGCTAGCCTCAGTGTCTTCCCACACAAGGATCTGTTGAGAAATAACACAGGCTCTTGACTAGCATGAGATGTTTATAGTGCATTCATAGCCTCCACCACCACCTGACCCATCACCTACCACCACCACCACCACCACCTGACCCATCACTTACCACCACCACCACCACCACTACCTGACCCATCACTTACCACCACCACCACCACCACCTGACCCATCACTTACCACCACCACCACCACCACTACCTGACCCATCACTTACCACCACCACCACCACCACCTGACCCATCACTTACCACCATCACCACCACTACCTGACCCATCACTAACCACCACCACCACCACCACCACCTGACCCATCACTTACCACCACCACCACCACTACCTGACCCATCACTTACCACCACCACCACCACCTGACCCATCACTTACCACCACCACCACCACCTGACCCATCACCTACCACCACCACCACCACCACCACCACCTGACCCATCACTTACCACCACCACCACCACTACCTGACCCATCACCTACCACCACCACCACCTGACCCATCACTTACCACCACCACCACCACTACCTGACCCATCACTTACCACCACCACCACCACCTGACCCATCACTTACCACCACCACTACCACCTGACCCATCACCTACCACCACCACCACCACCACTACCTGACCCATCACTTACCACCACCACCACCACCTGACCCATCACTTACCACCACCACCCTCACCTGACCCATCACCTACCACCACCACCACCATCTGCCCCATCACCTACCACTACTACCTCCACCTGGCCCATCACCTGCAACCACCACCTGACCCATCACCTACCATCACCACCTCCACCTGACCCATCACCTACCACCACCACTAACAACAGCCCAATCACCTACTACCACAACCATCACCATCACCATCTGCCCCATCACCTATCACCATCACCACCACCTGCCCCATCACCTACCACCACCACCATCACAACCACCACCTGACCCACACCTACCACCACTGCCTGTCCCATCTCCTACTACCACCATCAATGCCTACCCAATCTCTTCCCACCACGATCCCCTGCCCCATATCCCTCCATCGGCACTATCACCACCTGCCCCAGCCCCCACCACCTGCCCCAGCCCCCACCACCTGCCCCACCCCATTACCTGGGTCATCCTCTGAATAGTCAACATCGTTCCTACAGACCGGCCAGCCTGAGAGGGGCCCTCGTGACCCGTGACCACCACACGTGACCCCTGTGTGTCAACATGGCTGACACAGCAGGTACAACAAGGCGCTGATTGGCTCTTACACCGGAGAGAAATGACCTGTGGATTTAGGACTGATAGCGAGAACAATTTCGTAACGAGCGAGCCTTTCTATCTGTCTCAATAAGTTTCGTTGTAACAGATGTATTTGTGAGCAATGTTCAAAAAGAATGATTGATACAATCAAAAAGGTTTTGTTGGGAGCATCACAAGGAAGGCCACACTATCCAGGAAAGTAACCTACATATTGGTAATGTGTAGTGTGGTGAGACGGTGTATAGTGTGGTGAGACGGTGTACAGCGTGGTGAGACGGTGTATAGTGTGGTGAGACGGTGTGTAGTGTGGTGAGACGGTGTATAGTGTGGTGAGACGGTGTGTAGTGTTGTGAGATGGTGTATAGTGTGGTGAGACGGTGTGTAGTGTTGTGAGATGGTGTATAGTGTGGTGAGACGGTGTATAGTGTGGTGAGATGGTGTATAGTGTGGTGAGACGGTGTGTAGTGTGGTATAGACGGTGTACAGCGTGGTGAGACGGTGTATAGTGTGGTGAGACGGTGTGTAGTGTGGTGAGACGGTGTATAGTGTGGTGAGACGGTGTGTAGTGTGGTGAGACGGTGTATAGTGTGGTGAGACGGTGTGTAGTGTTGTGAGATGGTGTATAGTGTGGTGAGACGGTGTATAGTGTGGTGAGATGGTGTATAGTGTGGTGAGACGGTGTATAGTGTGGTGAGACGGTGTGTAGTGTGGTGAGATGGTGTATAGTGTGGTGAGACGGAGTATAGCGTGGTGAGACGAAGTGTAGTGTGGTGAGACGGTGTGTAGTGTGGTGAGACGGTGTATAGTGTGGTGAGACGGTGTACAGCGTGGTGAGACGGTGTATAGTGTGGTGAGACGGTGTATAGTGTGGTGAGACGGTGTATAGTGTGGTGAGACGGTGTGTAGTGTGGTGAGACGGTGTATAGCGTGGTGAGACGGTGTGTAGTGTGGTGAGACGGTGTATAGTGTGGTGAGACGGTGTGTAGTGTTGTGAGATGGTGTGTAGTGTGGTGAGACGGTGTGTAGTGTGGTGAGACGGTGTATAGTGTGGTGAGACGGTGTATAGTGTGGTGAGACGGTGTATAGTGTGGTGAGACGGTGTATAGCGTGGTGAGACGGTGTATAGTGTGGTGAGACGGTGTATAGCGTGGTGAGATGGTGTATAGTGTGGTGAGACGGTGTATAGCGTGGTGAGACGGTGTATAGTGTGGTGAGACGGTGTATAGTGTGGTGAGACGGTGTATAGTGTGGTGAGATGGTGTATAGTGTGGTGAGACGGTGTGTAGTGTGGTGAGATGGTGTATAGTGTGGTGAGACGGTGTATAGTGTGGTGAGACGGTGTATAGTGTGGTGAGACGGTGTGTAGTGTGGTGAGACGGTGTGTAGTGTGGTGAGACGGTGTATAGTGTGGTGAGACGGTGTGTAGTGTGGTGAGATGGTGTATAGTGTGGTGAGACGGTGTGTAGTGTGGTGAGACGGTGTATAGTGTGGTGAGACGGTGTATAGTGTGGTGAGACGGTGTATAGTGTGGTGAGACGGTGTATAGTGTGGTGAGACGGTGTATAGCGTGGTGAGACGGTGTATAGTGTGGTGAGATGGTGTATAGTGTGGTGAGACGGTGTGTAGTGTGGTGAGACGGTGTGTAGTGCGGTGAGATGGTGTATAGTGTGGTGAAACGGTGTGTAGTGTGGTGAGACGGTGTATAGTGTGGTGAGACGGTGTATAGTGTGGTGAGACGGTGTATAGTGTGGTGAGACGGTGTATAGTGTGGAGACGGTGTGTAGTGTGGTGAGACGGTGTGTAGTGTGGTGAGACGGTGTATAGTGTGGTGAGACGGTGTGTAGTGTGGTGAGATGGTGTATAGTGTGGTGAGACGGTGTGTAGTGTGGTGAGATGGTGTATAGTGTGGTGAGACGGAGTATAGCGTGGTGAGACGAAGTGTAGTGTGGTGAGACGGTGTGTAGTGTAGTGAGACGGTGTGTAGTGTGGTGAGACGGTGTGTAGTGTGGTGAGACGGTGTGTAGTGTGGTGAGACGGTGTGTAGTGTGGTGAGATGGTGTATAGTGTGGTGAGACGGTGTGTAGTGTGGTGAGATGGTATATAGTGTGGTGAGACGGTGTATAGTGTGGTGAGGCGGTGTATAGTGTGGTGAGACGGTGTATAGTGTGGTGAGACGGTGTGTAGTGTGGTGAGACGGTGTATAGCGTGGTGAGACGGTGTATAGTGTGGTGAGACGGTGTATAGTGTGGTGAGACGGTGTGTAGTGTGGTGAGACGGTGTGTAGTGTGGTGAGACGGTGTATAGTGTGGCGAGACGGTGTATAGCGTGGTGAGACGGTGTATAGCGTGGTGAGACGGTGTATAGTGTGGTGAGACGGTATATAGTGTGGTGAGACGGTGTATAGTGTGGTGAGACGGTGTATAGCGTGGTGAGACGGTGCATAGCGTGGTGAGACGAAGTGCAGTGTGGTGAGATGGTGTATAGTGTGGTGAGACGGTGTATAGCGTGGTGAGACGAAGTGTAGTGTGGTGAGACGGTGTATAGTGTGGTGAGACGGTGTATAGCGTGGTGAGACGGTGTATAGCGTGGTGAGACGGTGTATAGCGTGGTGAGACGGTGTATAGTGTGGTGAGACGGTGTATAGCGTGGTGAGACGAAGTGCAGTGTGGTGAGACGGTGTATAGCGTGGTGAGACGGTGCATAGCGTGGTGAGACGATGTATAGCGTGGTGAGACGGTGTATAGCGTGGTGAGACGGTGTATAGCGTGGTGAGACGGTGTGTAGCAGGTAATATAAAGGCGAATTAGTTCTCCTGAGAAATGAATCATTATCAGACGACAATGTGAGGAAGGATATGATAACCATGTGTACTATGGAGAAGATTCTCAGACACTCTCCAGCCACGGGAGGACAGCGCACCAGGCGGTACCACGTCATCACAGCGCACCAGGCGGCAACACGTCATCACAGCGCACCAGAGGCAACACGTCATCATAGCGCACCAGGCGGCAACACGTCATCACAGCGTACCAGGCGGCAACACGTCATCACAGCGCACCAGAAGGCAACACGTCATCACAGCGCACCAGAAGGCAACACGTCATCACAGCGCACCAGAAGGCAACACGTCATCACAGCACACCAGGAGGCAACACGTCATCACAACGCACAAGGCGGCAACACGTCATCACAGCGCACCAGAAGGCAACACGTCATCACAGCACACCAGGAGGCAACACGTCATCACAACGCACAAGGCGGCAACACGTCATCACAGCGCACCCGGTGGCAACACGTCATCACAGCACACCAGGCGGCAACACGGCATCACAGCGCACCAGGAGACAACACGTCATCACAACGCACAAGGCGGCAACACGTCATCACAGCGCACCCGGTGGCAACACGTCATCACAGCACACCAGGAGGCAACACGTCATCACAACGCACAAGGCGGCAACACGTCATCACAGCGCACCCGGTGGCAACACGTCATCACAGCACACCAGGCGGCAACACGTCATCAAAGCGCACCAGGAGACAACACGTCATCAAAGCGCACCAGAAGGCAATACGTCATCACAGCGCACCTGACGGCAACACGTCATCACAGCGCACCAGGCGGCAACACGTCATCACAGCGCACCTGACGGCAACACGTCATCACAGCACACCAGGCGGCAACACGTCATCACAGCACACCAGGCGTTAACACGTCATCACAGCGCACCAGGCGGCAACACGTCATCAAAGCGCATCAGGTGGCAACACGTCATCAAAGCGCACCAGGAGACAACGTCATCAAAGCGCACCAGGCGGCAACACGTCATCACAGCACACCAGGCGGCAACACGTCATCACAGCGCACCTGACGGCAACACATCATCACAGCACACCAGGCGGCAACACGTCATCACAGCACACCAGGCGTTAACACGTCATCACAGCGCACCAGGCGGCAACACGTCATCACAGCGCATCAGGTGGCAACACGTCATCACAGCACACCAGGCGGCAACACGTCATCACAGCGCACCAGGCGGCAACACGTTATCACAGCGCACCAGACGGCAACACGTCATCACAGCGCACCAGGAGGCAGCACGTCATCACAGCACACCAGGCGGCAACACCTCATCACAGCGCACCAGGCGACAACGCGTCATCACAGCGCACCAGGCGGCAACACGGCATCACAGCGCACCAGGAGGAAGCACGTCATCACAGCACACCAGGAGTCAACACATCATCACAGCGCACCAGGCGACAACACGTCATCACAGCACACCATAAGGCACACGTCATCACAACGCACAAGGCGGCAACACGTCATCACAGCGCACCAGGCGGCAACACGTCATCACAGCGCACCAGGCGGCAACATGTCATCACAGCGCACCAGGCGGCAACACGTCATCACAACGCACAAGGCGGCAACACGTCATCACAGCGCACCAGGAGGCAGCACGTCATCACAGCGCACCAGGCGGCAAGACGGTCATCACAGAGCACCAGGAGGCAACACGTCATCACAGCGCACCAGGCGGCAACACGTCATCACAGCGCACCAGGCGGCAAGACGGTCACCACAGCGCACCAGGCGGCAACACGTCATCACAGCGCACCAGGCGGCAACACGTCATCACAGCGCACCAGGCGGCAACACGTCATCACAGCGCACCAGGCGGCAAGACGGTCACCACAGCGCACCAGGCGGCAACACGGCATCACAGCGCACCAAGTGGCAAGACGGTCACCACAGCGCACCAGGCGGCAACACGGCATCACAGCACACCAGGCGGCAAGACGGTCACCACAGCGCACCAGGCGGCAACACGGCATCACAGCGCACCAGGCGGCAACACGGCATCACAGCGCACCAGGCGGCAACAAGTCATCACAGCGCACCAGGCGGCAAGACGGTCACCACAGCGCACCAGGCGGCAACACGTCATCACAGCGCACCAGGCGGCAACACGTCATCACAGCGCACTGACGGCAACACGTCATCACAGCACACGAGGCGGCAACACGTCATCACAGCACACCAGGCGTTAACACGTCATCACAGCGCACCAGGCGGCAACACGTCATCACAGCGCATCAGGTGGCAACACGTCATCACAGCGCATCAGGTGGCAACACGTCATCACAGCACACCAGGCGGCAACACGTCATCACAGCGCACCAGGCGGCAACACGTTATCACAGCGCACCAGACGGCAACACGTCATCACAGCGCACCAGGAGGCAGCACGTCATCACAGCGCACCAGGCGGCAACACGTCATCACAGCGCATCAGGTGGCAACACGTCATCACAGCGCATCAGGTGGCAACACGTCATCACAGCACACCAGGCGGCAACACATCATCACAGCGCACCAGGCGACAACACGTCATCACAGCACACCATAAGGCACACGTCATCACAACGCACCAGGCGGCAACACGTCATCACAGCGCACCAGGCGGCAACACGTCATCACAGCGCACCAGGCGGCAACACGTCATCACAGCGCACCAGGCGGCAACACGTCATCACAACGCACAAGGCGGCAACACGTCATCACAGCGCACCAGGAGGCAGCACGTCATCACAGCGCACCAGGCGGCAAGACGGTCATCACAGCGCACCAGGAGGCAACACGTCATTACAGCGCACCAGGCGGCAACACGTCATCACAGCGCACCAGGCGGCAAGACGGTCACCACAGCGCACCAGGCGGCAACACGTCATCACAGCGCACCAGGCGGCAACACGTCATCACAGCGCACCAGGCGGCAACACGTCATCACAGCGCACCAGGCGGCAAGACGGTCACCACAGCGCACCAGGCGGCAACACAGCATCACAGCGCACCAGGCGGCAAGACGGTCACCACAGCGCACCAGGCGGCAACACGGCATCACAGCGCACCAGGCGGCAAGACGGTCACCACAGCGCACCAGGCGGCAATACGGCATCACAGCGCACCAGGCGGCAACACGGCATCACAGCGCACCAGGCGGCAACAAGTCATCACAGCGCACCAGGCGGCAAGACGGTCACCACAGCGCACCAGGCGGCAACACATCATCACAGCGCACCAGGCGGCAACACGTCATCACAGCGCACCAGGCGGCAAGACGGTCATCACAGCGCAACAGGCGGCAACACGGCATCACAGCGCACCAGGCGGCAAGACGGTCACCACAGCGCACCAGAAGGCAACACATCACAGCGCACCAGGCGGCAACACGGTCATCACAGTGCACCAGGCGGCAACACGGCATAACAGCGCACCGGGCGGCAACACGTCATCACAGCGCACCAGGCGGGACCACGTCATCACAGCGCACTAGGCGGCACCATGTCACCATAGCGCATTAAGCGGCAATACGTCATCACAGCGCACCAGGCGAGATGGTGGTGGTGGGGGGAGGGTGCTGTTTTATCATGTGTGACGGGGTGGCGGCGAGAATGAATGAAGGCAGCAAGTATGAATATGTACATGTGTATATATGTATATGTCTGCGTATGTATATGTATGCATACATTGAAATGTAGAGGTATGTATATGTGCGTGTGTGGGCGTTGATGTATATACATGTGTATGAGGGTGGGTTGGGCCATTCTTTCGTCTTTTTCCTTGCGCTACCTCGCTAACGCGGGAGACAGAGACAAAGCAAAATAAATAAATAAATAAATAAAAATATATCTTATACTTTTATCTATGACACGTTTTCATTTCGGCCATGTAACGAATGGCTGTAAATCTGGTGGAACATTTTCTCAATGTTGTATATAAAGTCGGGGAAATGGAGTGATGGTGCGCGGGACGTCTCTTGGAAATTGAATAATGGAACCCTGGCATCAGCAGCATCAAGTGTGAGACTCTATTTTAAGTTAGGTTCGTGAGGCAGTCGCTCAAGACGGCTTCCAAACGTGCAATTCAACGCAGAAATATCCTGCTAAACCGTGAGACCAGCACCTCCGGACGCTTTTGAGGTAATGGTTTTGAGGTGATGGTTTTGAGGGGATGGTTTTGAGGGGATGGTTTTGAAGGGATGGTTTTGAGAATTTCTTTGTTCTGTTCCAGCTGTGTGTGGTATGTCCGTCTGTGTTCCCAAACCCATCCACACCTGAATTATCTCTCTCTCTCTCTCTCTCTCTCTCTCTCTCTCTCTCTCTCTCTCTCTCTCTCTCTCTCTCTGGGATTATGAAAAATATAATCAACTCAAAATATACGTTCCAGATGAAGAAACGAACTGACTAATGATAATCAGGGACACTGAGGGTAGGGTTATGGTGAGGACACGCTGACGACCGTCATGGTATATGCCGGAAATTCATCACTAATGGTGAAGGACATTATCCACTGGATATAATGTTTACAACGCAGTCCAGTGACATTACGACAAATGGTATTCCATAAACCGTGTTCTTGTAATACCTTCTCGTAACAGGAACTTGAATGACGATTTCGTTCTGGTCTTTTTATGTTTCACCAGTAAATGTGGGGCCTGGTAGAGGAGCGAGGGGCGGCGGGCTGTGGTTTCGGTACATTGCACATGACAGGTGGAGAATGGATGAGAGCGGATGAGACCTTTTCTTCATCTGTTCCTGGCGCTACCTTGCTAACACGGAATACGGCGAATATATATATATATATATATATATATATATATATATATATATATATATATATATATCCCTGAGATAGGGGAGAAAGAATACTTCCAAGGTATTCCCTACGTGTCGTAGAATGCGACTAAAGGGGGGAGGGAGCGGGTGGTGTGTGTGTGTGTGTGTGTGTGTGTGTGTGTGTGTGTGTGTGTGTGTGTGTGTGTGTGTGTGTGTGCGCTGGAAATCCTCCCCTCTCGTTTTCGTTTTTAATTCTCCAAAAGAAGGAACAGTGCCTGAACGACCCCAGTACTCATCCCTGCAGTGCCTGAAAGGCCCCAGTACCCATCCCTGCAGTGCCTGAACTTCCCGAGTATTACTCCTGCAGTGCCTGAACGACCCCAGTACGCCTGCAGTCCTTCAACTCATCTCACACTTGGATGGCGAACAAGTAAACCAATGAAGGTCAGTCTTATAACGACCTAGTGAACTACTTAACAACACGCCGGTGCGACCCTCGAGCATGACGCTACGACCCTTGAGCAAGCGTGCTGAAGAGGCACGTGTGTCGAGATAACTGGAGATGTTGAGTGAAGGTCAGCACAAGGGGAGAGAGTAAATGGAAGAATGGAAGGGATGTGAGGAAGGAGAACACCAGACCTCTCAAAAATAAACATGGACATATATTATCATAAGTGGCGCCTGTACTGCAGCCTCACCCCCAGGTGAGGCACAGTCCATCCCTCAGCCAGTCGAAGCTGCTGCTCTGAGTACGACCTCTGAGTACGACCTTTGAGTACGACCTCTGAGTACGACCTTTGAGTACGACGTTTGGGTACGACCTCTGAGTATGATGACCTGGCCTTTGACCTAGACCCCTTCATGGACACCGAGACTCGTTCAGTTGTAATGACCAAGCCGAACTGCTCTGACCATCTCCCCACAAGCGCAGTGTGCAGACACCCACACCAGCATAGTGGTGCAGACACCCACACAAGCGCAGTGTTGCAGACACCCACACCAGCATAGTGGTGCAGACACCCACACAAGCGCAGTGTTGCAGACACCCACACCAGCATAGTGGTGCAGACACCCACACAAGCATAGTGTTGCAGACACCCACACCAGCATAGTGGTGCAGACACCCACACAAGCGCAGTGTTGCAGACACCCACACCAGTGCAGTGTTGCAGACACCCACACCAGCATAGTGTTGCAGACACCCACATCAGCATAGTGTTGCAGACACCCACACCAGCATAATGTTGCAGACACCCACACAAGCGCAGTGTTGCAGACACCCACACCAGTGCAGTGTTGCAGACACCCACACCAGCATAGTGTTGCAGACACCCACACAAGCGCAGTGTTGCAGACACCCACACAAGCGCAGTGTTGCAGACACCCACACCAGCATAGTGTTGCAGACACCTACACAAGCGCAGTGTTGCAGACACCCACACCAGCATAGTGTTGCAGACACCCACACAAGCGCAGTGTTGCAGACACGCACACCAGCATAGTGTTGCAGACACCTACACAAGCGCAGTGTTGCAGACACCCACACCAGTGCAGTGTTGCAGACACCCACACAAGCGCAGTGTTGCAGACACGCACACCAGCATAGTGTTACAGACACCCACACAAGCGCAGTGTTGCAGACACGCACACCAGCATAGTGTTGCAGACACCCACACCAGCAAGTGTTGCAGACACCCACACCAGCAAGTGTTGCAGACACCCACACCCGCAGTGTTGCAAGACAACCCACACCAGCGCAGTGTTGCAGACACCCACACAGCATAGTGTTGCAGACACCCACCCAGTCAGTGTTACAGACACCTACACCAGCGCAGTGTTGCAGACACCCACACCAGCAAGTGTTGCAGACACCCACACCAGGCCAGTGTTGCAGACAACCCACACCAGTGCAGTGTTGCAGACACCCACACCAGCTAGTGTTGCAGACACCCACACCAGCAGTGTTGCAGACACCCACACCAGCGCAGTGTTGCAGACACCCACACCAGCATAGTGTTGCAGACACGCACACCAGCAGTGTTGCAGACACCCACACCAGCGCAGTGTTGCAGACACCCACACCAGCGCAGTGTTGCAGACACCCACACCAGCATAGTGTTGCAGACACCCACACCAGCATAGTGTTGCAGACACCCACACCAGCACAGTGTTGCAGACACCCACACCAGTGCAGTGTTGCAGACACGCACATCAGCATAGTGTTGCAGACACCCACACCAGCGCAGTGTTGCAGACACCCACACCAGCATAGTGTTGCAGACACCCACACCAGCCTATATAGTGTTGCAGACACCCACACCATTGCAGTGTTGCAGACACGCACACCAGCATAGTGTTGCAGACACCCACACCAGCGCAGTGTTGCAGACACCCACACCAGCGCAGTGTTGCAGACACCCACACAAGCGCAGTGTTGCAGACACCCACACCAGCGCACTGTTGCAGACACCCACACCAGCGCAGTGCTGCAGACACCCACACAAGCGCAGTGTTGCAGACACCCATACCAGCATAGTGTTGCAGACACCCACACCAGCGCAGTGCTGCAGACACCCACACAAGCGCAGTGTTGCACACACGCACACCAACATAGCGTTGCAGACACCCACACCAGTGCAGTGTTGCAGACACCCACACCAGTGCAGTGTCGCAGACACCCACACCAGCAGAGCGTTGCAGACACCCACACCAGCGCAGTGTTGCAGACACCCACACCAGCGCAGTGTTGCAGACACCCACACCAGCGCAGTGTTGCAGACACCCACACAAGCGCAGAATGTTGCAGACACCCACACCAGCATAGTGTTGCAGACACCCACACCAGCAGAGTGTTGCAGACACCCACACCAGCGCAGTGTTGCAGACACCCACACCAGCAGAGTGTTGCAGACACCCACACCAGTGCAGTGTTGCAGACACCCACACCAGCATAGTGTTGCAGACACCCACACCAGCGCAGTGTTGCAGACACTCACACCACAGAGCGTTGCAAACACCCACACCAGCGCAGTGTTGCAGACACCCACACCAGCATAGTGTTGCAAACACCCACACCAGCATAGTGTTGCAGACACCCACACAAGCGCAGTGTTGCAGACAACCACACCAGTGTAGTGTTGCAGACCCCCACACCAACAAAACGTTGCAGACACCCACACCAACACAACGTTGCAAACAAAGAAAACAAGACTTCATGATAGGAAACACCGACACACTGACTATGGTGGATGGCACCATTAGCCAGCCTTCCGTTGCATTACCTTCATGCGCAGTTCTCTCGTGCATCATAAGCTCTGAATGACCCCTCAACCGGCACTTGTGTCGTGAACTATATTCTGGTCCTCTGGCTGAAGTCACGACTAATCTAGTGAGGAAGGAAGCCACATTTGATGTATACATATTATATAATTTCTTTTCATCCGTGTTCCCCATTTCCCGCGTGAGCGAAGTAGCGTTAAGAACAGAGGATTGAGCTTAAGAGGGAAAACTCCTCACTTGGCCCACTTCTCGGTTCCTTCTATGGGAAAATTAAACACTGGAGGAAAGGATTTCAAGCCCCCCACTCTCTCCCCTTTTAGTTGTCTTTTACGAAACGCAGGGAATACGTGGGAAGTATTCTTTCTCCCCTATCCCCAAGGATAATCTATATATATATATATATATATATATATATATATATATATATATATATATATATATATATACATTATTTATCAAATTTGCTTTGTCGCTGTCTCCCGCGTTAGCGAGGTAGCGCAAGGAAACACACACACACACACACACATATATATATATATATATATATATATATATATATATATATATATATATATATATATATATATATATATATATACGAATAAAGCGCATATGAACGCGCACCTTCATAGAACATACAAACCTCCAACAGCCAGGATCGAACCCGGGACCCTTGTGCCACAGGCGGGAATATATATATATATACATATATATATATATACATATATATATATATATATATATATATATATATATATTATTTTTTTTTTTTTTTGCTTTGTCGCTGTCTCCCGCGTTTGCGAGGTAGCGCAAGGAAACAGACGAAAGAAATGGCCCAACCCACCCCCACACACATGTATATACATACGTCCACACACGCAAATATACATACCTACACAGCTTTCCATGGTTCACCCAAGACGCTTCACATGCCCTGATTCAATCCACTGACAGCACGTCAACCCCGGTATACCACATCGATCCAATTCACTCTATTCCTTGCCCTCCTTTCACCCTCCTGCATGTTCAGGCCCCGATCACACAAAATCTTTTTCACTCCATCTTTCCACCTCCAATTTGGTCTCCCACTTCTCCTCGTTCCCTCCACCTCCGACACATATATCCTCTTGGTCAATCTTTCCTCACTCATTCTCTCCATGTGCCCAAACCATTTCAAAACACCCTCTTCTGCTCTCTCAACCACGCTCTTTTTATTTCCACACATCTCTTACCCTTACGTTACTTACTCGATCAAACCACCTCACACCACACATTGTCCTCAAACATCTCATTTCCAGCACATCCATCCTCCTGCGCACAACTCTATCCATAGCCCACGCCTCGCAACCATACAACATTGTTGGAACCACTATTCCTTCAAACATACCCATTTTTGCTTTCCGAGATAATGTTCCCGACTTCCACACATTCTTCAAGGCTCCCCGGATTTTCGCCCCCTCCCCCACCCTATGATCTACTTCCGCTTCCATGGTTCCATCCGCTGCCAGATCCACTCCTAGATATCTAAAACACTTTACTTCCTCCAGTTTTTCTCCATTCAAACTTACCTCCCAAATGACTTGACCCTCAACCCTACTGTACCTAATTACCTTGCTCTTATTCACATTTACTCTTAACTTTCTTCTTTCACACACTTTACCAAACTCAGTCACTAGCTTCTGCAGTTTCTCACCCAAATCAGCCACCAGCGCTGTATCATCAGCGAACAACAACTGACTCACTTCCAAAGCTCTCTCATCCCAACAGACTTCATACTTGCCCCTCTTTCCAAAACTCTTGCATTTACTCCCTAACAACCCCATCCACAAACAAATTAAACGACCATGAAGACATCACACACCCCTGCCGCAAACCTACATTCACTGAGAACCAATCACTTTCCTCTCTTCCTACACGTACACATGCCTTACATCCTCGATAAAAACTTTTCACTGCTTCTAACAACTTGCCTCCCACACCATATATTCTTAATACCTTCCACAGAGCATCTCTATCAACTCTATCATATGCCTTCTCCAGATCCATAAATGCTACATACAAATCCATTTGCTTTTCTAAGTATTTCTCACATACATTCTTCAAAGGAAACACCTGATCCACACATCCTCTACCACTTCTGAAACCACACTGCTCTTCCCCAATCTGATGCTCTGTACATATATATATATATATATATATATATATATATATATATATATATATATATATATATATATATATACATATATATATATATATCCATAAATGCTACATACAAATCCATTTGCTTTTCTAAGTATTTCTCACATACATTCTTCAAAGCAAACACCTGATCCACACATCCTCTACCACTTCTGAAACCACACTGCTCTTCCCCAATCTGATGCTCTGTACATGCCTTCACCCTCTCAATCAATACCCTCCCATATAATTTACCAGGAATACTCAACAAACTTATACCTCTGTAATTTGAGCACTCACTCTTATCCCCTTTGCCTTTGTACAATGGCACTATGCACGCATTCCGCCAATCCTCAGGCACCTCACCATGAGTCATACATACATTAAATAACCTTACCAACCAGTCAACAAGGCATATGATAGAGTTGATAGAGATGCTCTGTGGAAGGTATTAAGAATATATGGTGTGGGAGGAAAGTTGTTAGAAGCAGTGAAAAGTTTTTATCGAGGATGTAAGGCATGTGTACGTGTAGGAAGAGAGGAAAGTGATTGGTTCTCAGTGAATGTAGGTTTGCGGCAGGGGTGTGTGATGTCTCCATGGTTGTTTAATTTGTTTATGGATGGGGTTGTTAGGGAGGTAAATGCAAGAGTTTTGGAAAGAGGGGCAAGTATGAAGTCTGTTGGGGATGAGAGAGCTTGGGAAGTGAGTCAGTTGTTGTTCGCTGATGATACAGCGCTGGTGGCTGATTCATGTGAGAAACTGCAGAAGCTGGTGACTGAGTTTGGCAAAGTGTGTGGAAGAAGAAAGTTAAGAGTAAATGTGAATAAGAGCAAGGTTATTAGGTACAGTAGGGTTGAGGGTCAAGTCAATTGGGAGGTGAGTTTGAATGGAGAAAAACTGGAGGAAGTGAAGTGTTTTAGATATCTGGGAGTGGATCTGGCAGCGGATGGAACCATGGAAGCGGAAGTGGATCATAGGGTGGGGGAGGGGGCGAAAATTCTGGGGGCCTTGAAGAATGTGTGGAAGTCGAGAACATTATCTCGGAAAGCAAAAATGGGTATGTTTGAAGGAATAGTGGTTCCAACAATGTTGTATGGTTGCGAGGCGTGGGCTATGGATAGAGTTGTGCGCAGGAGGATGGATGTGCTGGAAATGAGATGTTTGAGGACAATGTGTGGTGTGAGGTGGTTTGATCGAGTGAGTAACGTAAGGGTAAGAGAGATGTGTGGAAATAAAAAGAGCGTGGTTGAGAGAGCAGAAGAGGGTGTTTTGAAGTGGTTTGGGCACATGGAGAGAATGAGTGAGGAAAGATTGACCAAGAGGATATATGTGTCGGAGGTGGAGGGAACGAGGAGAAGAGGGAGACCAAATTGGAGGTGGAAAGATGGAGTGAAAAAGATTTTGTGTGATCGGGGCCTGAACATGCAGGAGGTTGAAAGGAGGGCAAGGAATAGAGTGAATTGGAGCGATGTGGTATACCGGGGTTGACGTGCTGTCAGTGGATTGAATCAAGGCGTGTGAAGCGTCTGGGGTAAACCATGGAAAGCTGTATAGGTATGTATATTTGCGTGTGTGGACGTATGTATATACATGTGTATGGGGGGGGGGGGTGGGGCCATTTCTTTCGTCTGTTTCCTTGCGCTACCTCGCAAACGCGGGAGACAGCGACAAAGTATAAAAAATATATATATATATATATATATATATATATATATATATATATATATATATATATATATACATATATATATATATATATATATATATATATATATATATATATATATATATATATATATATATATATACATAGGAAGGAAGTAAAGTGATTGGTTTCCAGTGAATGTCGGTTTGCGGTAGGGGTGCGTGATGTCTCCATGGTTGTTAATTTGTTTATGGATGGGGTGGTAAGGGAAGTGAATGCAAGAGTTTTGGAAAGAGGGGCAAGTATGCAGTCTGGTGTGGATGAGAGGGCTTGGGAAGTGAGTTAGTTGTTGTTCGCTGATGATAGAGGCCTGGTGGCTGATTCAAGTGAGAAACTGCAGAATTTGGTGACTGAGTTTGGTAAAGTGTGTGAAATGAGAAAGTTATGAGTAAATGTGAATAAGAGCAAGGTAGGGTTGAGGGACAAGTTAACTGGGAGGTAAGTTTGAATAGAGAAAAAATGGAGTAAGTGAAGTGTTTTAGATATCTGGGAGTGGATTTAGCAGCGGATGGAACCATGGTAGCGGAAGTGAGTCACAGGGTGGGGGAAGGGGTGAAGGTTCTGGGAGTGTTGAAAAATGTGTGGAATGCGAGAACGTTATCTCGAAGAGCAAAAATGGGTGTTTGAAGGGATAGTGGTTCCAACAATGTTATATGGTTGTTAGGCGTGGGCTATAGTTAGGGGTGTGCGGAGGGTGGATGTATTGGGAATGAAATGTTTGAGGACAATGTGTGGTATGATCGAGTAATGAAAGGGTAAGAGAGATGTATGGTAAGAAAAAGAGTGTGGTTGAGAGAGCAGAAGGTGTGTTGAAATGGTTTGGTCACATGGAGAGAATGAGTAAGGAAAGATTGACAAAGAGGATATATATGTCATAGGTGGAGGGTCGAAGAAGCGAGAGACTAAATTGTGGGTGGATGGAGGGAGTGAAAAAGATTTTGAGCAATCGGGGACTGAACATACAGGAGAGTGAAAGGAGCGCAAAGAATAAAGTGAATTGGAACGATGTGGTATACCAGGGTGAACGTGCTGTTAATGGATTGAACCAGGGCATGTGAAGCGTTTGGGGTAAACCATGGAAAGGTCTGTGGGGCCTGGGTGTGGAAAGGAAGCTGTGGTTTCGGTGCATTATACATGACAGCTAGAGACTGAGTGTGAACGAATGAGGCCTTTGTTGTCTTTTCCTAGAGATACCTCGCACGCGCGCGAGAGGAGGGGGGGTGCCATATCATGTGTGGTGGAGTGGCGACGAAATGGATGAAGGCAGCGGGTATGAATATGTATATTTGTATATATGTATATGTCTGTGTATGCATGTATATGTTGGAATGTGTAGGTATGTATATGTACACATACATCCTTCAAAGCAAACACCTGATCCACACATCCTCTACCACTTCTGAAACCACACTATTCTTCTCTAGTCTGATGCTCTGTACATGCCTTTACCCTCTCATTCAATACCCTCCCATATGATTTCCCAGGAATACTCAACAAACTTACACCTCTGTAATTTGAGCATTCACCTATATCTCCTTTGCCTTTGTACAATGGCACTATGCATGCATTCCGCCAATCCTCAGGCACTTCACCATGAGTCATACATACATTGAATATCCTTACCAACCAATCAACAACATAGTCACCACTTTTTTTTTATAAATTGCACTGCAATACCATCCAAACCCGCCGCCTTGCCGGCTTTCATCTCCCGCAAAGCTTTCGCTACCTCTTCTCTGTTTACCAAACCATTCTCCCTGACCCTCTCACTTCGCACACCATATATATATATATATATATATATATATATATATATATATATATATATACACACACACACACACACACACATATATATATATATATATATATATATATATATATATATATATATATATATATATATATATATATATATATATATGGGTGTTTTGAAGTGGTTTGGGCACATGGAGAGGATGAGTGAGGAAAGATTGACCAAGAGGATATATGTGTCGGAGGTGGAGGGAACAAGGAGAAGAGGGAGACCAAATTGGAGGTGGAAAGATGGAGTGAAAAAGATTTTGTGTGATCGGGGCCTGAACATGCAGGAGGGTGAAAGGAGGGCAAGGAATAGAGTGAATTGGAGCGATGTGGTATACCGGGGTTGACGTGCTGTCAGTGGATTGAATCAGGGCATGTGAGGCGTCTGGGGTAAACCATGGAAAGCTGTGTAGGTATGTATATTTGCGTGTGTGGACGTATGTATATACATGTGTATGGGGGGAGGGGGTTGGGCCATTTCTTTCGTCTGTTTCCTTGCGCTACCTCGCAAACGCGGGAGACAGCGACAAAGTATAATAATAAAAAAAAATATATATATATATATATATATATATATATATATATATATATATATATATATATATATATATATATATGGGTATGTTTGAAGGAATAGTGGTTCCAACAATGTTACATGGTTGCGAGGCATGGGCTACAGATAGGGTTGTGTGGTGGAAAGTGGATATACTGGAAATTTGATGTTTGAGGATAATATGTGGTATGAGGTGGTTTGATAGTGTAAGCAATGAACGGGTAAGAGAGATGTGTGGTAATAAAAAGAGTGTGCTTGAGAGAGTAGGTGTGTCGAAATAGTTTGGACACATGGAGAGAATGAGTGAGGAAAGATTGACAAAAAGGGTATATATGTCAGGCGGAGGGAAGAAGGAAGTGGGAGACCAAATTGGAGGTAGAAGGATGGAGTGAAAAAGATTTTGAGCGATCAGGGCCTGAACATATAGGAGGGTGAAAGGCGTGCAAAGAATAGAGTGAATTGGAACGATTTGGTATACTGGGGTCGACGTGCTGTCAGTGGATTGAACCAGGGCATGCGAAGCGTGTGGGGTAAACTATGGAAAGGTCTGTGAGGCCTGGATGTGGAAAGGGAGCTGTGGTTTCAGTGCATTACACATGACAGCTAGAAACTGAGTGTGAACGAATTTGGCCTTTCTGTCTGTTTCCTTGCGCTACCTAGCTAACGCGGGAGACAGCGACAAAGTATATTAAAATAAATAAATAAAATATATGTTCATTTATCATACTTAACTGGGGTAGCGAGGTATATATATATATATATATATATATATATATATATATATATATATATATATATATATATATCACCCTGGGGATAGGGGAGAAAGAAACCTTGCCACGTATTCCCTGCGTATCGTAGAAGGCGACTAAAAGGGGAGGGAGCGGGTGGCTGGAAATCCTTCCCTCTCGTTTTTTTTTATCTTAATTTTCCAAAAGAAGGAACAGAGAAGGGGGCCAGGTGAGGATATTCCCTCAAAGGCCCAGTCCTCTGTTCTTAACGCTACCCCGCTATCGCGGGAAATGGCGAATAGTATGAAAGAAAGAATATATATACACATATATATATGAACGAGAGAGAGAGAGAGAGAGAGAGAGAGAGAGAGAGAGAGAGAGAGAGAGAGAGAGAGAGCTGGTATCTTGCGTGCAATAAACCAAAGAACGGATCTGTTAGCTGAAGAAGTTTGACGTCATACTGGCGGCCACGAAACCCCCTGATCTCCCATTACCGCTGCTCACGTCACTAATGGCAAGGTTCTTGGTACTGTTTATTGACGGACTGTGCTTTAATGGCGGGGCCCGGTGGAGCAGCGTAGACAATACTCAGGAGAGTGGAATCCGTTCCCTCTAGTTTGAGGAGTTTTTCAAGAAGCTCTGTTACTCTCTGTCGGCAACAGAGAACGAATATACACATTCCTCGGTCATTTACGAGTACAGCTGTTAGTTGATCATCACTCAGGAGCAGGTCTCATGTATCTCAGTTGTGAGTTGAATGGGTTGATTGAACACCCAAGGACGGACAGATACACTCGCAACGTCCCAATGCAGATTCGAACTCCACCATCAGCATCATCTCAAGGAAGTCGTAGTGGCGAGTGACGTGTCCTGGTGAACCAGGGACGACGATATGATCACTGACGATGATATGTGAGTGAGGAGGTCCGCACGCTACCAGGACAGGAGGGAGGGTGAGGAGGTGGTGGACAAGACCTGAGACTGTGTATCGAATGACGACACTAAGACCTCTCTCTCTCTCTCTCTCTCTCTCTCTCTCTCTGCCTCCGGGGCCTTGCTCGCTCACTAGTGGTGAGTCGGGCACATCCTGAAGCATGCAACATTCATAATGAAGCCGGAAAGGTTTGTATTTGACGTACAAGGAACGTTTTTGTGTTCTGCTATGAAAAGCAATTTGTTCACAAAAACATCCTGGTGCGTGCGTTAGTAATGGCTCCTCAGTCATGTTGGTATGTGAAGAACATGAGACGAAGACGTCATCACATGGCCTACGGGACTAACTTCTGCTAGGCTGGTCCGGTCATTACTAGGCAGATGTTTTGCTTCGTACCATCACACGACCGTGGTTCCTGGCCCACATATTCGTCTTTGCAATTGAAGATGTTGTCGGTAGAGACGATGTGGCCGACAACACTGATCACAACGAGATTATTGACGATAATTCCCGAGATACACTTGTTCATATGTATTTAGCTTCGTGTAGTTGCCTCAAATTATTCCTCCTCTGATCGATTAATCTGTACCTGCATGGGGGTCTCATCCGTCCCTGTAAGGAGTACTCGACTCGCACGTCTAGGCTGGCTCGTGTTCCACCGCATTTTGACCCAGACGAGTCCACAACCTTGCACCTCATCGCCTCTCGTGCCGTCATTACCTCTGCTCTACCATCCTCTCCCTGCGTCGTGCTTTTCTCCCACTGTTATACGGATATGATTCTGGTTGTTGGTTTCCTGGGGCGTCTTCCTGTGCCCTTACCCCTTAGAACTGCACCTGCTACGCGCGATTTCTTCAACGCGCGATTTCTGTTTCGTATGTTTTTTTTTGCGTGAGGGCCAGCCACACGAGGATGAAACGTTATGATTCCTCCTGTTCTCATCAGACACTGAAGGTGGAATATTGTACCTCCTTTCTTCTTTCCCTCTTCCCATCATGTTTCCATCTGAAGAGATGGGTATACGAACACCTGTGGAGCTCTTATTCAAATACATTTTTATAACAAACTCTCACCAACATTTTTCAGCCGATGTAGCTTCTAACAGAGCTGGCTGCTGCCTGTGTGAAGTTGGCTACCGTGAAAGAAGGAATCAACCCCATCCCACAGGAGGCTGCTATGATGAAGACGTTACACACACACACATGAGGCGGACGTCCAGCGCCCGGTTGACGTCACAAACAGTGCATGTGTTCTGAGGTCTCGTTTTCTTCGTCGTAAATCATCACATCGTCGAAATGATCTTCACTATTCTCCCGTCTATCACGGGTCTTACATGACCACATTATCTCAGAAGCTTTCGTGCGTGCGCCCTCGCAATGACTTCCTTATCTTACGAGATTTTCTCGTTTCTTTATCAATGTTTGGCATCACAACAGCTACTGCAATAAGTAGGTTCTTCACTGATTACTCGGTACTTTTCCACAACATTTTCACCCATCCATTCCTGGGAAAAATAAGATGAATTAATGTTTAAGAAGTTGAGACTAGTGCTTCTTGATGGAGGCATCTTGTAGATTCAAGAACGTACTCTTTCCTCTACACCGAGGCTTCTGGAGGACTGTATCTATTCGCTACCACATACTTATTACTACAGCATCTTTTCCCCCAATGCTAAACTCACCCACATTCACTTCCCAGTCCCAGACTGCCCACGCAACTTACGATTTCTGCCTATTCACACCGCCCTCACAGTACCTCGCCAAGCCCAGACACACACACGTTCCTTGTATATATTTGCCTTTGGTCTTCAACGTCATCGTGTGGCCCTCAACACCACAACGACCAACCAGCGTGCTCACCTCCTGTGATATAACTAACGCAGTCGCATCACTCCCGCACCCATTACTCGCGGTAGTACACATTGTGTTCCACTATGGTTCAGTTGCTCCCAACAATCAGCCCATCGGCACTCCCATTTCAGGTTTTAGTCCCTGGTCATAACGTATATCAGGTTTTAGTCCCTGGTCATAACGTATATCAGGTTTTAGTCCCTGGTCATAACGTATATCAGGTTTTAGTCCCTGGTCATAACGTATATCAGGTTTTAGTCCCTGGTCATAACGTATATCAGGTTTTAGTCCCTGGTCATAACGTATATCAGGTTTTAGTCCCTGGTCATAACGTATATCAGGTTTTAGTCCCTGGTCATAACGTATATCAGGTTTTAGTCCCTGGTCATAACGTATATCAGGTTTTAGTCCCTGGTCATAACGTATATCAGGTTTTAGTCCCTGGTCATAACGTATATCAGGTTTTAGTCCCTGGTCATAACGTATATCAGGTTTTAGTCCCTGGTCATAACGTATATCAGGTTTTAGTCCCTGGTCATAACGTATATCAGGTTTTAGTCCCTGGTCATAACGTATATCAGGTTTTAGTCCCTGGTCATAACGTATATCAGGTTTTAGTCCCTGGTCATAACGTATATCAGGTTTTAGTCCCTGGTCATAACGTATATCAGGTTTTAGTCCCTGGTCATAACGTATATCAGGTTTTAGTCCCTGGTCATAACGTATATCAGGTTTTAGTCCCTGGTCATAACGTATATCAGGTTTTAGTCCCTGGTCATAACGTATATCAGGTTTTAGTCCCTGGTCATAACGTATATCAAACGTGTTTGAATTCTTCGTTGGCGGGAGGATATGACACGATTATGGTGAGTATTATCAGGAATATATTACAAGAAGAGGCGCTTCAGATGTTAGCTCACAAACGCCCCAAAAGACGCCGGCGAAAATAGCACGAGAAGTGAATGAAGCGATGTACGAGGAGAGCAGGAGAGCCTTCGATCCCCAGACATTAGGAGAGGGAAGGGAAGAGGAAGACAAGATGACCACTCCTAAATTCCCAAACACAAGAGTTCATACAACACAAATAAATCTCTGTTATCACAGGAGACTCAATAACATGAGGACTTTACAGAAAGATGAGCAAGAAGGGTGATATGAGGGACATGGGGAAGTACTTCTTCAGGAACATCAGGTGGAACAAGCTACGCACAGATGAAGCAAAAGCAAAGAGAAATAGAAGACATAAATCTATTAGGCAGAAGAAACAGGTTTAGCGGAGGGATCTCACTGGCGCAACATTCCCTTCCTGTAGACGTGCACGACTGGATGAACACACACAATAAGCCTCGACGATGACGTGAAGAACAGAAGATGCAAACTCATCCTCGGTCCATGAGGCGCTCAACATACTCATCCTCCCGCTTCTCTCCAAGCTATCACCTGGGCCTCGCTCGACGCCGGCCAGGGTGGTGCTGCAGCTTATTCCCGTCCTCGCCACCTTCATATCCTGCCACCTGAGATCCCTCATCCCTATACTGCAGTTATGCATCAAAATGAACCTTATAAGGAAGGACTCAAAGGCGTAAAATTATTCTCTCTATGAATAAGAGAACCTCCGTCTACAAAAAGACCTAATAAAAGTTTTCAAAACACTACATTATTCCCACAAATTACCATACGATAATATCCTCACTTTAGACACAGATTCACTGGCCAGAGATAATGATGTGGTGATAAGATGGAAGATGTGATAGCAACTTGGGCTAAAATTTTTACACATGCAGAGCGGTTGAGACTAAGGATATACATAGCGTCAGATCAAAGTTGGACAATTATTTACTCATATCTGGTGTAAGAACTTAAACTTTACATCCTGGAGAGATTGATAAAAAAAAAAAAACGCGTGGTAATCTACGCATGGCAACACATCAAAAGGAACAAGGCATCTACAAAATATATGAGTCTGCAATAACCCCACGAGATATACCAAAAAGATGTCAAAAAGGTGGGAGGCTGGCAGATTAGAAAGGGTAGTGAGTGGTGGGAGGAAGAAGTAAAGTTGTTAGTAAAAGAGAAGAGAGAGGCGTTTGGACGATTCTTGCAGAGAAGTAGTGCAAATGACGGAGATGTATAAAAGAAAGCGGCAGGAGGTCAAGAGAAAGGTTTAAGAGGTGAAAAAGAGGGCAAATTAGAGTTGGGGTTAGAGGGTATCATTAAATTTTAGGGAGAATAAAAAGATGTTTAGGGAGGAGATAAATAACGTGCGTAAGACGAGAACAAATGGGAACATCGGTGAAGGGGGCAAATGGGGAGATAATAACTTGTAGTGATGAAGTGAGGAGATGAAGTGAGTACTTTGAAGGTTTGTTGAATGTGTTTGATGACAGAGTGGCAGATATAGGTTGCTTTGGCTAGGGAGGTGTGCGAAGTGAGAGGGTCAGGGAGAATAGTTTGGTAAACAGAGAAGAGGTTGTGAAAGCTTTGCAGAAGATGAAAGCCGGCAAGGCGGCGGGTTCGGATGGTATTGCAGTGGAAATTATTAAAAAAAAAAAAAAAGGAGGGATGACTGTGCTGTTGATTGGTTGGTACGGATATTGAATGCATGTATGGATCATGGTGAAGTGCCTAAGGATTGGCGGAATGCATGCATAGTGCCACTGTACAAAGGAAAAGGGGATAAAGGTGAGAGTTAAAATTACAGAGGCATATGTTTGTTGAGTATTCCTGGGAAATTACATGGGAGGGTACTTGTGCGAGAAGGTAAAGGCATGTACAGAGCATCAGACTAGGGAAGAGCAGTGTGGTTTTAGAAGTGGTAGAGGATGTGTGGATCAGGTGTTTCCTTTGAAAAAAATATGAGAAATACTTGGAAAAACAGATGGATTTGTATTGTTACGGAACACGTGTGTTTGTGCTCACATGTTCGTGTATATAATGTGTGTGTGTGTCTTTGTGTAGGGTGTTGTTATTTCTTATCAGCACGAGGATTAAGGCCTCCCTCTGAGACGTCCTCGGAGCTTCAGTTCACACCAAGCATTAGGCGTAATAATTTAATTTTAATTTCATTTTGAAACCAGATGGTCATTTGTCCTTGAGCACCCCGACCCTTCTCCGAGACGGGGGGATTAATTTCACCATCGTACTGGACATGTCATCCCTGTAGGCTTACAAGAGGGAGGGTGATCTACGCAGTTTTGTGTGACTGTCCCTCCAACCAATCAGAATATTTCTGAGTCTCATAGCCAATCAAAATGTAAGGTTGTATAGCTAGCAGGGAACGCTTGTCTTTGTTGTAATATATACCCATGACACCCGCTGAGTGTCTCTCTTTCTAGCCCAGCGAGGTAAGTGGTCCACCCCTGCCTGTAAGTCCTGCTGTGTTGTAAGCCTGTAAGCCCTGCTGTGCTATAAGCCCTTTACCCGAGTGCTGTGCTGTAAGCCCGTTATAATTATCAGTGTAATGTTATCGAAGAACTGCCTTAGAGGAAAGAGAACTCCTGGCTTGAAATCTTATCTGGAATGTTATCTTATGTTCATTGTTAAACTCACTTTCAATGTTAACGTAATGTTTCATGCTTGATTTATGTGCCTATCTTTGTACACTTGAATTCTTTCATTATAAGTAGACTTAATGTAATGCTGGTCTTCAATTCAATCCCATAACTTTATTATTGTGTTATCCTGAGTTGTGCAACTTGACAAATCTATAACGTCCTTGCAAGACAAGGAACAGTAGTATTTGTAACATATGTTACTGGCGACCCTGCCTGAATAAGTGTTGAGTTCGTAACAGTATGTAGAATTTATGGATCTGGAAAAGGCATATGATAAGGTTGATGGAGATGCTTTGTGGAAGGTTTTAAGAGTATATGGTGTGGGAGGTAAGTTGGCAGAAGCATTGAAAAGTTTTTACCAAGGGTATAAGGCATGTGTGCAAGTAGGAGAGGAGAGTGATTGGTTCCCAGTGAATATCTGTTTGCTGCAGAGGCGCGTGATGTCCCCATGGTTTTTCAATTTGATTGTGGATGAGGTGGTTAGGGAGGCGAGTGCAAGAGTTTTGAAGAGAGAGGTAAGTATGCAGTCTGTTCTGGATGAGAGGGCTTGGGAAGTGAGTCAGTTGTTGTGGCTGATTCGGGTGAGAAACTGCAGAGGTTGTTGGCTGAGTTTGATAGTGTGTAAAAGTACAAAGTTGAGAGTAAAGGTGAATAAGAGCAAGGTTCTTAAGTTCGGCAGGGCTGAGGGAGTGGGAGGTAAGTTTGAATGGAGAAAAACTGGAGGAAGTGAAGTGTTTTAGATACCTGGGAGTGGACTTAGCAGCGGAGGGAACCATGGAAGCGGTGGTGAGTCACAGGGTGGGAGAGGGGGCGAAGGTTCTGGGAACGATGAAGAATGTATGGAAGGCGAAAACGTTATCTCGGAGAGCAAAAATGGGTATGTTTGAAGGAATAGTTGTTCCAACAGATATATGGTTGCGACGCATGGGCTATAGATAGGGTTGTGCGGAGGAGGGTGGATGTGTCGGAAATGAAATGTTGGAGGACAATATGTGGTGTGAGGTGGTTAGATCGAGAAAGTAATGAAAGGGCAAGAGTGATGTGTGGTAATAAAGAGTATGATTGAGAGAGCAGAGGAGGTTTTGAAATGGTTTGGTCACATGGAGAGAATGATTGAGGAAAGATTGACAAAGAGGATGTATGTGTCAGAGGTGGAGGGAACGAGGAGAAGTGGGAGAACAAACTGGAGGTGAAAGGATGGATTGAAAAAGATTTTGAGCGATCGTGGCCTGAACATACGGGAGGGTGAAACGCGTGCAAGGAATAGAGTAAACTGGAACGATGTGGTATACCGGGGTCGAAGTGCTGCCAATGGACTGAACCAGGACATGTGAAGCACCCGGGGTAAACCAGGTCTGTGGGGCTTGGATGTAGAAAGGGAGCTGCGGTTTCGGTGCATTACACGTGACAGCTAAAGACTGAGTATGAGCAAATGTAGCCCTCTTTTTAATCTTTTCCTAGTGCTACCTCGCTGTAAGGGGAAGGTTGTTATTTCATATGTGGCGGGGTGGCGATGGGAATGAATAAAGGCAGACAGTATGAATTATGTACATGTGTATGTATGTATATGTCCGTGTGTGTATATATATATGTATACGTTGAGATGTATAGGTATGTATATTTGCGTTGTGGACGTGTATGTATATACATGTGTATGTGGGTGGGTTGGGCTATTCTTTCGTCTGTTTCCTTGCGCTACCTCGCTAACGCGGGAGACAGCGACAAAGCAAAATAAATAATATATATATACATATACATATATATATATATATATATATATATATATATATATATATATATATATATATAATGTGTGTGTGTGTATGACCCCCAACGTCAAAGATGAAAAGCCTTATCAATGAGCGCTAAACAGAGACAGAGAGAGAGAGAGAGGGAGCAAAACTGACACAGAAACCTTTAAAGACACGTGGATAAAGGGTTAGGAACAGTCCTGGGTGAACCTAAAATGGAAAATCATACAATGCAAAGTGGCGGCAGAGAACAACGGTAATGTTAATCAAACAAGAGATGCGGTGACTATTACGCGCCAGCCCTGTTTATTAACATAATCTTGCAGTAGGTACGCCGGCGAGCTCTCTCTCTCTCTCTCTCTCTCTCTCTCTCTCTCTCTCTCTCTCTCTCTCTCTCTCTCTCTCTCACACACACATGCACACTTTAACATACATTCACACATGCCAGGCCGAGTGAAATGTTCAAGCATTAGCTGAAGGAGAACACAGCGCCGAGGAAGCAGAAAAGAGCAAATGTCGAGTTTGACTCTGAGCCAGGAGGTCGGGAAATGGCACTGAGTTACACACCACTTTTCCCCTGACCCACGTGAGTCTTTGCAACATTACGAGAGATAATGAGGAAACAAGTGAATAACCATCTGGAAACTTGACAAGCGAGAGGCAACGTGGATTCAGGAGAAATGAGGCCATTCATAAGAAATCTTGTCGACTACTACGAACCAGTTAGCTCCGTCGCTGACAGCGGACATGGTTGGTGGGTATCATGTGCTCTTGGACTGCCAGAAGGCATCTGACACCGTCCCACACAAGAGGCTGACAAAAATGGAGGCAGATTTTTCCGGCAGGCCATCCTAAGTGGGGAGACTCCTTTGAAGGATCGAAAATTGTCTTCGTGGAGGGGAGCAGAGGACACACGCGCGTCACTTGTGCCTTTCCCGCGTGAGCTGCGGTTACCAGGGGCGTGCCGCAGGGTTCGGCCATGGGGCTGGTGTCGATCCTGATGTTTATATCACTGACACGCCCGATGGACTGGATTCACACCTGAATGTCTTCACGAACGATGCCTAGGTCATGGGAGAAGTGAGGAATGACGAGGATTGCCTCAACCTGCAAAGAGCCTTGGACGACCTCCAGAAGCCATCAGATAAACAGCCACTTAAGTTCATCATATAAAATTATAAGGTAATGAGGATGGTGACTAGTGGTAAAAAAAAAAATAAGACCATTATAATCACGTAGGAATCTTGAACGGAAACTGAAAGTTTGTTAACATTTGAATTACATTTAAGGTCAAACTCATCAAACTATTCATTGTTTATAGTACACTTGAATAAATATAATATGCATCTCATGTTTCATGTGAGATAAGGCGGTCTGTCGTCCTCTGATCCCGGCGCTAGTTTGGTTTCGCGGGAAACGGCTATCAAGTAAAAAAAAATAATAATAATTACACAACTAAAACACAAATATATGATGAAGAAGGTCCAAAGAAAGACAACAAAAATGGTCTCTTAAATAAAAGCAGTGAGTCACAAAGACAAAATAATGCAACTAAATGATAAATTTGTAAATGGCTTTCAAGTTTCTTGATCAGTTTGATAAGAAGGAGAGTGATCAGTTGTGGGACAGAGTCATACAAAGAGCAACTAAACGACACAGAAAAGAAAGCAAGCGAGAAACTTGTCAGGAAAAATTTAAAGCAAAATTATCTTGTCGTAAGAGAGTTATGGATAAGAGGAACGAGCCTAGAACTGAAACTGTTAATGCCGACACAACACAGACCTTTAAAGAGGTGAATGATAGTAAAGATAAGACATGTAAAACTCCCCTCCCAGTACAGCGCTCACAGGTTATTCCACACGCACACATGGACACATTTATACATATATGGCAAACAAAATACAGAAGAGCTAAGATGAAGACGGTTCAGATTAATGAAGGAACACTGATCAAATCATCACTTTTCGGTGAGTATTGTACAGAATACATTTTCCATCTAAATATAGCTCAACCCAGCAGAAGAGAGGGCTCAGACTACCCACGTAAACAATTTGTGAGTTGACGTCAGCGAATATTAATCTACACACGTCGCGGCCAGCTCCTCATACAACCAGCCCGGGTTGTGTAGAACCTCCAGCGACGCATTTCAATGAAATCTATTTTTCCATCGCAGACATTTCAATCACGTTCATCAATATCCACAAAAATGTATAAATGGAGAGCAAATCTATTTCTTTTATTTCTTCGGTGGGGGGCAGTGGATGCTTCTTGCCTTGAGAATGCTTGAGCCAACTATATGACGTGTGATAACACACACGGACGCCAGCCAGAGGCCTAGCATGAAAGCACCAGGCAGCCGGCCTGGGTCCTCTTGGCCCCCTATGACGTCAGCAGCAGCAGCAGCAGCAGCAGCAGCAATAACGGTCCGCTTGAAGCCATACCAAGACTATGAGGACCAACAGCCAACTACGTCAATCCAACTTTAATTTCATTTCATGTCCTGATGACCTAACGTCGTATTGTCCTTGATAGGGTGAAGGCACGTCCGAATTTCCTATAATTTTTGGATATTGATCCATGTTCAATACTCGATATCCCGAGGGGGAGGCGGGCTGAATATCGTCACACACTTGGCGTTTATGGTCAAGTGTTTGTGTCATCTGCTGAGGCAAAGGAGGCATATCCTGACAACCTTAACTGGCATTTTTATGCTGAACCCGTGCTTCATGAAGGCAGATGATGTCTAGGTCATGTCTTGTACATTCTGTTTCTCAAGTGCTGACGTATTTTTGTCCTGCACATTCTGTATTACTGTGACCACTTTAACAGTCATCCTACTTTCCTTAATATTATGTGAAATCCTTGCTTTGTACATTCTGTGTCTCAAGTGCTGACGTATCTCTGTGTTATTCATTCTGTATTACTGTGACCACATTAACAATTATCACCCATACTGGGTGGTTGTGATCGTCTTTTGACTATGCTCATGCACCTTTGCTGAGCATGAATTAATATAATGTTGTACCACGTAAATGCTCTAACACTGTATCAGTCTCTGTCCAATAAACTTAAAAAAAAAAAGTCAACTGTTTCGTTCTTCCACGAAGTGATGAAAGAGGTGCATACCCGTGGGCCGTTTTCCGTCCGTCTGTCCGTCTCAATCCCCCTCACTCCGAGCCGGTCTGCTGTTTCCAGACCGTTCTTTGTTCCTCATCGGGGTGGCGAAGGGACAATGCGCATTTGATCTTCCATAACATAAAACACACACACACACACACACACACACACACACACACACACACACACAGAAGTCGACCTACGTGCATATACAGAGGTTCAAGTGCTATCGAGGCAAGGGCTAGGCCCTTGGACACAGAGAGAAACAGGTAAAAAAAGAAAGGTTTTAATAGTTCTCCCATCGAACAGCGTCGCCTTCACTTGTGTTCCCCTCAGTCCTGGTTCCCCGGGGAGAATTTTCCTTTTCTTTTTTTTGTTTCATTTACCGGTAACTTAATATTTCAAAGTCGGATTCTTCGCTTTGTGCTCGTGATAATTTCTTCTCTTTAATGTGATTCTTTTTTAACGAATGACGTCAAGCATGATGCAGTCCCGCCAACCTCCTTTGTCTTCTCCAGGAATGGATTCTGACCTGTTTATTGGTATCAACCTACACAGAAAAACAGTCTGATTCCATTTAGTCATAAACTTGCTAGTAACACAATTCTGAAAAAAAAAAAACTGTTGTTGATCTAAGTAACGCTACCTGTAAAGCCAAGAGATATGTCTGCCTTTATTGATATTCATCTTTATTGTTAAACGTGTCTATGATATGTCATCAAATATACTGATTTATATCTACAATCTCTCATTAATCCTTATTGTTATTCATCTACATGATGTTTTGCCTCTATATTCTGTCCTTCCTCCAAATTCTTTCATTGATACTCTGTCTTTCATCCATACTCTGTTCTACATCTATCTTTCATACATATTCCATCTTCCATCTGTATTGTCTTTCATCTATAATCTATCTTCCATCTATATTGTGCTTTCATTCTACAATGTTTTTATCTATAATTGTCTTCCACCTAAATTTTTTCTTCTATCTATATTGTCTTTCATATATATTGTCTCATCTATATGCTTCCTTCCATTTATATTCCGTCCCTTATATACACTGTGTCTTACACTTATACTTTATCTTCCATTTACACTCTCATCTATATCCTGTCTGACATCTATACCCGGTCTTCCATCTACACTATCTCTCGCGCCACATACATTCATTTCCTTTCCTTATTTCTTTATCTTTCTTGCTTACTGCAGTGAAAACAAATCACTTGAAATATTTGGAGATTAACATTAATCTCATGACAACCATTCGACGGAGGTGATCAATACCACACCAGAGAAAGTAACGTATGAAAAGCACTCTTATCTATCTGCTTCGTAACAGCTATCAGGACAGAGCATTCCATACCTCATCAGTAAAGCACGTTTCATCGAATGATCTCACTTATTTTCTTTCGTACACTGACAGACTTTATCATCCGATGAGGTTGTGGGGGAGGGGAGGGTGGTCATGCATCGCCGTGGCGTCGTGGGAGGAGCCCGGGAGGGAGACGCCTCCCACACACACCGTAGCGTCCGTCGTCCCCCGCCACACCACCCGGATGTCAACAAAGCGTCCGGCGGGTCACTCATTTTGTTGGCCGTTTTAAGCGAGTCCAAGACGCATTCAGAGTGACGGTATTTACTGCACGTACATTTGTTTCTACGGCTGCAAATCATACGTTATTCCGCACTGTAAAAGAACGTTGTAGAGAAGAAAATAATACTATACGCTCCTATCCTGGACTTTGGCTTCGTAACACAGGACGCTATACGTCCACAGACGTTACTTACTGCTCGCTCTGCGTCTTCGATTGGTCGGCTGACGTCAACTAAGGAAAATTCCCGAGACAGGGACGGATCCAGGGAGGAGGTGGAGGGCATTAAGGGGGGGAGGGAATCATCCTTTTCGATAAAGAGGCACCTGGACCCCTCCATCCATACACCTGGACACCCCCTCACCTCTTCCATTGTATGATTTCTGGTATTAAATAATTTATAATATGACAAACGGGTCTAACATGGTACAGTATACCGGCATATTCCATCCTCGCTTATAATTCATATTTCTGGTACATGTGGAACATGACTGTAACGTCTGTAACTGTACCCAACGCACATGCAACCCCCTCACTGACCCCACCTTCCTCCACCTGAGCCACTATGCTTAGACTACCCCCCCCTTCCCTCCCTCCAAACTCCCGCCTTGTGAAAATCGAAAATCCAGGATCGGCCCCGCCCGATAACCCAGCTGGTCTAGCTCTGTTCTCGGTGGGGCTACGACGCCGGCGGCTGGCCAGCGGCAGCGGCTGCGGGCGGACACGACTGCCGCTGCTGCCGGTGCGGTACCCAGGCGGGTCATCACTACAGCGACGCTTGGCTCCTCTCCTGGTGGTGGAGGGAGTGTGGGGGATTGAGGGTAGAGGAGAGAAAACCACCCATGTTAGGGCCAGGGTTTACTCTTCGTTGTGTGTGGGTTTACTCTCCGCTAAGTGGGTATACTGTCTCCTGTGTGGGTTTACTGTCTACGGTGCAGACCTGCTACCCACGGCCTGAGTCTACCTACTGTCTGCTACGGGGATTACTGTCCACTGCGTCAAAGACAGAATTCATCACAAGGTCGCAGGCCCCATCCGTGCCGGCGTACCATCGATGTTTGGAATTTATTGAAAACCCAAGTAAACTGATAATGTAAACCAACCGTAAACTTTAGTTGAAAACTAATAAAAAACTAACAGGCGATTTTATAAACTCGTGGTAAACTGATATATAGCCCCTTTGTTCTCGAAGGCAAATCAATCATAAACTAATTTTGTAAACCCCTAGTTACAATGAAAGAAATCCCTCCATCAGTAACAAAGTAAACTGTATACCTCATTTCTACTTTACCATCTTTCTACCACACATAAGATGGGTCACTCATAACTTCGTCATGGGCCATCAGGTCTCCTGTTATTTGTCCTTCCCATGCGCACTGCATGTTTCTATTATCGTATATGGACTACCTCTCTGAAATTTTCAGCCTCAACTAGCCATGTGTATACATATCTTTTTCTCTTACGTTCTGTATCATACAGGTTTACCAGAGTTTACTGCATCAGTTTACAAAAGAGGTTTACATTAGTTTACCAGGTTCATATGATAAGTTTAAGAGTTATCTATCAGTTTACATTAATATGCAAGTGATTCGTAACCTTAGATTACTAGGAATTACATTTATATACGGTTCTACAAAAACTGATTTACAACAGGTTTACAACATCAGTTTATCAGAGGTTTACCAGGGAATCGAAAATATTTGTGTCACTTTCCACCAAACGTAATACCTGAGATTTAACAGCCATACAAAAAGGAAATTGCCTCATGTTACAACATACGTAATATACAACATACGTCATCACTTCATGCTACAACATACGTAATATACAACATACGTCATCACTTCATGCTACAACATACGTAATATACAACATACGTCATCACTTCATGCTACAACATACGTAATATACAACATACGTCATCACTTCATGCTACAACATACGTAATATACAACATGTACATAACTTCACTACGAGCTATTGTGAGAGGCATCTGGCCGCCATTACGGATCGCCCCGGAAAAGGACATGACCTCTGACCTGAAGGAAAGGTCACCCTGGGGCTCCGGGAGTTCCTGTGTGTCGTGTTAGGGAAATGATAAAATCTACCCATGTCTTGCCTTGTGTGTGTGTGTGTGTGTGTGTGTGTGTGTGTGTGTTCTTCTTTATTCTCGCAGTACAGGGGGAAGTTCTGCAGTCATGGAATCCCATCTCTTGCACTTTCTCCACCATGATACAACTTTTCAAACTTTTGTATCTTGTTAGAATTCACACAATTCCATTCCTTAACTTATTCTGTCCATCCACTGTTCTCAAACCATAAAAGTCATTCTCATACATCTTTTCTATGACTTCACGTTATGGTCTCAGGCAGTTCTATCCATGCATCTTATAAAGAACTCTTGCACGGTTGATATAAAATGTTATAGACTCCTTCTCTTCTCTCATCCATATGTTGAATGAATTAATTAAGCTCTCTTGATTCTGATATCATCTTTGTTGACCTCCTTGCTCCTCCTCCTCTGGATATTTTTTCTTCGTTTTTTAGTGTTTGTTTAGAGGCGATAATCGAACCTGAGAAGCATATTCTAGTTCTCCCCAAATGCAGCAGGTGAACAATTTGCCGAATATTTCCTCATCCATATACCCGAATGCGATTCTAATATTTGCCAGCAAACAGTAAGTAATCATTGCAGGTCTCTAAATCAGGTGATTGGTCAGAGATGACGTTAAATCTTACGTCCCTCTCACACACAGTCCTGTAGCTTACACTATTTCCTGATACATAATATTCGTATCAAGACCTTATTTCAATGCTTACGTAGTCTCATTACAATTAATCGGGTTGAGTTTATCCAACCAAGTAGCAGGGCATCATTGGAGTTTGCCTAAATACCCTTGTAAGCTGATCCAGTCCTCATCACTTTATACTTCCTTCATGATCTTGGACCTACACAGGTATGAGTCCAGTCCATCTGACAAATCACTAGAATTAAGAGCAATGGTCCCAGGTCAGAGCCCTGCAGCACACCACTGGACACTCCGACACATCTTAAGTAAGAAAGGTCCTCTGACATGGGTCCTTCGTTTTCCTTACACTAATATGAGGTTCTCTCCAATAATAATAATGATAATAATAACAATAATAATAATAATAATAATAATAATAATAATAATAATAATAATAATAATAATAATAATAATCGCTCGTCTTATGCACTTTACTTACCTCCTTCCAAAACAATTTTTTTATTCTCCCTAAGATCCAATGATACTCTCTCACCCCAACTCTCATTTGCCCTCTTTCTTTACCTCTTGCACCTTTCTCTTGAGATCCTGCCTCTTTGTTTTATATACCTCCCACTCATTTGCACTTCTTCCCTGCAAAAATCGTCCAAACGCCTCTCTCTTCTCTTTCACTAACAATCATACTTCTTCATCTCACCACTCACTACCCTTTCTAATCTGCTGTCCTCCCACCTTTCTCATGCCACAAGCATCATTTGCGCAAGCCATCACTGCTTCCCTAAATACATCCCATTCCTCCCCCATTCCACTTACGTCATTTGCTCTCACCTTTTGTCATTCTGCACTCAATCCCTCCTGGTACTTCCTCACACAAGTCTCCTTTCCAAGCTCACTTACTCTCACCACTCTCTTCTCTCCAACATTCTCTCTTTTTTTCTGAAAACCTCTACAAATCTTCACCTTCGCCTCCACAAGAGAGTGATCAGACATCCCTTCAGCTGCTCCTATCAGCACATTAACATCCAAAACTCTCTCTTTTACACGCCTATCAATTAACACGTAATTCAATAACTCCCTCTGGCCATCTCTCCTACTCACATACGTACACTTTGGTATATCTCTCTTTTTAAACCAAGCATTCCCAATCACCAGTCCTTTTTCAGAACAAAAATCCACAAGCTGTTCACCATTTTCATTTACAACACTGAACACCCCATGTACACCAAGGAGGAGGGATGCTATTTCACGTGTGGCGGGGTGGCGACGGAAAAGAATGAGGGCAGCAAGTATGAATATGTACATGTGTATATATCTATATGTCTGTGTATGTATATGTATACGCTGAAATGTATATGTGCGTGTATGGGCGTTTATGTACATACATGTGTATGTGGGTGGGTTGAGCCATTCCTCGTCCGTTTCCTTGCGCTACCTCGCTGACGCAAGAGACGGCGTTTAAGTATAAGAAATATAGAATAATGACGATGACAACAACAACAACAACAATAACAATAATAATACTAATAAAATGATAATTATTATTATTATCATCATTATCATTATAAATAATAATACTAATGATAATAATAATAATAATAACAATAATAATATTTTGCTTTGTCGCTGTATCCCGCATTTGCGAGGTAGCGCAAGGAAACAGACGAAAGAAATGGCCCAACCCACCCCCATACACAATGTATATACATACACGACCACACACGCAAATATACATACCTATACATCTCAATGTACACATATATATACACACACAGACACATACATATATACCCATGCACACAATTCACACTGTCTGCCTTTATTCATTCCACTGCCACCTCGCCACACATGGAATACCATCCCCCTCCCCCCTCATCTGTGCCAGGTAGCACTAGGAAAAGACAACAAAGGCCCCATTCGTTCACACTCAGTCTCTAGCTGTCATGCAATAATGCCCGAAACCACAGCTCCCTTTCCACATCCAGGCCCCACACAACTTTCCATAATTTACCCCAGACGCTTCACATGCCCTGATTCAATCCACTGACAGCACGTCAACCCCGGTATACCACATCGATCCAATTCACTCTATTCCTTGCCCTCCTTTCACCCTCCTGCATGTTCAGGCCCCGATCACACAAAATCTTTTTCACTCCATCTTTCCACCTCCAATTTGGTCTCCCACTTCTCCTCGTTCCCTCCACCTCTGACACATATATCCTCTTGGTCAATATTTCCTCACTCATTCTCTCCATGTGCCCAAACCATTTCAAAACACCCTCTTCTGCTCTCTCAACCACGCTCTTTTTATTTCCACACATCTCTCTTACCCTTACATTACTTACTCGATCAAACCACCTCACACCACACATTGTCCTCAAAAATCTCATTTCCAGCACATCCACCCTCCTGCGCACAACTCTATCCATAGCCCACGCCTCGCAACCATACAACATTGTTGGAACCACTATTCCTTCAAACATACCCATTTTTGCTTTCCGAGATAATGTTCTCGACTTCCACACATTCTTCAAGGCTCCCAGGATTTTCGCCCCCTTCCCCACCCTATGATTCACTTCCGCTTCCATGGTTCCATCCGCTGCCAGATCAACTCCCAGATATCTAAAACACTTTACTTCCTCCAGTTTTTCTCCATTCAGACTTACCTCCCAATTGACTTGACTCTCAACCCTACTGTACCTAATAACCTTGCTCTTATTCACATTTACTCTTTACTTTCTTCTTTCACACACTTTACCAAACTCAGTCACCAGCTTCTGCAGTTTCTCACATGAATCAGCCACCAGCGCTGTATCATCAGCGAACAACTGACTCACTTCCCAAGCTCTCTCATCCACAACAGACTTCATACTTGCCCCTCTTTCCAATATATATATATATATATATATATATATATATATATATATATATATATATATATATATTTTTTTTTTTTTCTTTTATACTTAATAATAATAATGATAATAATAATAATAATAATAATAATAATAATAATAATAATAATAATAATGATGATAATAATAATAATAATGATAATAATAATAATAATAATAATAATAATAATAATAAAAAATAATAATAATATTATAATAATTTTTTTTTTTTTTTTTTGCTTTGTCGCTGTCTCTCGCGTTTGCGAGGTAGCGCAAGGAAACAGACGAAAGAAATGGCCCAACCCACCCCTATACACATGTATATACATACGTCCACACACGCAAATATACATACCTACACAGCTTCCCATGGTTTACCCCAGACGCTTCACATGCCTTGATTCAATCCACTGACAGCACGTCAACCCCGGTATACCACATCGCTCCAATTCACTCTATTCCTTGCCCTCCTTTCACCCTCCTGCATGTTCAGGCCCCGATCACACAAAATCTTTTTCACTCCATCTTTCCACCTCCAATTTGGTCTCCCTCTTCTCCTCGTTCCCTCCACCTCCGACACATATATTCTCTTGGTCAATCTTTCCTCACTCATTCTCTCCATGTGCCCAAACCATTTCAAAACACCCTCTTCTGCTCTCTCAACCACGCTCTTTTTATTTCCACACATCTCTCTTACCCTTACGTTACTTACTCGATCAAACCACCTCACACCACACATTGTCCTCAAACATCTCATTTCCAGCACATCCATCCTCCTGCGCACAACTCTATCCATAGCCCACGCCTCGCAACCATACAACATTGTTGGAACCACTATTCCTTCAAACATACCCATTTTTGCTTTCCGAGATAATGTTCTCGACTTCCACACATTCTTCAAGGCTCCCAGGATTTTCGCCCCCTCCCCCACCCTATGATCCACTTCCGCTTCCATGGTTCCATCCGCTGCCAGATCCACTCCCAGATATCTAAAACACTTCACTTCCTCCAGTTTTTTCTCCATTCAAACTCACCTCCCAATTGACTTGACCCTCAACCCTACTGTACCTAATAACCTTGCTCTTATTCACATTTACTCTTAACTTTCTTCTTTCACACACTTTACCAAACTCAGTCACCAGCTTCTGCAGTTTCTCACATGAATCAGCCACCAGCGCTGTATCATCAGCGAACAACTGACTCACTTCCCAAGCTCTCTCATCCACAACAGACTTCATACTTGCCCCTCTTTCCAATATATATATATATATATATATATATATATATATATATATATATATATATATATATATATTTTTTTTTTTTTCTTTTATACTTAATAATAATAATGATAATAATAATAATAATAATAATAATAATAATAATAATAATAATAATAATGATGATAATAATAATAATAATGATAATAATAATAATAATAATAATAATAATAATAAAAAATAATAATAATATTATAATCTTTTTTTTTTTTCTTTTTTGCTTTGTCGCTGTCTCCCGCGTTTGCGAGGTAGCGCAAGGAAACAGGCGAAAGAAATGGCCCAACCCACCCCCATACACATGTATATACATACGTCCACACACGCAAATATACATATCTACACAGCTTCCCATGGTTTACCCCAGACGCTTCACATGCCTTGATTCAATCCACTGACAGCACGTCAACCCCGGTATACCACATCGCTCCAATTCACTCTATTCCTTGCCCTCCTTTCACCCTCCTGCATGTTCAGGCCCCGATCACACAAAATCTTTTTCACTCCATCTTTCCACCTCCAATTTGGTCTCCCTCTCCTCCTCGTTCCCTCCACCTCCGACGCATATATTCTCTTGGTCAATCTTTCCTCACTCATTCTCTCCATGTGCCCGAACCATTTCAAAACACCCTCTTCTGCTCTCTCAACCACGCTCTTTTTATTTCCACACATCTCTCTTACCCTTACGTTACTTACTCGATCAAACCACCTCACACCACATATTGTCCTCAAACATCTCATTTCCAGCACATCCATCCTCCTGCGCACAACTCTATCCATAGCCCACGTCTCGCAACCATACAACATTGTTGGAACCACTATTCCTTCAAACATACCCATTTTTGCTTTCCGAGATAATGTTCTCGACTTCCACACATTCTTCAAGGCTCCCAGAATTTTCGCCCCCTCCCCCACCCTATGATCCACTTCCGCTTCCATGGTTCCATCCGCTGCCAGATCCACTCCCAGATATCTAAAACACTTCACTTCCTCCAGTTTTTCTCCATTCAAACTCACCTCCCAATTGACTTGACCCTCAACCCTACTGTACCTAATAACCTTGCTCTTATTCACATTTACTCTTAACTTTCTTCTTTCACACACTTTACCAAACTCAGTCACCAGCGTCTGCAGTTTCTCACATGAATCAGCCACCAGCGCTGTATCATCAGCGAACAACAACTGACTCACTTCCCAAGCTCTCTCATCCCCAACAGACTTCATACTTGCCCCTCTTTCCAAAACTCTTGCATTCACCTCCCTAACAACCCCATCCATAAACAAATTAAACAACCATGGAGACATCACACACCCCTGCCGCAAACCTACATTCACTGAGAACTAATCACTTTCCTCTCTTCCTACACGTACACATGCCTTACATAATAATAATAATAATAATAATAATAATAATAATAATAATAATAATAATAATAATAATCTTTTTCATACTTGCCCGCTGTATCCCGCAAAGCAAGACTTCCAGGAACAGAGGAAGAACGGTTTTATTTGCTCACATGCACACTCTCGCTCTCATGTATAATGCACCGAAAACCAGAGCTCACTATCCACACATAAGCCCTAGGGACTTTCCCGTGCTCCCTGTCTGCTTCATATACCCTGTTTCAGCCTACTGACAACACATCACCCCCTGCATATCTCAACACTCCAATTTGTTCTTTCCCATGCATCGTCACACCCTCCTGCATGTTCAGGCCGCGATCACTCGGAGCATCTTTCACTCTATCCTTGCATCTCCTCCTCTGTCACACTCCACTTCCGATGTGTATACTCCCTTAGTCAACCACTCCTCACTCATCCTCTCCATATGTCCAAACTATCTCAGCGCACCTTCCTCAGCTCTCTCGTCCATCTTCCTACAACCACACCCCTCTTTTACTCCATCATTCTATACTCGATCACACGTACGCACCAGATATTGTCCTCAAACCTTTTCATTTCCAACACATCTACTCTGTTCTGTACTTTATAATTTACACCATCGCCCCCAAACTACACAACACCGATGGGACACCTGCCCCATCAAACATACCCATCTTTGCCCTTACAGAGTGTGACCTCTCTTTCAACATGCTCCCCTTATCGCCTATGGCATCCATCCCATGACTCACATTTCGATTCCCATGGTTCGGTCCGCTGCCATGTCCCCCAACAGGTATCAAAACCACTCCACTTCCTCCAGGTTCTCTCCATCCAGACTCACACTCCAACCAATCCGTCGCTCTCTCCACTGTTAAACTTTATAACTTTACAATTATTCACATTAACTCAGTTCTTCCTCTTCCACACACTCCTCCAAACTCAGGAACCAGCCTCAGCAGCTTCACACTCGAGCCGTGTCATCATCTCCCAGTCTCTAACCCCCCCCCCCCCCCTCCCCTCCTTCCCTGGGTAAACTGTACACCTACCCGTCTCTCCAAGACTCGCACATTCACCTTCCTCACCATCCCATCCATATGTAGATTAGGCGGTAATGGTGACGTCACACACTCCCACCTTCACCTGGAACCACTTACCTTCCTCCTCCTCCTACTCCCACATACGCCTTACAACCTTGATGAAAACTTCTCTCTGCTTCCAGCAACTTTCCTTTCACATCAAACTTATAACAAACAGTTCTACGTCGCTGGCTGCTGGCTTATGGAGTCGCCATCTGAAACGCATTGTCTAACACTCCATAAAAAGCCATCCCTCAGAATATCTTTGTACAAACATCTATTTATATTTATTCCGGTGTATCATTAATACAACAATCCCCACACCACACAACAGCTGTATATATACTACAATCTGGGTTTCGGTAAATCATGCAATGATTCAAACGCTACCAATGTCTTCCAAGTGAACAGGAACCTGCTTAGCTCAAGAAATGGTGACTTTACACTCTGCTCGCGGAACAAAATGATGGATCAAGTCATGGCCTGAGATGTACACCAGGAGGCCTCCTTACACTGCCATCAACACGGACAGGAGTACTGTGCTTCTAAGGTGTACATCGAAACATATTCTCACATTTACGAGAATTTTTGTAACATATTTGGTTCATATCCCGATTCCTCCCTTGCGTCTTTTAATCAGTCAAATTAGAACTTAGGCCGTTCGGAACGACACGACCATTCATCGTGACGGTACGACCCTTTGGGCGAGACGGTACGACCCTTGGATATGATGATCTGGCAAGTCATCCGTAACCTAGGGATTAGGTCAAAGACCAGGCCAGCATAACCAAGGGTCGTAACGTTCACCTAAAGGGTCGTAGCGTCATACTGAAGGGTCTTACCATCGCACTATAGGGCAGGTGTCGTCGTATTAAATAGTCGTACTGTTTTGGTAAAGGTTTGCAACGCCGTTACTGAAGGGTCGTACAGTAGTGCTAAAGGGTCATGATGGAAGTTGAGAATAGCTGGTTGAATGCATAGAATCAAACGACACAGTTTGCTCTTCAAACCTTTAAATACCCGATATCCGGGTTCGATACCTTGCAACACCCTAACAAAACGCAACACAATTATCACACAGTCCGACCATCACAACATAATTACACCACAATAATCACAGGACAATCATCAAAGTATAGCTACTCACTACAATATAATCATCACACGACACGATTATCACAACATAATCACAACAACACTATCATCACACCGTGCGCTCATCAACACAATCATCACACACCACGATTAATGACAATGTAAACAGATTAACACACGGGATTATAACACTGCAGTTACTCTCTATATAATCCATTCGACAGCTACTATGGTAAAGAGCAAGAAGAGTCAGACACAATCATGCATCGGTCACTTGCATACCCAATGTAAGACGTCTTTCTTAATCACCATGGCGCTGCTTACGAAGTCCGACGGTTGTGTGAGGGGGAATTTACCATCAGGTGTCACCTCACCACTGGGAAAAAATTCCACACAAGATATTAATTGCTTGTCCCGAAGGCCAAAATAAATGGCGGAACTGAGAGAATAAAAAAATTCAATACGTACTGAAATGGAATTCTGAAACAATAGGGAGGACATGGCTATTGTTCTGCATAATATCAGAATTGTTAAAAGGATTTTCATTATACTTTGATATCTCTCCACATCCCCTTTTTCACACACACACACACACACACACACACACACACACACACACACACACACACACACACACACACACACACACATACACACTTGGTTCCCAGTGAAGGTCGGTCTGTGGCAGGGGTGTGTGATATGCCCATGGTTGTTTAATTTGTTTATGGATAGGGTGTTTAAGGAGCTAAGTGCTAGAGTATTGGAGAGAGAGAGAGAGAGAGAGAGAGAGAGAGAGAGAGAGAGAGAGAGAGAGAGAGAGAGAGAGAGGCGAGCATGCAGTCTATTGGGGATGAAAGAGCCTGGAGAGTGAGTCAGTTGCTGTTCGCTGATGATACAGCTCTAGTGGCTAATTTGAGTGAGAAACTGCAGAGGTTGGTAACTGAGTTTGGAAAAGTGTGTGACAGGACAAAGTTGAGAGTAATTGTGAATAAGAGCAAGGTTATTATGTTCAGTAGGATTGACGGACAAATTAACTGGGAAATAAGTTTGAATGGAGAAAAATTTAAGGAATTGAAGTGTTTTGATTTCTGGGAGTGGACTTAGCAGCGGATGGAACCATGGAAGCGGAAGTAAGTTAAAGATTAGGGTAGGGGGCGAAGGTTCTGGAAGCGAAGAATGTGTGAAAGGAGAGAACGTTATCTGGAAGACCAAAAATGGGTATGTTTGAAGGAATAGTAGTTCCAACAATGTTATATGGTTGCGAGGCATGGGCTATAGATAGGGTTGTACAGAGGAGGGTGGATGTGCCGTGAATGAAATGTTTGAGGACAATATGTGGTGTGAGATGGTTTGACCAACAAAATAACGAAATGGTAAGAGAGATGTGAGGTAATAAAAAAGAGTGTCGTTGAGGGAGCAGAAGTGGGTGTGTAGAAGTGTTTTGGACATATGGAGAGAGTGAGTGAGCAAAGATTGACGACGAGGATATATGTCTCAGAGGTGGAGGGAACAAGAAGAAGCGGAGAGCAAATTGGAGGTTGAAGAATGGAGTGAGAAAGTTTTTGAGCGATCGGGGCCTGAACATACAGGAGGGTGAGGTGTGCAAGGAATAGAGTGAATTGGAACGATTTGGTATACCGGAGTCGACGTGCTGTCAATGGGCTGAACCAGGGCACGTTAAACGTCTGGGGTAAACCATGGAAAGGTCTGTGGGCCTGGATGTGGATAGGGAGCTGTGGTTTCGGTGCATTACACATGAAAGCTAGAGACTGAGTGTGAACGAATGTGGCCTTTTTTGTCTGTTTTCCTGGTGCTACCTCGCTGAAGCAGGGGGTAGCGATACTGTTTCCCGGGGGGCAGGGTAGCACCAGGAATGGATGAAGGCAAGCAAGTTTGAATATGTACATGTGTATATATGTGTATGTCTTTGTATGTGTATGTATATGAATGTATATGTGCATAAGTTGATATGTATATGCATATCTATGTATTTGTGTGTGTAAGGGCGTTTATATATATATATATATATTATTGGATTACGTGTTAATTGACAGGCGTGCGAAAGAGAGACTTTTGGATGTTAATGTGCTGAGAGGTGCAACTGGAAGGGATGTCTGATCATTATCTTGTGGAGGCTAAGGTGAAGATTTGTATGGGTTTTCAGAAAAGAAGAGTGAATGTTGGGGTGAAGAGGGTGGTGAGAGTAAGTGAGCTTGGGAAGGAGACCTGTGTGAGGAAGTACCAGGAGAGACTGAGTACAGAATGGAAAAAGGTGAGAACAATGGAAGTAAGGGGAGTGGGGGAGGAATGGGATGTATTTAGGGAATCAGTGATGGATTGCGCAAAAGATGCTTGTGGCACGAGAAGAGTGGGAGGTGGGTTGATTAGAAAGGGTAGTGAGTGGTGGGATGAAGAAGTAAGAGTATTAGTGAAAGAGAAGAGAGAGGCATTTGGACGATTTTTGCAGGGAAAAAATGCAATTGAGTGGGAGATATATAAAAGAAAGAGACAGGAGGTCAAGAGAAAGGTGCAAGAGGTGAAAAAAAGGGCAAATGAGAGTTGGGGTGAGAGAGTATCATTAAATTTTAGGGAGAATAAAAAGATGTTCTGGAAGGAGGTAAATAAAGTGCGTAAGACAAGGGAGCAAATGGGAACTTCAGTGAAGGGCGCAAATGGGGAGGTGATAACAAGTAGTGGTGATGTGAGAAGGAGATGGAGTGAGTATTTTGAAGGTTTGTTGAATGTGTTTGATGATAGAGTGGCAGATATAGGGTGTTTTGGTCGAGGTGGTGTGCAAAGTGAGAGGGTTAGGGAAAATGATTTGGTAAACAGAGAAGAGGTAGTGAAAGCTTTGCGGAAGATGAAAGCCGGCAAGGCAGCAGGTTTGGATGGTATTGCAGTGGAATTTATTAAAAAAGGGGGTGACTGTATTGTTGACTGGTTGGTAAGGTTATTTAATGTATGTATGACTCATGGTGAGGTGCCTGAGGATTGGCGGAATGCGTGCATAGTGCCATTGTACAAAGGCAAAGGGGATAAGAGTGAGTGCTCAAATTACAGAGGTATAAGTTTGTTGAGTATTCCTGGTAAATTATATGGGAGGGTATTGATTGAGAGGGTGAAGGCATGTACAGATCATCAGACTGGGGAAGAGCAGTGTGGTTTCAGAAGTGGTAGAGGATGTGTGGATCAGGTGTTTGCTTTGAAGAATGTATATGAGAAATACTTAGAAAAGCAAATGGATTTGTATGTAGCATTTATGGATCTGGAGAAGGCATATGATAGAGTTGATAGAGATGCTCTGTGGAAGGTATTAAGAATATATGGTGTGGGAGGAAAGTTGTTAGAAGCAGTGAAAAGTTTTTATCGAGGATGTAAGGCATGTGTACGTGTAGGAAGAGAGGAAAGTGATTGGTTCTCAGTGAATGTAGGTTTGCGGCAGGGGTGTGTGATGTCTCCATGGTTGTTTAATTTGTTTATGGATGGGGTTGTTAGGGAGGTAAATGCAAGAGTTTTGGAAAGAGGGGCAAGTATGAAGTCTGTTGGGGATGAGAGAGCTTGGGAAGTGAGTCAGTTGTTGTTCGCTGATGATACAGCGCTGGTGGCTGATTCATGTGAGAAACTGCAGAAGCTGGTGACTGAGTTTGGTAAAGCGTGTGGAAGAAGAAAGTTAAGAGTAAATGTGAATAAGAGCAAGGTTATTAGGTACAGTAGGGTTGAGGGTCAAGTCAATTGGGAGGTGAGTTTGAATGGAGAAAAACTGGAGGAAGTGAAGTGTTTTAGATATCTGGGAGTGGATCTGGCAGCGGATGGAACCATGGAAGCGGAAGTGGATCATAGGGTGGGGGAGGAGGCGAAAATTCTGGGGGCCTTGAGGAATGTGTGGAAGTCGAGAACATTATCTCGGAAAGCAAAAATGGGTATGTTTGAAGGAATAGTGGTTCCAACAATGTTGTATGGTTGCGAGGCGTGGGCTATGGATAGAGTTGTGCGCAGGAGGATGGATGTGCTGGAAATGAGATGTTTGAGGACAATGTGTGGTGTGAGGTGGTTTGATCGAGTGGGTAACGTAAGGGTAAGAGAGATGTGTGGAAATAAAAAGAGCGTGGTTGAGAGAGCAGAAGAGGGTGTTTTGAAGTGGTTTGGGCACATGGAGAGAATGAGTGAGGAAAGATTGACCAAGAGAATATATGTGTCGGAGGTGGAGGGAACGAGGAGAAGAGGGAGACCAAATTGGAGGTGGAAAGATGGAGTGAAAAAGATTTTGTGTGATCGGGGCCTGAACATGCAGGAGGGTGAAAGGAGGGCAAGGAATAAGGGCAAGGAATAGAGTGAATTGGAGGGATGTGGTATACCGGGGTTGACGTGCTGTCAGTGGATTGAATCAAGGCATGTGAAGCGTCTGGGGTAAACCATGGAAAGCTGTGTAGGTATGTATATTTGCGTGTGTGGACGTATGTATATACATGTGTATGGGGGGGGGTTGGGCCATTTCTTTCGTCTGTTTCCTTGCGCTACCTCGCAAACGCGGGAGACAGCGACAAAGTATAATAAATATAAATAATATATATATATATATATATATATATATATATATATATATATATATGTATATATATATATATATATATATATATATATATATATATATATATATATATATATATATATGTGTGTGTGTGTGTGTAGATGGGCCATTCTTCGTCTGTTTCCTGGCGCTACCTCGCTGACGCGAAAAACAGTGATTAAGTATAACATATACATATATATATGATATATCTTAGATACCAAGTATTCATACTGTTTACAGTAATTGGGAAAATGAGTCAGTTCATGGACTCCCGTGGTGCAGTGGTTAGCGTTCCTGACCGTGACACATTCACGAGCTGCCCAGGGTCGAGCGCATAGGTTCGAATTCCAGTTGTGGTCCACAGTCAACCCAACTGTTCATCCACTCCTAGAGGTTGCTCGATAAAATGGGTACCTGGCTCACGGCAGGGCATATATATATATAGTGAGAGAGAGAGAGAGAGAGAGAGAGAGAGAGAGAGAGAGAGAGAGAGAGAGAGAGAGAGAGAGAGAGAGAGAGAGCGCGTCTCAGCTACCATAAAAAAAAGTATCCGTTGAAGGGCGTCCGGATATCGTGACGAAAGTCTCGCCATATGGAAATAAAACAAAACCCAATCGCATATCAACAAATACTTGTGTGTATCTATTCTTTCTGTGCCTAATTCTTAGGTCAATCAAGTAAAGAACAAATTTAGAAGATGGGGGAGAATAGAGGATGATATGAAATCGTTCTGAGCCGCCCCATGCATCAGTAAGGTGTTAAATGTGTCTTTATATACTGTATCTCTCTTTTGCTCCTGATGTGAACACTTATTGAACGATACAGTAGCAAGCTAAGTCAGCATCCTCTTTACAAACTAATTACGTCATCTGTTTGGCTCACTTTACCAGAAAGTTTATTGTTAAGATACATGAACAACAGCTATCGCTATATCTCAAATAAAAGCTAGTTCTCTCTCTCTCTCTCTCTCTCTCTCTCTCTCTCTCTCTCTCTCTCTCTCTCTCTCTCTCTCTCTCTCTCTCTCGTGGGTGCTCGTCAGCAGGCAGGTCCTGTCACTCCGTTATCTATCACAGATATAGATACAATACAACACGAGCAATCCCTCTCATAAGGCACTGCAGTCAAGGTTTTGTATGGCAATCTGTAGCAGGGAATATGATGGACCCCTGTGTGATACCCTCTACCTCAGTCACATACTACTTTATATATATATATATATATATATATATATATATATATATATATATATATATATATATATATATATATGAAGGTGAAATTGCAATTCAGGTGTTAAGAAAGTTTCATTAAAAATGAAATTTTTCCACGTATGAATTGTTACACTTGATGATGAGAATTGTCTCCGTGAAACATGTAGTGCTGCACGTATAGAACAATTACTTCTAAAATTAAATTTCCTGAATTCCTAGTGAAGTGCGATTTCACCTCCATAATTATCATCATGCACTAGTCTGATCAACATATATATATATATATATATATATATATATATATATATATATATATATATATATATATATATATATTTCTTTCTTTCTTTCAAACTATTCGCCATTTCCCGCATTAGCGAGGTAGCGTTAAGAACAGAGGACTGGGCCTTTGAGGGAATATCCTCACCTGGCCCAATTCTCTGTTCCTTCTTTTGGAAAAAAAAAAAAAAAAAAACGAGAGGGGAGGATTTCCAGCCCCCCGCTCCCTCCCCTTTTAGTCGCCTTCTACGACACGCAGGGAATACGTGGGAAGTATTCTTAATCCCCTATCCCCAGGGATAATATATATATATATATATATATATATATATATATATATATATATATATATAGATATATATATATATATATATATATATATATATATCATACTTGGTCGCTATCTCACGCGTTAGCGAGGTAGCGCAAGGAAACAGACAAAAGAATGGCCCAACCCACCCACATACACATGTATATACATAAACGCCCACACACGCACATATACATACATATACATTTCAACGCATACATAAATAGACATACACAGACATATACATATATACACATGTACATATCCATACTTGATGCCTTCATCCATTCCCTTCGCCACCCCGAAACACATAAAATGGCACCCCCCTCCCCCCAAGCGCGCGCGAGGCAACGCTAGGAAAAGACAACAAAGGCCACATTTGTTCACGCTCAGTCTCCCGCTGCCATGTATAATGCACCGAAACCACAGCTACCTTTCCACATCCAGGCCCCACAAAACTCTCCATGGTTTACCCCAGACGCTTCACATGCCCTGGTTCAGTCCACTAACAGCACGTCGACCCAGGTATACCACATCGTTCCAATTCACTCAATTCCTTGCACACCTTTCACCTTCATGTATGTTCAGGCCCCGATCGCTCAATATCTTTTTCACTCCATCCTTCCACCTCCAATTTGGTCTCCCACTTCTCGATCCCTCCACCTCTGACACATATATCCTCTTTGTCAATATTTCTTCACTGATTCTCTCCATGTGACTAAACCATTTCAATACACCCTCTTCTGCTCTCTCAACCATACTTTTTTTTTTTTTTACCACACATCTCTCTTACCCTTTTATTACTCGATCAAACCTCCTCACACCACATACTGTCCTCAATCATTTCATTTCCAACACATCCACCCTCCTCCACACAACCCTATCTATAGCCCATGTATCGTATCCATACAACATTGTTGGAACCACTATTCCTTCAAACATACCAATTTTTGCTCTCCGAGAAAACGTTCTCGCCTTCCACACATTTTTCAACGCCTCCAAAACCTTCGCCCCCTCCCCCACCCTATGACTAACTTCCGCTTCCGTGGTTCCATCCGCTGCCAAATCCACTCCCAGATATCTAAAACACTTCACTTCCTCCAGTTTTTCTCCATTCAAACTTACCTCCCAAATAACTTGTCCCTCAACCCTACTGTACCTAATAACCTTGCTCTTATTCACATTTACTCTTAACTTTCTTCTTTCACACACTTTACCAAACTCAGTCATCACTTGTGCAGTTTCTCATCCGACCAGCCACCAATGCTGTATCATCAGCGAACAACAACTGACTCACTTCCCAAGCCCTAACATCCACAACAAAAGGCATACTTGCCCCTTTCTCCAAAACTCTTGCATTCACCTCCCTAACCTCCCCATCCATAAACAAATTAAACAACCATGGAGACATCACGCACCCCTGCCGCAAACCGATATTCACTGGGAACCAATTACTTTCCTCTCTTCCTACTCGTACATATGCCTTACATCCTTGATAAATGCATTTCACTGCTTCTAGCAACTTACCTCCCACATCATATACTCTTAATACCTTCTACAAAGCATCTCTATCAACTCTAACATATGCCTTCTTCAGATCCATAAATGCTACATACAAATCCATCCGTTTTTCTAATTATTTCTCACATACATTCTTCAAAGCAAACACCTGATCCAAACATCCTCTACCACTTCTGAAATTACCCTCTCTTCCCCAATCTCATGCTCCGTACATGCCTTTACCCTCTAAATCAATACCCTCCCAGATAATTTCCCAGGAATACTAATCAGACTTACGCCTCTGAAATTTGAACATTCACCTTTATCCCCTTTGCCTTTGTACAATGGCACTATGCATGCATTCCTCCAATCCCTAGGTACTTCACCATGAACCATACATACAATGAATATACTTACCAACCAGTCAACAGCACAGTCATCCCCTTTTCTAATAAATTCCACTGCAATACCATCTAAACCCGCCACCTTGTCGGCTTTCATCTTCCGCAAAGCTTTCACTACCTCTTCTCTGTTTACCAAACCATTTTCCCTGACCCTCTAACTTCGCACACCAACCCGACCAAAACACCCTATATCTGCCACTCTATCATCAAACACATTCAACATACCTTCAAAACACTCACTCCATCTCCCTCTTACTTCACCACTTCTTGTTATTACCTCCCCATTAGCCCCCTTCACCGATGATCCCATTTTTTTCTCGTCTTACGCACTTTATTTACCGAAGCTTCCAAAACATCTTTTTATTCTCTCTAAAATTCAATGATACTCTCTCATCCCAACTCTCATTTGCCCTCTTTTTCACCTCTTGCACCTTTTTCTTGACCTCCTGCCTTTCTTTTATACATTTCCCAGTCTTTCGCACTACTTCCCTGCAAAAATCGTCCAAACGTCTCTCTCTTCTTTTTCACTAACAATCTTACTTCTTCATCCCACCACTCACTGCCCTTTCTAATCTACCTACCTCCCACCTTTCTCATGCCGCAAGCATCTTTTGCGCAAGCCATCACTGCTTCCCTAAATACATCCCATTCCTCCCTCACTCCCCTTACGTCATTTGCTCTCACCTTTTTCCATTCTGCATTCAGTCTCTCTTGGTACTTTCTCACACAAGTCTCCTTCCCAAGCTCACTTACTCTAACCACTCTCTTCACCCCAACATTCTCTCTTCTTTTCTGAAAACCCATACAAATCTTCAACTTTACCTCCACAAGATGATGATCAAATACCCCTCCAGTTGTCCCTCTCAGCACATTAACTTCCAAAAGTCTCTCTTTCACGCGACTATCAATTAACACGTAATTCATTAACGCTCTCTGGCCATCTCTCCTACTTACATACGTATCCTTATGTATGTCTCTCTTTTTAAACCAGGTATTTCCAGTCACCAGTCCTTTTTCAGCACACAAACCTACAAGCTCTTCACCATTTCCATTTATAACATTGAACACCTCATGAACACCATTCTATTCCCTTAACTGTCACATTACTCATCAGCTTAGCTGATTAGCTCCCCCCACCTGTCTTCACCCGATCCATCAGAATTATATATACATATATATATATATATATATATATATATATATATATATATATATATATATATATATATATATTTTTTTTTTTTTTTTTTTTTTTTTATACTTTGTCGCTGTCTCCCGCGTTTGCGAGGTAGCGCAAGGAAACAGACGAAAGAAATGCCCCCCCCATACACATGTATATACATACGTCCACACACGCAAATATACATACCTACACAGCTTTCCATGGTTTACCCTAGACGCTTCACATGCCTTGATTCAATCCACTGACAGCACGTCAACCCCGGTATACCACATCGCTCCAATTCACTCTATTCCTTGCCCTCCTTTCACCCTCCTGCATGTTCAGGCCCCGATCACACAAAATCTTTTTCACTCCATCTTTCCACCTCCAATTTGGTCTCCCTCTTCTCCTCGTTCCCTCCACCTCCGACACATATATCCTCTTGGTCAATCTTTCCTCACTCATTCTCTCCATGTGCCCAAACCACTTCAAAACACCCTCTTCTGCTCTCTCAACCACGCTCTTTTTATTTCCACACATCTCTCTTACCCTTACGTTACTCACTCGATCAAACCACCTCACACCACACATTGTCCTCAAACATCTCATTTCCAGCACATCCATCCTCCTGCGCACAACTCTATCCATAGCCCACGCCTCGCAACCATACAACATTGTTGGAACCACTATTCCTTCAAACATACCCATTTTTGCTTTCCGAGATAATGTTCTCGACTTCCACACATTCTTCAAGGCCCCCAGAATTTTCGCCCCCTCCCCCACCCTATGATCCACTTCCGCTTCCATGGTTCCATCCGCTGACAGATCCACTCCCAGATATCTAAAACACTTCACTTCCTCCAGTTTTTCTCCATTCAAACTCACCTCCCAATTGACTTGACCCTCAACCCTATTGTACCTAATAACCTTGCTCTTATTCACATTTACTCTTAACTTTCTTCTTCCACACACTTTACCAAACTCAGTCACCAGCTTCTGCAGTTTCTCACATGAATCAGCCACCAGCGCTGTATCATCAGCGAACAACAACTGACTCACTTCCCAAGCTCTCTCATCCCCAACAGACTTCATACTTGCCCCTCTTTCCAAAACTCTTGCATTTACCTCCCTAACAACCCCATCCATAAACAAATTAAACAACCATGGAGACATCACACACCCCTGCCGCAAACATACATTCACTGAGAACCAATCACTTTCCTCTCTTCCTACACGTACACATGCCTTACATCCTCGATAAAAACTTTTCACTGCTTCAAACAACTTTCCTCCCACACCATATATTCTTAATACCTTCCACAGAGCATCTCTATCAACTCTATCATATGCCTTCTCCAGATCCATAAATGCTACATACAAATCCATTTGCTTTTCTAAGTATTTCTCACATACATTCTTCAAAGCAAACACCTGATCCACACATCCTCTACCACTTCTGAAACCACACTGCTCTTCCCCAATCTGATGCTCTGTACATACCTTCACCCTCTCAATCAATACCCTCCCATATAATTTACCAGGAATACTCAACAAACTTATACCTCTGTAATTTGAGCACTCACTCTTATCCCCTTTGCCTTTGTACAATGGCACTATGCACGCATTCCGCCAATCCTCAGGCACCTCACCATGAGTCATACATACATTAAATAACCTTACCAACCAGTCAACAATACAGTCACCCCCTTTTTTAATAAATTCCACTGCAATACCATCCAAACCTGCTGCCTTGCCGGCTTTCATCTTCCGCAAAGCTTTCACTACCTCTTCTCTGTTTACCAAATAATTTTCCCTAACCCTCTCACTTTGCACACCACCTCGACCAAAACACCCTATATCTGCCACTCTATCATCAAACACATTCAACAAACCTTCAAAATACTCACTCCATCTCCTTCTCACATCACCACTACTTGTTATCACCTCCCCATTTGCGCCCTTCACTGAAGTTCCCATTTGCTCCCTTGTCTTATATATATATATATATATATATATATATATATATATATATATATATATATATATATATATATATATATATATAAAGTGCACACTCATTCACAGTCACAAACGTAAACATACACAGATACACGCATTTTTGTACATAACCCCATATAGAGGTGTACATAATGTATATTCATACGTATATCTACACACACACACACACACACACACACACACACACACTCGCTATATCTCTAACTGATTATATCAACATAACATACAAGGGAAATAGCGGCTTGTATCCTGTACAATATCTAGTGACGTCTTGGTCTCTTTTTTTTTCAGTCCAGGACGATTGTCTATGACGACAGCAATGGCTCTTGTCATTCCCCGAATTTCTGCCCCAGTAGATAATACAGTCACGTAGCATTACTGATGGGGGCTACAGCACTTTCTGTAACCTGTGGAACAATGTGTCGTAAAGATATAAATCACACATGTGCCTAGAGGGCTTTCGGCCGTCTTACCCAACAGTTGATCTGACACATGACACCATGTATTGTTTACTGGTCGTTCTCGATGTCAGCAGGAGTGGTCGTGGGTACAGTCGAGTGTCAGGTGTTGTGTCAGGAGACTGACGTCAGCAGGATTGGTCGCGGGTGTACTGGAGTGTCAGGTGTTGTGTCAGGAGACTGACGTCAGCAGGAGTGGTCGCGGGTGTACTGGAGTGTCAGGTGTTGTGTCAGGAGACTGACGTCAGCAGGAGTGGTCGTGGGTGTACTGGAGTGTCAGGTGTTGTGTCAGGAGACTGACGTCAGCAGGAGTGGTCGTGGGTGTACTGGAGTGTCAGGTGTTGTGTCAGGAGACTGACGTCAGCAGGAGTGGTCGTGGGTGTACTGGAGTGTCAGGTGTTGTGTCAGGAGACTGACGTCAGCAGGAGTGGTCGTGGGTGTACTGGAGTGTCAGGTGTTGTGTCAGGAGAGTGAAGCACGTGACCAGCATGTACGTCCTCCTTGACCGGTCAATAACCAGTTCAGGGCACGGCATCACCTTACGTTCTCCAGTTATACGCTCCAGAATATACCACCTTCATAGTAATTAGACAAATTATTCATTAATTGTGTAACA